>NW_007360327.1:2466548-2467020 GCF_000271585.1 Trametes versicolor FP-101664 SS1
CGCACCTCCTACCATATCTGGAGGGAGCAATCGTACTGGCGCTTAGATCGAGCCTACGAACTGGACTCCCTGCTTCGCACTTTTACGGGTTATCACAGCTCTGTATGGCAGTTTCCTTCCTAAAAAAGTGTTATAGGTGATCATGTGAGGTCTTCGATGTCCCCCACGATTTCGGGGAATTTTTGGACGCGTCCTATTGGCAAATCAGCCGTTCTTGATCACATCTCCCCTCTGTTGTGTAGTTTGGGGCCATAGCACACAAAATCGACCCAAAATGTATTTAAAATTGCTAATTAACTCTGAAAGAGCACAAGATGTCCTGAAATCATATCAGTGGCTAGAATTTCATGGTAAAATACCGTCGAAGCGTAGAGGAACAGCGTATCTCCGACATGACCGAAAAGTAGCATCTAAGCGCCGGTGCGATTGCTCCCTCCAGATATGGTAGGAGGTGCGCGTTATCTCTGGGAGA
>NW_007360327.1:2467040-2527545 GCF_000271585.1 Trametes versicolor FP-101664 SS1
AGCTCTGTATGGCAGTTTCCTTCCTAAAAAAGTGTTATAGGTGATCATGTGAGGTCTTCGATGTCCCCCACGATTTCGGGGAATTTTTGGACGCGTCCTATTGGCAAATCAGCCGTTCTTGATCACATCTCCCCTCTGTTGTGTAGTTTGGGGCCATAGCACACAAAATCGACCCAAAATGTATTTAAAATTGCTAATTAACTCTGAAAGAGCACAAGATGTCCTGAAATCATATCAGTGGCTAGAATTTCATGGTAAAATACCGTCGAAGCGTAGAGGAACAGCGTATCTCCGACATGACCGAAAAGTAGCATCTAAGCGCCGGTGCGATTGCTCCCTCCAGATATGGTAGGAGGTGCGCGTTATCTCTGGGAGATAACGCGCTACGGCGCCTCCCAGCTACGCGCGCCTCCCAGCTCCGTCAACTTTGAGCGGCCCTATTATCTATTCGGTCGTTGGCAATGTATGACTAGTGGGACGTTCACGGGGCTGTCCTTGCTCGCAGCGAGCTCGGGCAGCTTCTGCCATTTTTTTGGAAGTGGGACAACAGACGTAAGTCAAAAGCTCAGAAACAGCATAAGGAACTAGTTTCGCGTTCCACTGGACTGTCAAATATTCCGGCCGGTTTGTTGAAAGTCGTTCGCGCCCGTTCTGCCTTTGCGAGGATCACTATACTTACACTGGAGTGAAGAGCGCCTACTTCGAATCCGCTATTATCTGTATAAGCGCCCGCCGCAGCTCTTGGCGGCCCTGGTCCCGGTGGCTCCTCCTCGTACCACCACTATCCGCTCCTCCGTCCATTCCAATCCACTCATACGCTCGGACTCTGCTAAATCGCACAACCCGTTCACTTATCTATCAAGACCCTCAAGCGATAGTCGAGCAAGAAATAAACTCTGGTCTGCTCTTGTCTGCAACCCCTGCGCCTCGTGTGTCTCGCCGGAAACCTTCAAGACACAGTACTCAGTCTCCCCAAACCACCGACCTCGCTTGCGCCGCGAAACAAACGCTACACCCGGGCCATTATGTCTGAGGCCCCGGCTCAGATCATAGCCATCCTCTACGTCATTGAATCCTCCCTCACTCTCGCGACGGAATGGCCTCAGGTTCAGGCGGAGTATCTTGTCCCGCTCTTGCACAGACTAGGCGAGCTGCATTCGACTACGCTTGTACGTCTTTATCACCCTGGGTATCGCATTATCTGACCCCCTTCCAGTTTAGGCTCGCGTTCGTGAGCTATGGGACCGCGGATACTATGCCTACGCCGGTCCTGCACAAGACCTTCTTCAGCAACCCAACACCTATGATGAACCAGATGCGCGAGGAGCCACATAAGCTGGGCATAGGCAGTACGGGCTCTGGCGACGGCTATGGCATGGCGGCGTTGGAGGGTATGGTGGCCGCATTGGAGGTAAGTCCATTCCATCTGTACGCCATTCCATACAACAGCGGGACCATCTCGTGTAAGACGCATATGAAAGGCGAATCAAGCCGTAAGCTTTAACCGAAGAAGATGCGGTTTATGAGAGTATCACAAAACCGGACACAAGTATAACGCACCATAGCTTAGGGAGCAATGGGTGCACCGTGAGCACCTCCTGTAATCAGCGTGCAGTTTGAGTGGCGCGCTTCCTAGGGCATCATGAAGTTCTTGGTCTTCCAACCATTCCTGTCTTTCTATGCCAAAAGTCTCGTTTCTTCGTGCCTTCTAATATAACGGACTCTTCGCTCAGTACTCACGCTACGCTTCATAGCTATTCGATACCCTGAAGTCCTCGATCGAGGTAGGCTCTTCCACTTCTACGAAAGCGACCATGTTTACACATAACAAGGCAGCCCTTAGCGTGCCATATCATTCATTTGGCGGCTACACACCCTGATCCTGCCGAACGACCACTATGGAACGTCTCACCAACGTTAGACTCCGTCACCTGGGACACATTGCCAGCTGAAATCAAGAAGGTCCGTTCATGACCAACCCTTCGCGCGAGCTGCTTCCTCACTTCGACTTCAAATAGCGCGGGGTCCACTACAGCAATATATTGCTCCGTCCCATACCGCGCCTAACGCAAGTGCAAGCTGCGGTAGGCTGCTATCTCTCCTTCCCTTGTAGAATTGCGGTTAAGCGTTCTGCAGACCGTTGTGGGACCCGCACATGGTGCATGGTTCCCGATTCGCTCACCACACGCCGTCAATCTTGGGGGCTTTCCGCAGAAAGGTAATCGTAGTCCTGCCCTCTAGATACACTCATTTCTCATGCACCCGCCCCTACAGGTACCAAACGCACAGGAAGCGCTGATAGGAGCCCGGAGATCGCCAAGCGGGCGAAGATGCTCCTCTCCTCACCTGTCAAGTCCCCTGCCGCTGCCTCGCCTGTCCCTCATTCGTCCCCTCCACAGCCACCACCGCCCGCCACCAAAACACCATCAATCGCCCCCGCCGCCCCGCCCGCCGCTCCGTCTGTACCTACCGCTCCTGCTCCCGCTCCTGCAGCCCCTGTCGTGTTCCATCCGCTCCCGCCTATACTCGTTGAGCGCTATCGCCAGATAGAACTTGTACTACGCGGTCAAGCCATGAGGGCGCAAAAGTTCGAACAAGAAGGCAATCTGCAGACTGCAAACCAGATGCGTATAGAAGTCACGAAGCGGATTGCATGGTTCAAGGAGCAGAAGGAAAAACATATGAGGGACCCGGTGTTGGCAGCCGCTGCTGCCGCGCAGGCGGAGGAAGCCGCGGCGAAAGCCGCCGCCGCAAGGGCCGGTGCTGCGCCAGCTGCGAATGCGCCCCCGGGGCAGACCGCAACCGACCTGGCGGCGAAGATTGCCCACGGACAGCCGGGCCCGCCTCCTGCCGCCGCTGCGGGCGGACAGAACGCTTCTCAGCAGTCCACGGGCCCGCCTCCCGGTATACAGATCCCGCCGAACATGACACCAGAAGTAGCCGCGCAGATGCAGAAACTGATCCAGCAGACGAACCGACCGGGGCATCCCAATATGCCCCCTCAGCTTCCGCTCCAGCCTCAACAGACCCAGCCCCAAGCGCCAGCGCCAGCGTCGCAGCCGCCACAGCAGCAGCCTACGCCTGGCCCTGGCCAAATGCCACCAGGGTCGTGGCAGGGGATGCTTTCCTGGAGAGGGACGGACTCGGAGACGCATATCAGGAAAGACGTGCAGGCACGAGTGATAATACACGGCCAAAGACCGGACGCTATGTATGTGCTCTCTGGTGGTACAACATGTGGTACCCGCTAACTTTCATACAGGCGTCTGGAGACATGGCCTGCTATGTTATCGCTCGCACCCTCGCAGCATCATGCGGTCCCCCCTCAAGTGCTTCAACCCTGGCTGTTGCGACACAATTGTGTCCCACTGGCGGTAGTCTCGAGTCCAAAGGTGCCAGACCCCAAGGGTAACCAGGAGCACTTCAGCGCGCTCGTCCGCCTCCTCTCGGAGAAAAATCTGGTCAGTTTCACGCAGGTTAACGTGACACCAGTTCCTGCCGCTCATGCTTGCTTGCTACACAGTACGCACTCGCTGCATGGAGTGGTCCAGACGGTGTCCAGGAAAACCGCGTGCTCATCTTCGTGATGAAAACTAACCACCTCGCGGGTGCATACTTCCCGATGGCCGGCGGCATTCCCGAGCTGCCGAAGCCAGAGGTTGCGGTCGCGGGGCTACCGCCCAGCCTACCTCCACAGGTCGTGAACATCCTGTCGAGCCTGAATCCAAAGGAGCAGGCGATGTTCGCGTCACTCACCGCCGACAAGAAGATGGCCTGGCTCAAGTCGGCGGTGCAGCAGCGCGCCGCCGCGGCAAAGATGCAGCAGCAGGCCCAGCAGCAACAGCAGCAACAACAGCAACAGCAGCAGCAGCAGCAGCAGCAGCAGCAGCAGCAGCAACAGATGCAGCAAATGCAGGCCGGGCCTTCGCAGATGCAAGGCTCGTCGCTGCCCCCCTCGCAGCTGCCCATGAACGTCACCCCAGGCGCCCTCAACCCATGGCTGCCAAACAACGGGCCGAACATCCCCGCGATCCTCAGCAAGTTCGCGCCGGGCGGCGGGAATGGGCCCATGGGCATGCCGAATTCGACGCCGAGCCCGGCGCAGCAGCAGAACGCGATGATGAACCTCGCGGCGGGCATGAACTTTGGCACGATGGGCGGAATGGGCGGGATGGGCCAGATGCAGCCGGGCGCGCAGGGGATGCACAGGCGCACACCGAGCGGGGGTGCGGGGCCGGGCGCGGGGCAGGCGCCGCTGACGCGGGAGATGATGCAGTCGTTCATGCAGAGGAACCAGGAGGGCGGGTCTAATGGCGGTATGGGTGGGATGTAGGTTAGGGCGGAGATGAGTTAGCTTCGTTGTCATTTCTTGGGTTTGCCGTGTACGATGATCGCAGAGGAACGCCTTTGGAATTGGTGCCCCGCGCGCAAGACGACGTTACTATTGCTACATGCATGGACAAAGTGCGAGGTTGGTAAAGTACATGGAGGTGGTACAATTTTAGCAGGCTTCACTTCGGTTCTCCGTCCACCCGGGTTCTCTTTTTGGTCCCACAATCCTGATGAGGCTAGGTTCCCGGCGCGCTCCAGTTCTCGTTTAAGCCTTGTATCTTGTCGTGATCCGCAAGGTTCGGCTTGGACTCGTACACCGTAACGACAGGCTCGAATTTGCGCTGGTCGCGTGCACTCGACGTGAGCCACGAGCGCAGTAAAGGAACCAGTGTCCGAAAGTAGGTGCTCACCTCGCTCCACTGCCCCAGGAAGCCAACGTAGTAGATGCGCGTCGTTTCCGCCCCTTGGGCCGCAGGGAAGAACAGAGTGACGGAGGTGACGTTGGGGAACTTCGCCGGCCTATGTGCGTTAAGTGGGTTGAAATCAGGGTGCTGTGTACGGATACATCTCCGGGATGTACATACATGACGTGGTATTCGCCGACATCCCGGCCCTGGGGTATCGTAAATTCCTGGACGGGCTTCATGTCCTCGACTTCTGAGAAATCCAGATTGTCGATATTCGGAAACTGCATCGGGCGTCCAATATTTTTAACAGTCTCACTCATGAACTTGAGAAGCATCGCGTACCAGTGCCAGTTTAGTCGGGGTCTGGTCCGCAGGCCCGGCTTTTATTAGGATTGCACGCAGCTTGACGGCTCCAGTGAACGGGATGCGGATGATCCTGCGCGTCCGAGGAATGAGCTAACCGTAGACGTGCCCAGCAGCTGCAAACGCTCGTACAGTTGGTCGTCAGCGTCGGATTCTAGATACTGCCACAAAAAGAAGTAAGCTCCCGGTCTTCCTATAAAATTTTCAATATGATCCCTACCGTCTCTTCGTCCAACCTCTGGTCCCAAGGCTTGATCACTGCTGGACCCATCTCCGGATCCTCAGCATTCAGCGCAACGACGTTTGCGCGGTCGATGCGCGCGTACAGGTTGTCGCGATGCCCGATGTCTTCCGGGAGGCCATGCTGGTGGTCATGGTGATCGCTCCCGTCGTGGCAGTCTCCGTGAGAGTGGTTGTGCGCCATCGTCGTTCACTTCCAAGCTGTATGAGGAGCTGTTGCGGCGCGGGTGGAAGTATCCACTGTGAGCAGGTCCTCGGGGTCTCTGGCACATGTGCAAACAACTCCAAACAATGCCCTCATAAAATTTGCTCGACCGGGCGCAGACGAGCGACGGCCTGGCCTCTCGCGTTATGTCTTCCTGTGTTGCGTCCTCCCTGGTTGTTCCTCTGACATATGTGAGTGTCGTCTTGCGTTCTTCTCAGATCTTGCATGATGGTACTATAGTAATTTGCGTTCGATGGCCTCCGTCCTCACACCAAAGGGGCGTACACGCCAGTATGCCCTGGGGTCGGGGGTATGAGACAACTTTTACACTTCTGATACTTGCACAGTCAAGCAAATTTCGACGCATTGCTGACTTATCTATCGTTCTCTAGGCTTGTCTCGATGCAACCGCTGTGGCCGCGGTTGGCAGTATGTAAAGGCAAACAAATGTGTCGTGTTTCCGTCAATCACAATGTGCCCATTCTGTCCTCACTATCCCTGTCGTGTGGATATCCCTCGGGCGTGTCGCTCAAGGGCCGATACGGGCCCGTATCCGTACTTTGGGCTTTCAGGCGGACTATAATCGAGAGTTCGACCACGGTAACAGTGTGAGTGCTAGAATTTGAAACTCTGATGGGGCGTTCGAATTCACACGTGCCCGCTGTATAACCGAAATATATCGTTCCTTTCATGGAGATTCAGCACGACACAAAGGTCCGAGTCGTGCGACAGGAGACATTAGTTGTACAAGTCGTCGTTCATCGTGCCTTTCACGTATGCTTCCAACCGTCCCGCAAGCTCCACATAGCCATCTCGTACGGTCGTAAGCTTTCTGAGTGTAAACTGTCGATTAAAGGTAAGCAAACATTCAAACCTCTACACGCGACAACGCCTGACCTTGGTCACTGATATGTCTTGAACCACATAACACGTCAGCTGCTCCCTGCACACCAACATATCGTTCCTGAGCTTTGATAACGTGAGCAGTCGTTGGGTCTCAAGAGGGTGTGCGACACTTACATATCCCCAGACCTGGGCAATGGCATCGATCTTGTCGGCGAGGTTCTGAACTGCTCGGGAGGTATTCTCCACCGTGTCGCCATCAAGGCGCGTGCTCCCCCTCTGCACGGCTCCTTGGGCAAATTGACTGACGTCCTTGACCAAGTCAGCGAAGTCGTCACAGCTCTGGCGCATGGCCGCGGCCTTCTGGTCCGACTCCTATACGAAGACTCGGTCATCTACGGCCCTGACATCGGGGATGCGCTGCCTCCATACCTGCGGAAAGGCTTCCAGCCCAGCGTAAAGCTGGTTATAACTCGATTGGTCTACCACAGCCTGGACCGCCAAGCCGTACACTACACAGGTGTCACAACATAACGTGAGCAGTAGATCCTGCAGGAGTCTGGCTAGCTTACGTTGCGTCAGCGCCGCTGCGCTTGCAGCGTTGTCCCGACTCCGTTGTATAAGGGTCAAGAGCCGCTGGGATCGCAGGTCAGCCTCCGAAAGACGCCGAACCTAGCACTCGCGGACCTCGTGGTACGTGCGCCATTGCGATGCGAGCCGCAAGGCGTTGCCGTGCTCGTCGAGGACCCCGGCGTCGTCGAAAGCGATAAAGGTAAGGGCCAATTTCTGGGACATCCCCTTGATACCGTTAACGGCCTTTACCAGTCTGTTGATAGTCTCCACTCCGCGGTTTTCAGGCTCGAGCAGCGCCTGAGCAACTTGTTCGGCCATGGCAGCATAGTTCGAGCTGTCGTTGGACGAGGTATCGACAGCGAGCTTCTGTTCGGACACGGCGTCCGTAGACGATGTGATGTTAGAAACGGTAGCCATCAGGAGTGCAGGGATATATAATAGAGTTGGGTAGCCGTTCAGAGGGTTGCTGAAGAGGACCTAGAGGACTGATCTGGTAGATGGTTCGGACAGTACTAAACCGCAGCCAGTTCAGTCCTTTTATACCATCTGGGATGCTGGTAATGCTCAGTGTCTACAAAAGAAAGCGATGAGACGACACGCGCGAGCACTGGCTCAAGGCACCCTCGGTGCAACCGAAGGCCGGGATGTGGCGTTACAGGTCTGAAGGGTCGACGTCCAGAAGTCAGCCAGGAACAGAGGCGGGTGTGAGGTACGACTGGCGTCTCTCACCGCTTTCGTACCTTTCCGGTGTCGTTCTGACCAGTATGTCAGCCATGAATGGTGCCTTTAGAGCCAACGGAGCGCTGCTCTATTGCAAGTGAGCTCCAAGTATGGACATCTGTGGAGAACACTAGCATGTGGGAGTAGCCTAGCCGCTAGGCAGCACCCCTTCGTAGGATGAGATCTTTGAGTGCGCTTTTCAATCCATAATGGTCAAGGTTGGTAGCTTGTGCTAGCACCGCAAGCACTACTCATCTCAAGCTGGAGTCGAACAACTTCATGTAGTACCAGGGAGACTCGTAGCGTGCGCCACATCTTAATAGGTTTAGACTCAGCGGTGACGGGTCCTACCTTGCCCTTCGGGGCATGTACTTCCGTACGACAGGCCTTGTCGACTAGTCTCAGGTTCATGGACGTTGCCGGTGTGGATCTCTACGGACGCACCAAGGTATCGTCGATGGCAAATAATTGAGGGGTTTCGGGTATGGGTTCGCTTCCTTGATAAGTATGGCCAAGATGAGCTTCACCGGGAAGGCGAGTAAGTACCGTCTAACACACAGAATACCAGTAGATTATTCAAGGTATATGGAGGTCAAGAGGAAGCTTTTAACATGGACGCAAGTTGACGTGTGTGGTAGAAATCTGACCGATGCAAGAACAGCTGGGAGGCTGAAACGCACAGGTCTCTGTTAGTATATCGGTTAGTACACGCGCCTGTCATTAGATGGATCGCGCGAAAGCGGGGTTCGACTCCCCGACAGAGAGTCGAATGCCAGGCACTCATGATTTTTTGACCTTCGAAGAGATGCTTCTCAATCTGAACGTTGCAAAAGTACTTCAAGTTAGATGTGGCGCACAATACCTTTGTTTGTTGCAGCAACATGTACAATATATATCATGACCCCTGGGTGGTACACCAAATAAGCGCGTGAAGCCAGCGCTGCTTCCAGTGATCATACAAGTCTTCACGGTCATTGCTAAGCTTGCGTATATTGCACTGTCAAAACATCATAATACTGTGTGGATAGAAATGTGAGATACGGATACATAGGGCAGCCAGAGCGGCGTTCTACATCGGCAATAACTGCATACGCTCCTAACAAGAACTCAACTCCGCGCGCCCTTCCTCCCCCTTCCCCGTCTCCCCTTCCCAGCGCCCTTCCGCCCGGAGCCCCCGGCCGCGGCCGCCCCCTGCACAATGTCCGGGAGCTGCGGCAGCGTCATCTCCTCCACGTCCATGCTCATGCCCGCCCCGCCCGCAGCCACGTCCGCGTCCCACGACTCACGCGCGGGCCCCCCAGACACTTCAAACAGGTGCATGAGGCGCTCGCGCACCCCATGCTGCTTCGGGTCCGCGTACAGGACGTGCGTGCCCTCCGGGACCTCCGCCTCGATGAAGCTGTTGTCGGCCTCGTCGCCCGACGCGGTCGGGCGCGGGTTCCCGCCCGGCACTTCGAGCTGCGGGACCAGCGCGGGCTCGGGAGCTGGGGCGGGCTGTGGGGCGGGCGTGGTGGTGCCTCTTGAATGCGCGCCGGGCCCTGGGCTGAACCCGGGTGTTGACCGGCCGGGGGTCAGCGAGTCCGTGAACGACATGTTGGACTGGCGCACGAGCATCAGTTTGGGCATTGAACATTGGTGGGATAAACACGCACCCTTGAGCGGTTTAACGGTCGCGCCCGCTTTCCGAGCGGTGGATTCGGGCCCTTCGCCTTCTTCGCCTCGACCTCGCGCTCTGGCTCGACAATCGCTTCGGCGGGGCGCTTGCCTAGGAGCGTAGAGATGCTGTCCTGGAGCACCTTCGTTGCCTGCTTGGTCACGCGTTTGGGCGTCGAGGGCGTGTGCGCGCCGGGAATGCGCATCGGTGACGGCGACTCGGATGACGGTACGCGATCGTCGAACACCCGTGAGGGGATCGAAGGCCCTGGAGTCGCGTCCCGGTCTGCAGAAGGCTGTGTTCGTGGAGGTGCGGCGGCTTCTTCGGGTTTGGGAGGTGGTGTGGGGGTCTTGGATGGGCGTCGTGGTGTACCTGGAGGCTCGCTGGTGGCTACTTCGCCCAGGAGCATGGCGGGCACCCCGAACGACTCGACCTCCTCTGCGAGAGGTGGGCGGGACCCTGGTGGGGGAGGGTCGTAGTACGATAGCGACTGAGACCTTGGTGCACGATCTTCTGGACCAATGATGAGCGCGAATACTAGAGCGAAGCGGAGAGCGCGTACCGTTCGTGATGTCGACCATACTAGCCTCCTTGCTCGCCTTCTCCTTACCCTTGCCCTTCTTGTCACTCCCGCTCCGTGGTGCTGTCCGTGGCTGCTGCGTCGCCATCATAACCTCGGGCGCGCCCGTATAATCCACAACCTGCAGGTCCACGTCCTCGCCTCGCTGAACGAACGCTTCACCAGCGACCGATGCCGGCCTGGGAACGGCAGTGAGCGGAACCTGGCCCATACGCGCCATCTCGGCGAGCCACGCCATGTCAACGACCGGGGTCCCCCACTCGCGCGCCTTCTCTGCTTTCGCGCCCTCCCCGGACGGACAGAGCAGATGCGTTGTCCGTCTCGAGAAATTCGGTGCATGGTGGATGCCTACAGCCGTGTACGATTAGCTAACGATCCCGCACTATTAGAGCCTGGGGAAACGTACCGAGCGCACGCAGCAAGCGTCGTATCCAGCACGCCTCGCTCTGATCGAGGCCTGAGTAGCTTACGACCATGTCTTCTGTGCCGGATATGGGTGCTTCGACCGCGAGCGGCGCAAACGCAACGTGCTCTTCGGGCGCGCAGATGCGCTCCTCGAAGATGCACCGCTCGAGCCAGCACTCAGTCCGGTACTTGGCGCGTGTGTCATCGTCTCCTTCTCTCCGGAAAAGCGCACTCCCACTGCACCAACGACATGTAAGTGACATCCAAATACTGGCCAGTTAAGACGCACCTAACGAGCCGCACGACGATAAAGTCGACCGTGTCATCATCGTCGTCATGCGCGCTGACCCACGTCCCGCCGCATTCCTCAACTGCCCGACGAACATTCCCACTCCGCGCCTCTCCCAAGGCGCGTATCCGCATGCCCTTAAACAGTTCGCGTGCGCCCTCCGACACGTCCCCATCCACATCGACGCCATCTGCGTTCTCCGGCATGACGCTGCCTGCCCTGCTCGGCCCCGCGACGGCCGACGCAGAGGCGATAGGCACATCCGCCGAAATGCCACCCGCAGCCAGAATGCTCCCCACGGGCCGCCCAAGGAAGGAGAGCGAAGACGTCCGCCCACTGCCCGCCATCCCCTCGCCTCCTACGGTCGGCGCGCGCCGGAACGGTTGCCTCGACAGCGGTGTCGACGCATCTTTCGCCACGGGGGCGAAGGAGCGTGCGCGCCGGAACGACTGGATCGCGCTGGCTGGGGTGAGTGGGTCGCCATCGCCCTCCTTCAGCGAGCCGCGCCGCAATGCACGCGCGGACGGCGAAGGCTCGCGGCGATATGATATGTCGGGGCGGGATTGCGACTTGGACGGGCTGCGGATGAGGCGGCCTTGTTGTAGTTCGAACCCGCGCGGTTTGAGGATGCTCTCCCAGAGGTGGAGGGTTACTGCTGGGACGCGCTTCACGGAGGCGATCTCTTCGTCGTCGTCGTTATGACGGGTGTGGGAGGGGCCTGCAGCGGAGGCTTCTGCGTTCTGGATTTCGGAGGATACACCTGGCTCGTCTGTGGTCGTGGTCGTACCCGGTGGAGGGCCTGGCGTAAAAACGCTCAATGGCTAAAGATGCACAAGGATTGAGACGGACATACCTTCCGGTAATGCTCGGGGTGGGGGACGCGGATTTGAAACTTTGTACGCTTCCTCCTCGAAACGACCTTCGCAGAGCTTCAGCAATATAGCCCTGGCAGCGGATACAGACATTTGCTTACCTCCGAATCGCAGCGAATCCCAGAACCAGTCTTCCCATACAATGTGTATCCTCGCTTCGCCCAAGCGGTTGAACTTGTCCGCATACCGGACCTTCTCAGAGTCGGCTTCACTCGTGTTCGCACAGAGCAGATGTGTAACTCGCACGGGCCGCTCGATCTGCTTCACGTATACCCCGCCACCCTTGGACACTTTGCGGTTGATCTCCATGCGGAGATTTACGTCCTCGATGCCCGAGACGCACAACACAACCCCTGTGAAGGGCGGAAGGCGATGTTCTTCGATGCTCTAGGAGGAATGGAGGTTTGATGTAAGACGGATGGCATAGATTCACGAGGGTGTATTTGACTAACCTCTACGAGATCGACGTCGTCTCCTTTGAGCCAGATTTTATGGCTCTCAGTGATCCAAGACGCGCGCATGATCGGTATTCCGGTCTCCACGGCGCACTGGCGAGCACATGAGCTTTAATACGTGCTGACAGGGATTAATATGCACGTACTCTGTATTTCGCGCTGCCAGGCTCCTCGGCGATGAGGTGTGTGACCCGGTCTGTGAGGTCGCTCACAGACTGAGCGCCGAGTTCCAGAGCGAGCTTGAATAGTGAGGTCTGCAGGGTTGGTCAGGACCGGCATTTCGGGGCTGTTATGTGGACATTGAAACGTTGCAGGGCGGCCAGTTACAGACAGAATACTATCCTCTAAGCTTTTCGAAAGCCGCGCTGGATCTCCAACCCTCGTAGCCATAAATGCTACTTGTCGAGTTCATGACGTCGCGAGACATAGCCAAGCACGGTCAATAGCCACAACACCGCGAGTTTACAGTCGAGCAGGCTGGTAGTGACAAGACGAAGTAGGTACCGAATTTCATGGGTGATCATGCATGAGGGACATGTGTGCGGACAAGGGGCTTCGTGGTTCTGACCTTTTCTGTACGCAGTAGGCAGGACGTGGAGGAGCTGCTTACCTTGTCACTGATTCCGGTCGCACAGAGCACGACGCCTTTAAATGGACGCGGACATAGATCCGCATGCGTAGCTTCTTCGTCCGAGTCGAGTCCTGAGCTGTGGGTCCATGTGGAATCTGGTGTCCTGAGGTCCTTGCGCGCAGCAGGGTCCGCTGGTCGTAGTTTGACTCCAGGAACCTATGCGACGAGTTAAGAGCAGCCGGGAGGACGTTCGCTATCGTACACACCTTCTTGGACCTATTTACTCTCCGGAAGTTCATCTCAGCACCGGCGTAGAGTAGGCGATATCAAATGAATAGGGTCGTCAGATTCGTTAAGTGCAGGTCGACCGTCCTGAGTGAGTGGGACCGTGCGGCTAGTTGCGATAAGTGATGGAGGGTCCCCAGAATAAGATGTGTGGTACAAGCACAGTACAAGAGTCGGGAAACGCGATAAGACGCGGGGTAAGGGACAGGAGAGTGGCTAGTCTTCGTCGCGAGACGCGGTCAACACACGCGCCGCCAGATATTTAGGGCCGGTTCGCTCGTGACAGTCACGTGCACGCGCAAACTTGGCTGCTGCTCGCTGTCCGCGACAGCGACGAGCACTCTCTCACCGTCCTCCACTGTCCCCCACAATGCTGCCCCTCGCCCCTCTGCGCTCTTGCGCACGGACACAAGTCCGCTCTCTGGTCACCGCGGCTTCCTCATCATCATCCCCCGCCGCTGCCACCGAGTCCGAGCCTCTCACCCACTTCCGCATCACCCTCCGCCGTTCCGCAATCTCTCTCTCCAAGAACGTCAAGGGCACGCTCGAGGCGCTCGGTATTCACCGGCGACTACAGACGGTCTACCACAGACATACACCAGACATCGCCGGAAAGATCCTTAGGGTCAAGGAGCTCGTGTCCGTGCAGAACGTCCCCGCCTCGGCAGTGCGAAACAAGCTGGAGCAGAGGTCGGACAGGAAGGCATCCCGGGGATATGTCGTGACGGGGTCGAAGCTTCATGCGGAACCCTAGGTTGCAGGCTACTTGGTAAGTGTTGAAGAAATGCAGTGACATGAGATGCTAATCACCCCACAGACGCTTTATTTCGCTCTGTATCGTCTCCATACATATAATACTCTCAAACATGTTTGCAACGGTGGGAGTAGGCGATACTCCGTGAAGCTTGCACACTTCAAGCGCAAGTTTCACGTTGTCGCAGGGCGGTGCAATCACCCTCAGCTGAGCACACAAGGCAAATCATACAACGTCCCATGGCACGGAGACATTCATGAGCGCCATTGCTTGCGCTATTGGTGCCGGGCCGGTACAGTCAATTCTAGGTATACCACGCGCCATGTTGGGCGGTATTGCTACCGCCACCTCGTAAGTTTATCCGCTCAAGAGCCTTCAACACCGTAATATCCGTATGGCTCTCGGTACGTCGGTCAGCTTATATTCGACCAGCATCGTCGCTTGTGGAGCCTTTCCTGCAGGAGGCCGCGTATTTGATGATTTATCTCCTACTAACTGGCCTAGTCCCGCCCAACGTCATACCAGGTCATACCGGGTCATACCTGCAGGACGCATCCCTTGCATACACGGCAACCTCATGCGACCTCCGTCACACAAGGCCTCCGCCCCCGGATAAACCGAGGCCCATCAACGCGACGCATCTGCCAACACAAATATCTCCATCCCCGACGGCGGTTTCTCGATGCTTTGCCCACTTCCGGCGACATTCGCCCAGGCTTCTTAGTGTGGGACACGGCTTCTGCGGTGCAAGGAGCATTTCCATGCGACGGGCGCACCGATCCGACGACCTCCTTCCGCCGTCCTTGTGACTGTCGCATCTTTCCTCCGGTGCCCCCATGCGGGGGTGATCCTCGGGATATCGACGGATGCAGCCCAGTCGCATGCGCTCCGCCAAGCGTCCGCGCACCCTCTCGCCCTCCGTATATAAAGTGCAGTATGTCGGCCCCGGGGTGCGCCTCAAGCCTCGGGTGTAACTGCACTTTGGTCGACATGAAGACGGTTCTCTTCTCTCTCGCTGCCGCGCTCTTCAGCGCCGCGCCCGCGCTCTCCACCGCCGTCTGGGGCCAGTGCGGCGTGAGTACCCGACTGGCGACGCGGTCACGGGGCCATACTGACCATCTGTTCGTGTTATAGGGCACCGGCTTCTCTGGCGACACGACCTGTGCCTCCGGCTCCAGCTGCGTTGTAGTCAACTCGTGTATGCAGTTTACCCCCCACCCGCTGGCATGCTTAACTGACTAATCACCACTGGACAGACTACTCGCAATGCCAGCCCGGCGCGTCCTCCCCCACGTCGACCGCCTCCGCCCCCGGCCCATCGGGATGCTCTGGCACGCGCACCAAGTTCAAGCTCTTCGGTGTGAACGAATCCGGCGCGGAGTTCGGGAACACCGTCATCCCGGGTGCGCTCGGCACGGACTACACCTGGCCGTCGCCCACTTCCATCGACGTATGTGTCGCTGCTGGGCATGTCTGACGTAGAGGATGCTGACGGGTGTACGTTTTGGTGGTGCAGTTCTTCATGGGCCACGGCTTTAACACCTTCCGTATTCCGTTCTTGATGGAGCGCGTCAGCCCGCCGTCGACTGGGGGCCTTACTGGCCCGTTCAACAGCACGTACCTCGACGGTCTGAAGCAGACTGTTAGTTACATTACGGGCAAGGGCGGCTTCGCCATCATCGACCGTGAGTGTTTACTCCAACGTACGCCGTTTGGAGAGCAGAGTGCCAATTTACTATATAGCGCACAACTTCATGATCTTCAACGGCGCGACCATCACGAGCACCAGCCAGTAGGTCACATTGTCCATAGCGCAAGAACTCTACTGATATACATCGCTTTCAGGTTCCAGGCCTGTACGTATCCGCGTCGCTGTGTGTATAGCAAGAGGCTGCTTACTGATCTTGACGACAGGGTGGCAGAAGCTCGCTGCTGAGTTCGTGAGTGTGCTCCTTGTCTACGGTGTCGTAGCCTCCGTTGCTGACAAGATGCTGCCCACCAGAAAACCAACAACAACGTCATCTTCGACCTGATGAACGAGCCGCACGACATTCCCGCCCAGACCGTCTTCCAGCTCGTACGTGCAACCCCTCCCATGAAGCGACCAACTTCGCTCTAACTGCTTGTCCCGCGCAGATGCAAGCGGCCGTCAACGGCGTGCGCGCGAGCGGCGCGACCAGCCAGCTCATCCTCGCCGAGGGCACGAGCTGGACTGGCGCGTGGACGTGGACGACCTCGGGCAACAGCGACGCGTTCGGCGCGATCAAGGACCCGAACAACAACATTGCTATCCGTGCGTCTCCCTTCCCTCCTCTCCGCCCCCCTCCCTCCAATCTGCCTACTAACGCCCACACCGCAGAGATGCACCAGTACCTAGACTCGGACGGCTCGGGCACGTCCCCGATCTGCGTGTCTGACACGATCGGGGCGGAGCGCCTGCAGGCGGCGACGCAGTGGCTGCAGCAGAAGGGCCTCAAGGGCTTCCTCGGCGAGATCGGCACGGGCAACAACACGCAGTGCGTGACCGCGCTGCAGGGCGCGCTCTGCGAGATGCAGCAGGCGGGCGGGACGTGGCTCGGCGCGCTCTGGTGGGCCGCGGGCCCGTGGTGGGGAGACGTGAGTGTTCTGCTTTTCTTGGGTGGGAGGGGAGGGGCTGGGGCAGAAGCTGACGGGGTTTGCGTTGCAGTACTACCAGAGCATTGAGCCCCCGAACGGGGATGCGATCTCTGCGATCCTTCCGGCGCTCAAGGCCTTCCAGTAAATGTCAGGTTGTGCTGGAATATACGTACTCGTATAGGTTCCCATGTTGAGTCGTCCCAGGGAAAATACAGTTTTTCAGAATCGCAGCTCTTACTGTGATCAGATTATTCTCTAGTATCCAGCGTACGTATATCGACGCGGCTTCCCTACCTTAAGCCAGGTACCGCAGGAGATGCGCGACATCAGCGGCGCTGTGGCACATCTGTATAGATAGAAGCATGCCTTCATGTAAGATGGCTGCGTCGAAACCAGGACCCACCACTGAAACTGGTCGCAGTACTTCCCCAAATGAAACGAATCAAAAGCCCCTGCCCGCCATACATGCGTACGTGTTCACGCCCCCAAGGATGTGATGGTGGGCACAAGCCGCTTAAGTTATCAATATATACTTCGCCACGGATTCTTGCTACACAGAGGTCGACCATAATGAAAGAATACAGCGGGAACGCAGGGGGAACAGTCCAGGTTCGGCGGGCCTGACGCCTCGAACCGCAACAGCCGGAGCCAGGGGGGCACTTTGTACGCGCTCTGAGTCTATGCCAAGATCCTATACCTCGTCGATGTTGTCCATCATCTCCCGCGTCGACTTGAGCTCGATGACGCTGTTCTCGAACTCTGTTGAGCGGATGTGCTGTGCGCGCGGAAGTCGAGCCCCAGGTCAGTTTCCAGGGACATGGGTGAGGGAAGGGGAAAGCGCGGCTCACGTTCGTGGTCGCCCAGTCCATGGATACGTCGCCGCGCGTGCCCGTGCGGACTGACGTGCTGAGGTTGATCGCCTTGCCTTGCCGGAGGCTGGTGGTCGGGTTGCGCACGGTGTCCCGGTAGTTGAGGCTGCGCACATGAGAAGTCAGCGAGTGTCTGGAGATGAGAGACAAAGCTGACGTACGCAGCCAAGACCGAGTTGACGTAGACTTTTGTGCAATTTAAGTACGAGATGGCGCGCTCTGAGACATTAAACGTACGTTTGGACACCACGAGATCGCACCCCGCGTAGATCAGACTGTTCGGGAGCGCAACGGCCTAGGAGAGTAGTGAGATGGGGTCGTCATATGAAGGCTAAATTGCGCGCACCACGATCAGACTGAGGGCACTGAACACGCTGGAAGTGGAGCTGTGATTAGCCTATGCACACGGTGACGAGCATCGCAATATTTACGTCGTGATCAGACCTGCGATGTATGTGTTAGCTGACGAAATTCAACAGAGCAATTGGGCGCAATTACCTGTGCACACGGAGTACATAATCAGGACGTCGATGAGGGAATCGGTACTGTAGGCATATTCTCGTCAGCCGATGCATTCGGTCGTAGGGGCGCCATATCACGTACTGGTCGAAACCCGTCCGGCTCTTCCGCAGAACCATGATCAGGACAACAGTGAGGATCAGATCCGCAGCGATGGCAAGCGAGAACGACGCGGAGTTCAGCCACTGTGATGCCAATATGAATAAACAATTGTGGGACTATCGTGGCTTAGGACGTACTGCAACTTTGTGGAACTCGGCGAAGTTCGGCAGGACAGAACTAGTTCAGGAGGTCAGCATTTGCGTCGGCCGGGACACATCAAGGACAACTGACGCGTAGTATGTTCCAGCTGTGGAACGACGTTCAGATGGAGAAAATGTGCGCAGGTGACCAGTACTCACCAGTCGCGAAACCTGGCGCACGGATCACCGAGAACTTCAATATCAAGTGTCATCTGCCGAGATGCTATGTGCTTACCCAGCTCAGCGATGAACATAATACCCTGGAAAGGTTTGTCTTGAGAACATCATCCGGATAATTCGTAGTGGTAAGACTTACCGTGATCATCACCAGGATCCTGTACTTCAGAGAACCGACTTGTTATGAAAAATGAGTACTCTTCGCCGTCCTGTGCCCGACGCAGGACTTACTGATGTACACCCGACGAGCGAAGAAGCTATATTGGTGCATCAGCTATGTCCACGCAAGCGTTATGGGATGCGCGAAGTCCTCACCTTTGGCAAGCCACTAGTGTCATGCCCTGCAATACAGATTAGCACCAGCTCGGACGAGAGACAATGATTCTATACTCACGACAGAGACACCCAGCAACTAACACACGAGACCCCTTCAGTAAGACGCACTTCGTATTGTCCGTAGATCACTCACGTTGATGGACCTATAGTCGTACCGTGTCAGAACCTCACTCTGGGCTATAGCAATACTTGTACTCACCAGATCCCCGAGAACAGGCGCGTCGGGTCGAAGTAGTTTGTGACGAGGTACCAATAACTGTGAATTCCAATGAGCCACCACTCTCACCTCCGGCACGGCGAGAGTCTCGCCTACCATATGTGCATGGAAAGAATGGTCTGGAAGGTGTCCATAACCCTGATAAAGATGAGTCGGTCTGTGTCCGTACAGAGACCCGTTGAGATTGTTCGGACATACATGATGACTGCTACCTGCATCACGACATGTAAGCCGCAGCGTTGAAGCGAGGCATGACCAAGGTGAACTCACGTAGACTTTAACGAGTGTAGGGTCTTTGAAACGGAGTCGCGTGTAGTTGTATGCCTGAAGCAACGCGAAACCGTATAATCTGCGAGCCGACGCGTCACTTCACAGTGGCCTACCCGAAGTCGGTATCGTACTCACATAAGACTAAGGAACGTGCCGATCATCATGGCCCCGTATGTGTTGTCGATGGCGGGGAGCTTGGGCAGGGCAGCCAGAGGGTTTGCTGGCGCCGCCGCCGCAGCGGGATCGGTGGTGTCCAGGCGGCCGATGAGCGACATTGTCCAGGTGCAATGGGCGGCGGCTGGCACGGTGAAGGCACGCAAGAAGGGCGGGCACGACGGGCGTTCCCCCCATCAGGCGCTCCTTATAGTCGCGATGTGTCTGTCCCGGCATGATGGGTCATCTGGTGATCAACAGGCTGGGTACGCATCGCTCCCGATAGCGCCGTCCCCGCACCAGAAGAGTGCAGTGGCGCACCGATACCGTTACTCATTGCACGCCGAAGTCTTCTCGGGCCTGATATCACGCGCGAAGCCTGCCAGGCCGTTACCGGGGACCTGCATAGCCCAGATGGAAGGGAGGAGTTCTTACTGACAAGCCAGGCGTAGCCCGCATTCGGGCCCATACATCGCTGCATCCGGGGCATCAGCGTCATGCCGTCCGATGCGAATTACCGGGTACCCACCTGCGTGCACATGGACTTGGGCTGGGGCAATCAGCAGGGTCTACCTGTTTCGGAGACATGATGCAGACTTGCGATCTAGCCGGAGAAACACATCGCTAAGTACCTGACGTACATACCTAAACCGGAGCATCGACAACGTTCTGTTGGGTGGGCATCGAGAGCCAGGCACGTAATACGAGGGAGCGCCTCGCTCTGCACGATGGAACCCTTCTGTGCCCTGGTGATAGGTCCTCCGAAGTTGTTCATTGAGCGTAAATCCTCATCAAGGCACTCCTCCGCAAGGATGCCATCTCGCATTGTCGAAAAGGTGCAGCGCCCCGGACTGCCCCGTCATGTCGGCGTGCTCGGTGAACCCAGACCGTCGGAGTACCGGATGGATCAACGATGTCGAGTTCAGTCTTGATGTATACGGATGCCCCGCGTTTCCTAGTGACTCAAAGTAGGCATGGCGAGGGAAATCGCCGTGCCTGCACTTCTGATACCTCCGTGGGAACGGCGTGCGTTCACAGCCCGACGGTCGTGCGTGATCCTCCCGCCGGCATCGCCATCCAGCGCCCAGCGGTTCTGGCGAGAGCACTGCAAGTTACAACATCTGAGAATGTATCAAATTCTGCGGAAGACAGGGGCGAGAAGACATACATGGTCAGCCCCCGTGCGTATGGCGCTAGACGCAAAGTTCTGCTGATGAGGCGGGAGCTCCCGATACCTCATGTTCGGCCATGTCAGGAACAACGGAGCGACCGAGGCCACGGAGCATGGCAGAGAGCGCTGTTGGCTTTCAACAGCGTTCACGATGACCTGGGAAGTACGCTTGACAGCTCCGCATGTACGCAGGTCGGCGTACGCATAGAGTTCGGGATCCCGCAATCAGGATTCCGCCAGTGTTGACGGAGACGTAGTAGTCAGAAATAGCAAGCGACGCACTCCGAATCACTCGTCCGTCGCCTAGCCAAATATGTCCAAATCGAGCGTCCACCTGGCGGCGGTCGGAGTCCGGACGAATGATGCACAATCTATCCCCCACGACATAGAAAACATTCGTTCGCCTGCGACCATATGTTCTCACTGGCGCATCATTGTCAGTGATGCATCAAGGGAGAAGGGTTTATGAGTTAAAGGGCTGGGCCTCGGCATTCTCAATACCAGTCGGCGCTAAGTTGAAAAGATGGAATATAATCCGGGAGCAATGACGCTGAGTACCGGGAGGCTGACTCTGCACACGAGAAGCGTACAGATCGTGCAGAAACAGTCCTGACTGCTTGAGGCGCGCGAGCGAACATGTACGCTGGCGTGGGTCTTAAAGCCGCAGTTCCCTCGCAAATACTGGCAGTGGCAATAGAACGGCTGCGATCTGTATGTTAATATCGCCCGCGAAGAGCCCAGTTACAAAACAACGGCACTAATATACGTAAGGGAACAGCCGATACCGCGTCCGCGCCGAGTAGTCCTTCCACACCGCGCCGAAGTGCTCAACCAGCTGCTTGTCCTCGACCGCGCACCGTCGGAAAAGCGAGAATCCGCCGAAGAGGGCTATAAACGGCCAGCTGTACACGACCGGCCAGAAGGGCGTGTGCTTGATGCCGCAGTAGGGTACGTAGCCGGCGTCGCCGAACTGCATCAGGTGCTCGCCGATGAGCATGAGGATGACTCCTGTGTACGACGGGTGGCGGACGTAGGCGTACGGCCCGGAGGTGACGAGGGAGTGGCTTTTCTTGATGGAGACTTCGTACGTGAAGAGCTCGCCCATGGCCTGGTACGACCAGAGGCGTATCGAGCCGCCGCTGATGGTGAGGAAGGTGCCGATGAGGAACCTCGGCGATAGTTTCAGAAGGGGTTCGAGCTGGTCGGGGCTGCTCGGACACAGCAGCGGCGCGACGGCGGGGATATGGTCATACAGGGCCAGTAGGAGTGTTGACGCTATGGTAGGCAGCACAGCGAGCTGACCTCGCCCGCGTCAGAAGGGTGCGCATGACCAAACTATCTGCAGTGCTTACCCATACGAGATAGGCCAGAAAGCGCACAAGGTATTCAAACGCCTGGCCTCTGTATACGCCATCGCCTTTCGACCCGCCCGGTGCGCGTCGACTTGGAGGGCTGATTGCCCGAGTGAAGATGACCCCAGAGACAGCGAGGAGGATGACTTTGAAGGTAAGCATGAGGGCTGCCGGCTTCAGGAGAAGCAGTGGGTCTCTAGGAGGTCGATAAGGGAGGGGGGAAGTGCAATCAAAGCTGACAATATTTGAGACGGGCGAGTGATATACGCTGACGCAGATCCAGGTGCCCGTTCTGAATCACAAGGCGCTGAGACTGCATGGTCAATAATGATGCATATCGTGGACTTTTCAAGAAACGTGTACAACAACGCGCGGAAATTACGCACATCACCTCTACCCAGGGTAAGAAGCGGACAGGCCCTGATATGAGGCGATGTGTGATGCTTGAGTGCTCTCGCCAGCCGAGACGCATGGTGGTCGTGATTGGTGAATGGATGCACCGCTGGCGGGCTCCGTTTACATGATCGGGTTAGCATCGTTTGATACTTCCATGCACGATCTGCATAGCTACAGAAGGAACGATCTGCCGTGCTTGGTGGCGTAAGGGGTGATGCAGCAGGCATTGAGGGGCTCAGAGAGAGGCTGAGAGAGGATGGAGGTCGAGAGACGAGAGAGCGGGTCGGGCACAAACCGGAGCGCTCGCAGCGGCATTCGCCGCATGGCACCGCACCCTCAGGCTCCTCCGTCAGAAAAATGCGGCTTGAACACAAGCCACCACATCCCATCACCCTCTTGCTGTTCGGGGACCTTGCACCTCACAGCATAGAACCTATTCATTCACGAGGAAAGCTAGGCGACTCGAGTGACATGCGCACGACTTTTCAAGCCCATATACTAATAGCGAGGTGGATAGCAAACGCTGAGCGCGCTGATGGACCAGCTCCTCGGTGCATATCACGTTCAAAGCCTCTCTAGACCCCTATCGGAAGGTCCAGTCCAGGATCTATCTGCTGATGGTTGATCAACCCAGGGCGATCCCCGTCCAGCAATGAAAGATGGTGGTAAGGCGTCCGGTCCAGCCTTCGGCGTGCTCGTGCTCGTTCAATACCTACGGCTGGCCGTCGCTGCCAAAGCTGTAGCATATCGAGTATTTACAACTCTGCCAGAAACCATCGACGCCCCCATACTTTGCTACGGGGCATTTCGTTCCGCAACCGGCGCTAATTCTATCTAGGCGTACCAGAAGCTGCGGCCTCCTACTGCCCAATGGCAAGCGTCAACTCTGATCTCTTCGCGGCAGGCTGTGTAGGAGTTGTAAGTCTTTACCCTGCAGCCTCCTGCCCAAATGTGAAGAAAAAGCTCACTCGCTGTTACCAGGCTTCCTGGACCGTGTTTCGTAGCTCTAAGATCCGGGGAGACTATGCCCTGTTGTTTTACACGGCGGCTGGCGCGCTCCTGTATACCCTAATACGCCTGACAAGCGAGTCTCCTGAGCCACCCTTCACCACTACTGTCAAACTGGGATCTGCTTATGCTCTCTCGCTGCTTCTGACGACTGTCGCGTACCGAGTATCGCCATTCCACCCTCTCGCGAAGTTTCCTGGGCCTGTCTTGTGCAAAGTCACCGGCCTCTATCTAGCTTACATCTCGTTTACTGGGAAACGACACTCGTTCCTCGATCGTCAGCACGCTCGATACGGGCGCTTTGTCAGAGCTGGTGAGCTTCACAGTGCATTCTTGCTCGTCATATCTCATGAGAGTCGTAATGCAGGGCCTAATATCATCACCGTCAACTCCCCTTCGGCGCTGACCATCTACGACAACCCCAACACTACCAAGAGCGAGCTGTACCGCATAGCGGATCGCGATCTCGTACATAGCGCCCTCTTCTTCAAGCCAGACACTAAACGGAACCATCGAGACCGAAGGCGGATTTGGCATGGACTGTTCACGACTGCAGGGTAGGCCAACGCGTTGTATCTACTGCGATACACGAAACTGAGATGTCTCTTGGTCAGCCTCAAAGAAGTGTTGCCTAGTATTGAGCGCAGAACGTGGCAACTTCTATACGCCTTGGAACAGCGACAGCAGAATGGCGTCGTAGATGTGGGAGCGACGTTGGGACATTGGGCGTTTGATGTCATGGTACGTCTATGTCACTTTCTCCTTCTTAAGGGACGCTCACCGGGATATACAGGGAGAC
Source organism: Trametes versicolor FP-101664 SS1 (assembly GCF_000271585.1). Classification (NCBI taxonomy): domain Eukaryota; kingdom Fungi; phylum Basidiomycota; class Agaricomycetes; order Polyporales; family Polyporaceae; genus Trametes; species Trametes versicolor. The sequence continues at coordinate 2,490,714 of NW_007360327.1, forward strand.
GTCGTCTTTGGCGGCATGACTGACTTCGTGAGTGCTAACTGGGCTAGCCGTACGGCATAGCAAGCTGAAACGGGGGTGTCGCCCAGGAATTCTTGAAGAAGGGTGACTCGAATGGTATCATGCGCTCCAATAAGCTCGCAACTACTATCATGGATAGGTATGACGTTGTATTACCACCTTGTGTGCGTCCAACCTGCTTACATTTTACCGATGCAGTGTGGGTCTATCGCCTTGGCTGCTGGATATCTTGTGGCATCTACCCGCCACCAAGACTATGCACGCGTCGCGCGACCTAGCTACGAGCATGATGCGCACGAGAATGAAAGCAGAACGTGCGTTGGACTACCGGGACCTGTCCTCGTACTGGGTGCGTCGCGAAACGAAAGGGAAGCATATCGTAGCGAAGGTGACTGACGTGGCGATGGGCGTAGATGGAAGGTGGCATACCCGAAAATCAGCTCGAACTGGACGCGGTAGTGGCAATGACTGCTGGTGAAGTCCTTCCTCATCGTTGTACGATGTTCTCTCTTAACGTCGACCGGCGCAGGATCCGATACCACCGCGTCGAATCTCACCTTCTGCGTCTACTTCCTCACAGCGCACCCCGAGTGCGCCCGCCAACTGCGGCAGGAGCTAGACAAGGAGTTCCCCAATCCCGCCGGCATGCTCGACATGGACATCCTCCAGACGCTCCCCTATCTCAACGGCGTGATCCACGAGTCGCTTCGCCTAACGACGCCGTACTTCATGCCCCGGGAAGTCCCCATTGGGGGCATGGTCGTCGATGGACATTTCATTCCCCATGGCACCGATATAACCATCGCAACGAACTCGCAGCATATGAGCGAAGAGAACTTTTATCCAGATCCACTGGTAAGGCCCGATCCTGCTCCGAACGAGAGCAACCCTGTTCACGTTATGCACAACCAGGCATTCCGTCCCGCTCGCTGGATACCTGGTGGTCTGGGACCCGAGACGAAGACCAACAAGAACGTTTTGTGCTCGTTTGGTCTCGGTGCGTTTCTACATCATCATGAGCGTCAGCGTTTGCAGCTTTCCTAACCATCCAACATACAGGCGAGTATGCGTGCATTGGCAAGATGCTGGCCTACCAGGAGATGCGCCATACCCTCTCCCGCCTCGTGCTCATGTACGACTTCGCTTTCCCGGAGGGATTCGACGTCGCAGGCTTCCCGCGAGGCATGCAGTACACGCGCTCGACCTATTTCGAGATTCCCTTGCTCTTGAAGGTCACTCGGCGACCGGGGATCACAGGATTCAAGACTGCCTTTGAGTAGCTTCGAATATACTCAACCTCTGCGCCAGCTGCCAGTCATGTCTCCACATTCGTGGTGTCCCGCATCGTACGGATAACATGGTCATCGACATGATCCATCCCGGCAAGTGCGTTCCGTGGGCGAATTGGAGTGGCTTGATAACGCTATGATATTCTGCAAATAGGATGCGGATCATGTCCAGGTAGGATACGTTCTTAACATGCGCGCCGGGCGTCCTTGAGACCCGACAGAGCAGCTCAGGCTTGCACCTGCCTCGAAAACGACCTCACTGCGATACTGGCATGTCCCATGTGCCAGGGGCCGGGCCGACCTCGGAAGCACAGACATATCCGCGACATGTTCCTGCGTATCGAGCTCAGTTGAAAGCTTCTGCCTTCAATATGATATCGGCACCGATGTTGATAGACAACTAGCCTTGACAGAGAACCCCGAAGTGCCCAAGCCGAATGGTGCACCCGCTATCGCCCCTTCGTGCCGATCAGCTTCAAGCGCCGCTCAGGACACGGCACGCATGCGGAGGGGTGCGGACAATCAGCCATCACGCGCTCAGCAGGATGGCGTCTTTGATGCCCGCGACAGGGGGCCCACCTCATCGCCGCCGCTGAGCGCGTTCCAGTTTGATTCTGAGAATTTCAGAACCCCCCGCCGGCCTGGACATTCCGTCATCCCGTGAGTGGCAGTGGCTCAAGACGCCCTTGCAGTTCATTCTGAGCGCACGATGGATCTTCTGTGCAGAGGAAGCGGCATCGCCCTCGCGCGGCGTGCCCCCGTCAGGACACCTTCCCACACCCGCCGGGGGTGGTTTGGGGTGCATCCGACAGCACATTGACTTGCCCCCGTTCTCAGCCCCGTCTGCTGTAGGCCACGCGCGCGCCCAACCCCGCTCATAGTCCAGTCGTTTCATGATTTCTGCTAACTTGTAGACGTCGCTCAACTCGTTTTGAGTGCAGATTGCTTCTTGCTTCTGTAACGATTCCCCTGGTTTCACCATGGACACCCCGAAGGAGGCAAATGTCTTGGAAGTGGAGGCTCAGCCGAATGACGACGCGCCACAAAGCCCGGGCTCATCCAAGAAAGGACTCAAATTCTGGCTGATCATCCTCTCGCTATGTCTCTCGATCTTCCTTTCCGCTCTTGAACTCACTGCCGTATCGACCGCGCTACCGGTGATCATCCATGACCTCCAAGGCGGCGATTTCGTCTGGGTCGGGACTGCGTATTCGCTGGCGTCCACAGCGTTTCTGCCCCTGAGCGGTGGCGTAGCTGAGGTCCGTATACGCCTCTCACTTTACAATGTCTCCTAGCTTATTGTGTACAGATATTCGGACGTCGCATCGCGATGTTCTTCTCCTTGTCAACGTTCATCCTGGGCAGTGCGTTGTGTGGCGCAGCGCAGAACATGAACTGGCTCATAGCCGCACGTGGTATGTGTGCCAGCTTCCGCTTCCTATCTCACGAACCTCGTTCTTACCTTCCAAAGCTGTGCAGGGGTTGGGCGGCGGGGGAATTCTGTCTGTTGTTTCGATCATCATGGCTGATCTCGTTCCACTCAAGGAACGTGGATTGTACAACGGCCTTACCGGAATGTCAGCGCTTTGAGTTCTTCGCAAACATTTCGGGCGCTGACACTACCTCAGGACTTGGGCTGTCTCCTCGGCTATTGGTCCGCTTGTCGGAGGAGCTTTGGCGACCCGGGGACAGTGGAGATGGCTCTTCTGTAAGTTTGCGTCACTATTCGGACCCGACTTGAACTCACCTAAATCTGTACTTACCCGCAGACCTCAATCTTCCCATCTGCGGTGCTGCACTTGTTATGGTGACCGCATTCTTGAAGCTCCCTACTCCCCCAGGAAATCTTGCAAGCAAGCTCGGGCGCATGGACTGGTTGTGAGTGATGTCAGTGAATTTCATACGAAGTGTCCCTACTCACCTGGGCCATCCAACAGTGGGAACCTCCTGATCATTGCTTCGACGACTTCCATCGTGGTCGGACTCACCTGGGGAGGAGTCCAGTTTGCGTGGAGCTCTGCGCATGTTTTGGCACCGCTGATAGTGGGACTGTGCGGTATAGTATTCTTCTTCATATATGAGGCGTACTGGGCACGCAATCCAATCGTGAGTCGTGCCATAACGCTGGACATCAGGAGACCATTCTTACGCCTTGGCATAGGTCCCTATGTCCCTACTCCAGAACCGGACAAGCGTCAGCGGGTATGGTCGAGTCTCTAAGCGGCATCACGATACAGCAGACATTGATACGACGATCTTCACAGGTACATTCAAACCTTCATCAACCCTATCGTCGTGCTCGCGGTTGCCTGTAAGTGCCACAAGATCCCTGTAGAGCCGAATAGATCTTAACGCGACCCCATCATGCCCAGACTATCTTCCGGTGTACTACCAGGCGTGCAAGGATGCTACGCCTCTTAGGTCGGCTGTCGACATGCTCGGGCTCTCGCTCTCTATGGGCCCGATCATCATTATCTCAAGTATATCTGTGACGGTCCTTCGGGTGTATCGTACCCAGCATTGGATTGGATGGGCGATCTTCATGGTAGGGATGGGCATATTCACGACGCTTGACGCCGATGCGCCTCTCGCGCACGCGATTGGCCTGCCACTCCTCCTCGGTGCTGGCGCCGGCATCATCTACGGTGAGAAAACACCACACGTCGCTTGCCACCAGGGGCCTAATCTGCTGGTCAATTAAGCCGTTACCTACTTCCCGGTGCTCTCGCCCCTGCCCGTGTCCGAGAACGCGCACGCGCTCGCCTTCTTCGCCTTCTGTCGCTCTTTTGCCGGGGTATGTCCGCTCTTCATAACGATCACCGGTCACTTCTAAGCTGACTTGGCCTCGCTCAACTCAATTAGATCTGGGGAATCGCAATTGGCGCCTCCGTCTTGCAGAACGAGCTCTCCCGGCGGCTTCCCCCCGCCCTTCTCGCAGAGCTCGGAACAGGCGTCGACCTCTCCTACGCCTCCATCCCACAGATACCGACGCTAGCACAGCCGCTGAAGGACGAGGTGCGCCACGCGTTCGGGGACAGCCTCGTCGTGGTGTGGCAAGTCATGCTTGGCATCCTTGGGATAGGATTCGTGGCGTCGCTGCTGATGCGCGACGTGCCTATGCACGGGGCACTGGATGACAAGTGGGCTCTGGAGCTCGAAGCGGATCGACAGAGCGGTGCAGGTGAAATTCAAGACGAGTTGAAATAAAGCTTTGTACATATGTCTGCAGGTTCGCGGTGTTGGACGGTTGGGACTCCGACGTGGTCGCTTGTATCTATTCGTTGATTGTGCTCGCTGCAGGTAGTTCGTAGCGTACACGGGCTTTTTCTCAAAATATTCCTACCACGGCGGTAAGTTCAAGGGCAACCGACACTGAGCAGCATCCCTCTAGCGCCCACAGGCTCCAGCAGATCCAAGAACCTTATCTAAGCCGCCGTTTGTCTCCTCTTCCCGCCATGATGTTTTGTCTCCCTGCTGTTTCAATTTGGCCGACCATCAAGCAGACCACGAACATCGCACATGTACGTGCTGCGTGATTGTTTTGCGGATGGGTAATTCAACCTCAGCCGCTGTAAATGGCAGAATGACTGTCGGTCCTTGGATTTCGGACGCTGTATCCACTCTGCATCCCCGAAGACAACCAATCATTCGTGATGTTTTCGAACCTCCGGCTCGCCAGTTTTGTCCATCGATGCGACATCAGCGCCCACCACACTACCCGACAGGAACGCCGGTTCGCCGTAGCTAACAGGGTGCGCGCCACGATCAACGTAACATTGTGGCGCATGTTTTCTGACCTACCACCGTCTTCTGTTACCCCGCAGAGAGGCTAGACACATCTCTGCACTGGATGCTCTGATGAACTTGTCGGGATCTCCAAAAAGCCGCGGCCGCTGGAGCGCTACGCACGATCATCCAGGGATTCGCAGCCAGCAATCTGCCGCGCCCTCTGCCAGGCAGAGGGGTATCAGGATCAGCGGAACTGCGCAATCGCAAGCCGACCATGCGGGCGCCGGGGGGTTCAGAAGACATTGCACCCCCATGCGGCGGACGGAAGCTTTGTCCTACCACCGCAGTGCCTGGCGCGGTGATGCATCGTGCATACCATCGTGCGTGTATCGAGCACCGCCGTTGAGTGAGCCCGTGACGAGAGCGTGTATGATGGCATATGAGCTAACGGCGCCGCTGCCCAAGGCTTAGGTATCGAGGGGGCGGTGTCCTCTCGTTGCATCTGACAGAGAAGCATGCTCTGATCAAGGCCGTCCTTGGTCCCTCGCCGACTGCACGAGTTGATTTACCAAATGGCTCAGGAAGAGCCGGGCACCGGGCGGAGACATAAAACGTCTTCGTAAGGATATATGGCAAGCGACGCACCTGCGCCGGTTGCTCGAGGCCCCCCTTTCTGAACGCGCCCTTGACGCTTTCTGTCGCTCTTCTGTTAGTGCTATCCCACTAATCCTTCAATCGCCACCATGTCGGACCTCTCGTACAACGTCATGGCGCCCCCATCTGCCGTCGCGACGGCGAGCGTTGTGCCGCTGCCGTCGTCCATGACCTCGGTCCTTTGGCGGGGCCTTGTCTCACTTGGTAAGTCGTCTTCGTTGCCTGCACAGTTCCTGGGCTGATCACCTGGACCGTCCGCAGCCAGGAGTACTGTGATCACCGCTTTGAAGAGCGGCATTGTGAACGGCCAGATCGACATCGTCGAACAGAACGGCACTACGACTAGCTTCGGCCTCTCGACGACAGAGTCGAAAGGGCAGTCTAGACACGGACAAATTGTCGTCCATGACGACACCTTTTGGGTTCGCGTCTTCACTTGGTATGATATTGGCTGTACGTGTTCCCTTCATTTGAGGTTTTGCACCCCAGTCTGACCAGTTGTCGTTCTTGCTACAGTCGCAGAAGCATATCTTGCCGGCGATTTCTCCTCGCCAAACCTTAAGGAGGTTCTTAACGTGCGTCCACACGGCGCCATATGTAACCAGTAGTGCTTAAGTTACGTGGCGCCCACAGATTTACGTGGACAACTTCCGCCTGGGAAGTTTGGGTGGGCTGTCGACGATCGCATATCGATTCAACAGCGTCATCGAGACCATTACTCTGCGCTTCAGCCACAGTCTTACGAAAGCTGTCGCGAACGTAAGTGCAAGATATCTGTCATAGACTTTCGCGCGAAGCTCATCTCGGTGCATATTCAGGTTGCAGGATATGATGCATCCAACGAACTGTACCAGGTACGCAATGACCTTTCAAACACAGGACGCCAGTTTGCTGACCAGCCCCAGGCGTTCCTGAGCACTGAGATGCAGTACTCTTGCCCCATTTGGGGAGAGGAGGAGGGTGGCGTACGCGGTGACCTCGAAGGCCTGCGCCGTCCAGGAGATCTGGAGAGCGCGCAGCGCCGGAAGATCGAGTACATCCTCCGCAAGGCGCGTCTCCGGCCCGGAGACCGTCTCTTGGAGATCGGCAGCGGCTGGGGCGGCGTAGCCATTGCGGTTCGTGTCAATTTCCGCACAACGCTGTCAATCTTGATCGCTGACGGATGTTGTGGAGTTCAGGCGGGTCGAATGGGCTGCACCGTCGACACCATCACGCTCTCCGTAGAGCAGCGGGCACTCGCGCTAGAGCGCGTGCGCGAGGCTGGGCTCGAGGGTCAAGTCCGGGTTCACCTTATGGATTACCGGAAGATGCCGGCAGAGTTTGAGAAGGCGTTCGATGCATGCATCAGCATAGAGATGCTCGAGGTAGCTATCACTTTCATGCCGTCGCGCATGCAGATCTCACTAAACGCGCGTTCTATTAGGCGGTGGGCGCCGAGTACATGCCCACCTACATCAGGCAGATAGATTGGGCACTCAAGGACGACCGCGCGGCCGTTGTTCTCAGTGCTACGACGTACCCGGAGTGCAGCTACTCTCGTCTGCAGTACGTTCGTCACTCTCTCTCCTTTGCACGGTTTGCTGACGACACGCTTCGCAGGGGCAACGACTTCGTGCGCAAGTATCACTGGCCGAACACCATCATTCCCAGCGCGACCTCCCTCTCCGTGGCGTTCAACGAGACGTTGAAGGGGCGCTTCTCATTGGAGACCATCGAGGACTTCGGGAGTCGTACGTTGTCACATTACTCATCTTCTCTGTGCGCCTTCTGACCTTCCCGGTTTCTCAGACTACCCTCGGTGCTTGCGTGAATGGGGCAGGTACGTGCCAGTCTCAGCTCACGAGAGACCCTCTTCTAACCCTCCATTTCACGCGCAGGCGGCTCGAGGAGAACTGGTCGCCGAAGCTGGTCGCGTCGCTGCAGGAGCGCTACCCCAGCCTCAAGGAGGAGCACAACATGGACATCCTCCGGCGGCGGTGGCGGTACATGTACCTCTACATGGAGGTCGCGTATTCGCGCGCGTGGCTGAGCCTGGGGACGTGGACGTTCGTCCGACCCGTGAGTGTTCTTTTTTTGGGACGCACGCGAATTGGAGCTAACGGCTTCGTAGGGGCATTCGGCGGAGCTGTGCGCATGAGTTTAGAGCATCGTTTCTTTTCGTTCGTTGTTTCATGGACTCACTTTCTTTAATGACTCCCGCTTCCTGTCCTCGAATATCGCATTTGGAACGCTGTAACCACTACCGGGCATGTATCTATTCAGGTATTTATCATATAGACCGTCTCTCCCAGGCGCTTTTGCACATACTCAGTCCGAGCCCCCCGATCTGAGAACATCGAGGAGCATGTCCACGGTCGCGAGCACCCACTCGAGGCCCTCCTCGCTCGCCAGCCAGCAGTCCTCGGTTGGTAGCCCAGGTTCATCTCGGGCTCTGAGCAGCCCGAGGGCATGGCCGTTGAGCAGCTCCCCGACTCCGGATCCCTCGGTGCGGAGGCACGCGATGGCGACTACGGAGTTCAGCGCGCGGCTCAGGTTTCCTTGTACGGCTGCTTCTTCGGGGAACGAGGCGAAGACGGCGGCATAGATCTGTGTTACCGCTTCTGTGTGCGTCATCAGTGATCGTCTGTCTAAGAGTGTACATGTTGTGCAAACACCAGAATGTTTATGGGAAGTGATGGTGTGCTTGCCCTGTAGGCGGCGATATGGGGCCCAATGCACGTACCAGTGAAATCTGGGTGATATGAACGCAGCTTTGCTCGCATGCCATCCGATTGAGGACCATAGATGGAGTCTGCGAGCGCGTTCCCGCGCGCTTTAAACTCGTTGACGTTCTCTGGCGTGAACTTTCTGGGTATATGTTCAACACAGGGTTTTCTATGTTTCTGCGATAGCGACGGGACTACGATGCGCACCTGAGTTCACTTTTGCGAAGATTGTCCTTGACGTCTTCTTCCAGCGCTTCGTGCAGCCTAGCCATCGCCAGGATTGTCTATGATATGCGTGTACTTATCAATTTCGTCGTTGGTATTCAAAGCAGAGAACACAGTGCAGCTTACACGTGGTACGCCAATGATGAGCGTGGCCTTTAATATAGCTTCGCGCATGAGAGCAGCCTTGTGGACGGCATCTGCAAGACTGTGGCGCGTTGCTGCGTCCTCCGGGTCTTGCCGAGTCGCCATACGGTAGAGATGACCTACAGTAATCGTGGTCGAGTTTGCTGTGGCGAGTGCGCAGGTCTATGAGGGCAGACTGAGTTAAGCATTTGGGTGCCAACATAAAACTTGGCTGCAACGCACCATGAGGACCAACCAGCCTCCTTCGACCTTCTTTTCCTTCGCATCCTCGAGGGTATACGAAAGGACATGGCTCGTCTTTTTCAGAGATGAAACATCTTGTGCTGGCCCTGTGTGCGAAGCGAGTATTTCCTTCAGGCGCGGAGACAACTGTGCAGCGGTGCTGGAGTCCTTCTGTGTCATGATGAGGCTCGTCCCTAGTCAACGTCGCTAGGGTGTTTGCAGACGCACCTATATACTTATTCTCGTGCCAATGACAGATGAACGTTATAATTAACGCTCTAACGTAGCAGTTAGCATGGACTGTGCCGCTGTCCGGCGGCGGCATCGGGGTGCCACCAAGCGCCGCTATCCCGATATGGCAGCAGCCCAACTTAAGTCTTGCGGCGTTGAGTAGCCGGCATAATCCTGGCGACCCGATTGGCGGGCCCCACACCGACGGCCTCGAGCGACGTCATTCCCACAGCGCGTTTCGCGATGCTTGAAAGGAGGAGGGCGCGCGGGCTGCGCGCGGCCGGGAACGCACTGGATGTCCGGTCTGTTCTCTCACCCTGCGTGCCGTCTGAGATTGATCAGCGCACAACGTATCTCTCGACCACCACCATCTCTCTCCTCTCTACACCGCTTCACCTTTTGCAGAATGTCCCAGAAGACGATCGCCGTGCTCGACGCGTCCGAGCTGAAGGATGGAGAGATGTGAGTGTGCTCTCCGTGTCGAGACGTATCGCAGCGAACCGCTCGGTCATCGGATTGAGCGTGGAGATGCACACTTGTATCCTGCGGAGACAGCTATCCTTTGTCTGCCCGCCTCAGGCGGCAGCGGCGGTTGCACTTGCAAGACAGTGGCAGCAGATTGCCTCGAGGCCAAGCTGGTGGACAATTTTCACTTGCACCTATCTAGTATATCCTTCTTGAGAGGTTTCCTCGGAGTCGGCAAAGACCCTTTCATGTGCTTTGAGTGGTTTATATACCATAGCGTTCACCGCTGACGAACACCAAACAGGAAGGAAGTGCCGTTCGAGGACGGCAAAGTCCTCCTCTCCCGCCTCGGCGACAAGATCCATGCGACGAGCGCGTTCTGCACGCACTACGGCGCCCCCCTCGTCAAAGGCGTTCTCACTGCGGACGGCCGTGTAGTCTGGTGCGTGTTCCCGTAGCCCGCCTGTGCGCCACCGCTGACGGAGTCAATCAATAAGCCCGTGGCACGGTGGTAAGTCATAACGTACCCAGGCTTACTCCCCTTCGTGCCCGTTCCCACCGGCAACGCTCGGTCAGCGGCTGATTACTATCTTGCCGCACAGCATGCTTCAACGTTTGCACGGGCGACATTGGTACGCCACCCTCCTCGACGTCTGCCAGACGAGTGCTGACGCGCGTGTGGCACAGAGGACGCGCCCGCGCCGACGGCCCTCCATTCGTTCAAGGCGGAGATTGTGGATGGGAAGATCAGCGTGACCGCCGACCCCGCGAGCACCACGAGCGCGAACAAGTCCCGCCAGCCCAAGCTGCTCGCGACCGGCAGCAGCGTCACCGCCGGTCAAGGAAAGGGCGTCGTGATCGTGGGCGGCGGAAGCGGCGGCTTCCACCTCATCGAGAGTCTGCGCGAGGTAAGCACGCCCGCGGATTGCGATACTGGGGGCGGCGACTGACGTGCTGCAGCACGGGTACAATGGCCCGATCACGGTGCTGTCCAAGGAGAGCTACGCCCCCATCGACCGGACGAAGCTGAGCAAGGCGCTCATCACGGACCCGTCAAAACTCGAGTATCGCTCGGCTGCGGACCTGCGCTCCAAGTACGGCGTCGACTTCCGCGCGGGTACGGAGGTCTCTGGGGTCGACTTGGCTGCGAAGGAGGTGATCGTAGGTGCGACGCGCGTGCCGTACGAGACGCTGGTCCTCGCGACGGGCGCTGTGGCGCGTCGTCTGCCTATCGCGGGCAAAGACCTCGCGAACGTCTTCACTCTGAGAGGCGTCGAGGATGCGAAGAAGATCGACGCGGCGGTGAAGGAGGGCAAAAAGCTCGTCGTCATCGGGTCGTCCTTCATCAGCATGGAGCTGGTCGTCGCCGTAGCGTCGCGCAAGCTCGCGTCCATCGACGTCATCGGCCAGGAGGAGTTCCCGTTCGAGCTCGTCCTCGGCAAGGAGGTCGGCGCCGGGCTCAAGAAGGTAAAGTACCCGCGCTCGTGTGCGTGTGTGACCATCCGTGTTGACGGTTTACCCTTGCAGTTCCACGAGTCGAAAGGCATCAAGTTCCACGGGCAGTCGAAGGTCGAGAAGATCGTGACTTCCGAGTCCGATTCGTCGTTGGCTGGCGCGGTTACAATTACGTCGAGTTCGGGCGAGACCGTCACGCTGCCCGCGGACGTGGTCGTGATGGGTGTCGGTGCTGCCCCTGCTACGGAGTTCTTGAAGAGCAGCAAGGGCTTCGAGCAGGTCGTAGACAGGACCGGAGCCGTTTCCGTTGACGAATTCTTGCGCGTGAAGGGTCTGGACAACGTCTTTGCAATTGGTATGTGGTGATCGATCTACATGGAAAGTGTGTTAGCTGAAATGTCAATGATCGCCAGGTGATATTGCTCTATACCCCCAGCCGGGCACAGGAGAGCCGAGGAGGATCGAGCACTGGAACGTAAGTCGCTTTACTAATAACTCGTGCTAGGGGCACGGACTGATTTCGCGCGTAGGTTGCTGGCAACCACGGCCGCGCCGTCGGGAAGACTATTGCGGAAGGCAAAGGTCAACCGTTCGTGAAGGTCCCTGTATTTTGGAGCGCACGTAAGTGGCTGCATAGTCACCCTTGCAACCAGGGCCCCGTCTAACCGCCATACAGAGGGACAGCAGCTGCGCTACTGCGGCGTAGGGGCGGGATACGACGAAGTGTTCGTCGACGGCAGCGCCGATGAGATGAAGGTCTGTGTCAATCTACGAACTGGCGGCATCGCGCGCTCAACCCATTTGCAGTTTGTCGCATACTATGCAAAGGCGGGTGCGATCGTTGCAGTGGCCAGGTAAGTACAGAGGCTCTCGATCTGCATTAAATGGCGGCTGACTGGTCTTGTAGCATGCAACGAGACCCGCTTGTGATGAAGGCGTCCGAGCTGATCAGGCTGGGGCTTATGCCCACCTTGGCCGAGATCAAGGCAGGGAAGGTACGCACCCGGTGATGTTTTGTTGTGTGGACTAGTGTTTACGGATTTGGCCGCATTCATAGGATGTGCTCTCCATCGACATCTCGACGGTCAACGCCAAGCCCAAAGTCGCCTGAAGTGCAAACTGTATGTCGGATTGGAAGAAATCGAGTGGGATGGATGGAGAAACGCACACGCAGATTGTTGTATCAGTACGTGACACGGACATTGTATCAATTCGACTTCAGTGCGCTTGTTGTATTTTGTATGCTGGGCGTGCTCTTAGTGATCTTGAAGGAGCCGTCGACCTGCCGCGTCGTACGTGCGAGTGAAGAGGAGGTTCAAAGGGACAGAGGCCATTTCCCCGATCTTCGATCGCATCGACGCGCGCTTCTACGCCACAAGTACTCATCCCGGCTCCGAGTGTGGCTGAGACTCCTGTAAAGTGCTTTCGTCCTAACTTCTGCTAAAAACAACGGTCTCTACCTCGCTAGGACCACCACGACCACCCCACCAGCTAGACGAGCCTCCTCTATGACACAAACCGTAGCGACCGCTGCAGACGACCACTGTTCCCCATCCCTCCCAAAACCTGGCCCCGCACGCCCGGTGAAAGATCCGCGCGACCATTTTCAAGAAGCTCGCACCCATCCCCCCTCCGCGTCCGACATATATGCCTCTTCTCCAGAGCAGCTGGTCGACAAGGCTCTGCACGCGCTGCAAGAGGCCGGAATCGAACTCATCGAGTGGAAGACGCTCCTCTTCAGGCGCATGGGCGTTCCAGTGGCCCTCAAGGTACGTCGCACGCATCTTGCCCGTCTGTCGCTAACATCCGGAACCGCCTCAAGAACTTCCACTACCTCGTCCCCGATGCGGAGTTCGCGCGCGCGTCGCAAATCCTCGAGGAGGACCAAGGCCTGCTCCTCTCCCTCCCTCCGCGGCTGTGGCACATCCGCAGGATGCGAAACTACTTGAAGCCGAGTCGCGTCTAAACCGAGAAATGCTATAGTACAGATTCAAACCTCGATACCCCCAAAATGCGGCCGGTCCCCCGGATTCGCCGCCCTTCTCGGTCGATAGCTATTAGCGGGAGTCCACATTTTTACAGACAGATATATGACCCTCACCCGTCCCTATGAGCACAGTATCGTACAGAGCAAAGAAGAGAACTAATTTCAAAGAAATGCGCCATGGGAAACATACATGTCGTCCGCTGAGCAGAGACCCTACATTGAACTTGCATCACAGGGAGTCGTCGCAGGCCATCCCTTGGGTCTTGATCGACTCCGCGAGATGGTTTGAGTGAAATGTCTTCGCCGACGCGGTGCCAGGCATGTCGGATTCCGTCTCTGCCGTGATATTGATAGCGATCTTCGTCGGCTCATTGTCCGGCATCTACGCGTCGTCAGAGCGTTGCGGGTGCACAGGAGCAGAGAGAGTACGCTCACCACAGGGGCGTTCCATTGCTCGACCGCCGCCAGGTGGTTGGCTCTGGCGAAGATATTGCGCGTGGAAGCCTCCCTCCCGAATATCTCCAGTCCGCGGCCAACGAGGCGCTCGCGAGAGTTAAGTCTGCTCGTAACGTCAGTCCGTATGCGTCGTAGGATCGATGTCGCCGTCTTACACGCAAAGCAGCGTCATCGCATAGACTACGTGGTGGAGAGCGGGTCAGAATCAGCTCCATAGAAACAAATGGAGAATTATGTCTTGCACGTACTACGGGTGGGAGTGAAGCTGGTCGCAGCCCAAACATATGTTTTGGGCTGTACCACTGCCTGATAAGAGGCGCTGTTAGCGAAGGAGTCGAAATTAAGGCCAAAATCGAACAGACCATTATGGAGGGTAGTAAATTAATGAGACTGTTGAGAAAATACGGTCAACACGGAGGCATCCGCTGGCACTGTTGACTGCAGAGTCGTACCCCGTGAATAGCCCTGTGCTTGGGTTAGTAGCGAGTCGCAAAACGGCCCGATTAAGTATACAACGCACCACTTTTCACAACGTAAAGCATGAACAGCTCGTGAGAGCTTTGAACGCTAGGACTACGTATGAGCGATACGAACCACTTCGCCGAGTAGGTTCAGAGCTCACCGAGTGTAAGTTTTGCGACTGCGGCGTAGCCCGACGATGATGGCGCCCGAAAGCAAACCATCAGCGACAGAGGCAGGAAAAATTGCTGCAGAGAAAAGCCATTCGTTGGACCGATTAAAGCCGGACAAACTGCCCAAGTCGTTCCTGCAAACTTCCTGTTAGCAAGGAGTCACAGCACCTAGCATAGTGGACACTATCACATCACGATAGTGATGGCTAGTAGAGATGCGGGGTTTAACGTTCAGCATCCAGTACTCATACAGAGCTATAAATATTCATCGAGCTCGTACCTATTCCAAAGCCTGGGGCGGGCAAGTACGCCAATATTTACTAAGCTATCGCGCGGCCGTAAGAGAACAGATAGCACTGACCGACATGTACGACGAGGCATAGCACCTGTGGAACGTGATGAACAAAGTTGGATTGCGGAATATATCATCGTGCTCACCGCGAGGACAACGATCAACTTATATTTGAATCCGACTATGGCGCAAATATTGAATGCCTGCGCTTGAGTGACAGCTGCTAAAGGAGAACGTACGCAAACACACTCGGCGAGCAAAAAACCTGTAGCAGTCGACAACAAGCAGTCAGAAAGGCAGGCCTGCAGCTACACGGCGCGAATGATGGCAACGTGTTACATGCATTTGTGCGGTGAACGTGATTATGGTCTGTGGTAGTGTCATAAGTCGCGTATCGCAGACATGCGTATAGATTTCGACGTACTGCGAGGGCAGGTGAGAGCTATGTCCGTTACGGTTACGGATGGCATGTAAGGTCACGATCAAGTAGCGACGAGAGCAATAAGTGGCGTACCTTGAGGGACCTGCGCAATATCTACTTCAGAGGGTGTCCGGCCAATCTACAGCATTGTACGTACCAGGGCGGCGGCGAAATGAAAGATTGCGAATTGGCGTAATTTGAGACCAGGAGATAGTAACTGTTAACAGAGAAAGTCTAGGGAGCGAATCATATCTTGTGTCAAGTACTGACCATGTATGTATGATCATGGGGACGTGTACGGTTTCTAGGAACCTATGAAGTGCAGCGTTCAGCACAGGTTAGCACGTAGTCCGCGCATGAACCGCCTACATCACAGCGAAAATCTGTGTATAAATACGGTAAGCGACAAGACGTGGCAGCAAGACGTCCAGGGACTTACTATAACACGAATGTACAACGCGTCCGTACGATACAGGCGAAGGTATCTATAGAGCTGAAACAGACTGATTCCGTACAATCTGGGCACTGGTGAGTTACTCCAGCGACATGACATCGCCCAATAAAAACACGTACATAAGGCTAACGTTGGTGCCAAGGAGGTATGCGCCGTATGTGCTATCTGGAGACGGAAGCGAGGAAAGCGGATTGATCTGAGAGGTGGTCGCGGAGGAGTTCATGGTGCACAGGGCAGGTCGGGAGTGACTGAGGCGAGCTCTTGAAGCTTAAGTGGACCGCGTACCGGGAACTCATCTGGTCGCAGGTCTGGTAGGCATCATATCATCTGTCAATGAGAAGCTTTCCTTCCGGCCACTAGTTGATGTCAATATATAGCAAGTCCTTGAACTCTAGTAACAGGTGGCACTGCCCAGGGGAGTGGACGAACACGTATTTCGAAGACGTTTGTGGGACAGCTAACAGATGGAACCATACCGCAGCAGCCCAGTCCATACTCCCGCCGTTCTGAGGCCTGAAATCACTTATCAGACCAACATCATTGTTTCAAAGGATGCAGGGTACTTAGAGCGGTAGAATTCGAACCTTAATGCTAATACGTACTGTTGCTGTGCTCTTTACGTTGGAGCGACCTAGATCTTGCACTAAATATAAGTATTGAGGTTGTGCACGAGTAATGTTTGCAAACCGGCTCAGATGGCATGCGACTGCGTTTGCATGGTGTTAAATATTCGAACCTCTCGAGTGAGTGAGAGCCTCGTGGCAGCTACTATGTGCTGCTGCTTATGTAAAGGTAATTCTCACGGACTCACTCGCTCTGATCAGCTCTGATCTGGACTCTCGGAGGCCTTAGGCCTCAGGCCTCAGTGTCAGCGCTCAGCCTTTCCCCACTCCGAGCCATTCCACGATATTAATGACACTCTCCATCGAGAGCGAGAACTGAACCCAGCCTTCAGCTTGCACTCATAGGCAACGTCTTTCAAGTGGCGCAGCGAGAACTTGAATGTGAGTAATTTGGATGGTGTGCGGAATTCCTGGGCCACGGCGCCGTGTATAGTTTACGCCAGGACCCTTTATATCACCACAGTACTGATGATCTACCAGCGGGCGGCCAAGCACCTGCCGGAATCATACACAAAACGATTGCGAACAGCGTTCGGTCGTTTTCAAGTGACCTATATCCGGTCGACCACGCCTCGGCGGCCCCGCGGCTTCCGACCAGTTCGCCCGGGATCCCTTGAAGCATATCTGAACACTGAGAGCGGAGCAACGTTGCCGCACTCAAGCCCAAAACCTGGCTCAGTATTGCCGCGCGATGTTTCTCACATGTATACTCGCCACTGATCTGGTTTTTGGTTGTCAATAACGTCCGAAGGCTTCTGATAGGTAGGACAACAGGTTGGATTCTATCATGATATTAGCCCCTTAGGCTGCGCCCTGCATCATGACAGATGCGACCAAACCGGCATCACGCCATTGCACTCGATGTGCTCACCGCGGCCGGAACTTCCACCGTTGGTAACAACGGCGGCAGTTCCCCGGACCTCATGCATCGTGCACCGTGCCCTTCATATTCCTATTGGTAACCCAGGCGTCCGACATCGTTCAACTTCTACTTACTCATCTTTTTCATGTTTGCAGGCTGTTCGCTATTTCTAAGCCCTGTTAACACGATGGCGCAGTCGATATCCGTAGTACCACCACATATAAAAAGTCCATCACGGGGAGGCTTTTGGTAACCCAGAACCTCCGATAGCGGAACCACCGCCTTCCCGAAGGATGGATATAGCATAACTATGCTATTATACACAGTTTGCTGAGGTCGACACATCGGTACTCGAATGGCACCTGCTGAGCGGCGCGTCTTCCTCGTCATGCCCGTGACATTCATCAAGGTCGATGCGAGTATGCACTGCCCGCCCACCCTCAGGCAGTCCTCCATTTTCGCAACACACCCGCAACCGGCGGGCGCGGAGAGGTTTTGCGTTGCGACTCTTCTTCCTCCCTATTGTTGTTTACACCTTGAACCCTCAAAGCTCTGGACATCACGGCCGTCGCGGTCTGCGCAATCCTGAAGGGACCTCACAGTCCTAGGAGCCCGTCACGCCCGGATAGAAAGTGAGCGCATTTCACGTCCCCGCCACGTTTCGGGTTGGCGGTTTTAGATACTAATACATCGAAGCAGAAACATCCCACAAACCACACAATATTCAAGGCGATTTCTGGAGGTCTGAGGGGGATGCGTACGAATTCAAGGGGGCCTTCTAGACAGGGTTGGATTTGAGCCCCCCTCCTTCGCGCGTGGTATTCGGGAACGTTGACAATACATCCCCAGTCTGGCACGGCGCCCGACGCGCCCGCGCACGTTTACACAGGTATGTTGCGGATTGATCGAAACTGCTCCGCTCTGATCTTATCTTCACAATGTTTGTCCGCGCCGACCCAGAGCGTCGCAATCTCGGCGGGCGCGATGGCTAACGAGCCATTCGTTGCATTCGCAGCCTGAGCTCGAGACGCGCCCCGCGCAGAGCCCGCGCAGGATATCCAGGACCTGGGCACCTTCGTCATGACGGTGCCGAGCATCACCGACGTCAACATCACGTTCTATATACGAAGGGTGTCGGTCGTACGTCCCATCTGCGTGCCTTGCTTTACGCGTCATTCAAAGCGTAAGTTATGCCAGGGCTGCCCAGACGACTCGGGGACTTCCAACGCGGAACAATGAGGAATATGATGACAAGGCTATAGATCTGTCGGTGCTCGCTCATGACGATTACTCACAGTAGTGCTGATAAATGTGCTGCAGGAGAGGCGTCGAGGTGGGATCCGAAAGGTATACCGTGTAGGATTTCGGGAATCGGCGCGTGGTTGTGCCCCAGCAATGATGTCAATGTCATATCATGACTCATGCGTACCAACTGCGCACGCTCTCCGGTCTCTTTCATGCGCTGCGCGTGGAAGACATCGTACCCTACCGACAGGATGCGGAACTAATACCAGTCCGTGACGTCTAAACCAAGCAATGTTATAGTACAAATTCAAATATCCTCGACACACCCAAAATGCCGCCGGTCTTCGCCCCCTTCTCGGCCGTGACCCCCGACGCAGGTGCGGCAGCCGTCGTGATTATCAGAGCGACGAGGTGGACTGGACGCCAGAAACAGCGTGGCCACTACTCTTCTCGTACACGCTTGCCTTCGCTTCGAGTGCCTTGGAGCCATCGCCCAGACCGGTGCGGGGCCCGTCCGTCTCGGTCTCCATCTGGACGCCAACCTTGATTGGGCCGGACATCGGGTCAGGAACCTGCGCGATTACGTCGTAGTCAGAATCGCCCTGGAGTTGAGAGTCGAGTATGCCATCTGACGCACCTGCGGGACGTTCCAGCGCTCCGTCGCGGCGAGGTGGTCTACACGCGCGATGATGCCCCTTCCGAACGACTTCCCGTCGAGGATCTCCATGCCCCGGCACACGAAGAGCTTCCGCGAGTTCAATCTATTCGCGTGTAGGCGGGGATAATGAGCTCTGGAGTGAGTGCGCGGCATCCACGCCCAAGAGAGCCATAGACTTACACGGCGAGGAGGGTGTTTGCGTACACTGCGCATGTCCATACATCAGAGGCACCGATGACTGTGATCGGCGCTGTGCATACGTACATTTGCAGACGATGGAGTTGAATGCGATCCATTCGACGTCTCCCGGGCGGGCCAGAGACTAGATGTAACCCTGACAATCAACGGATGTGGATGACATCGGTATCGATCAGAGGACGTACCCAGATGAATGGTATTCCGTTGAATAGTCTACAGTCAAGGAGGATGTCATCGAAGATCCAAGCGCGGAACGAAAAGACGGTCGCTCACCCCGTCAGCAATCCTGCGGGTACGTACTGAGGGTAAGCATGCTAGAGCTCAAGGGCCATCGACGTACCGGTGTTCACCGCGTAGAGGAGGAAGATATCAAAGTAACTGTCCTTCCTGAGGAGAAGCGCGGTTCCGGTGATCAGGGGAACTCGCAGTGGAGGCGCGAAGGCATTTACCTTGGATGAGCAGCCCTGCTGCGTCTCATAGCACGGACAATGGATCCAGATAGCAGGAAGTCGGCGAATGTCGCGCAGCCGAAGAACGAGGGGTACGCCCATGCATAGGGTAGCGCGGCGTTCACCGAAAAGGCCTTGAGGCGGAATCTGGACGACTTCGGTTAGAGATTGATGCATGATGCCTAGCCAGCTGAGGTTATGCTTACAGTAGCACCGTCAACACTGACAGTTCCTAATCATGTAAACATAAGTCCTATGAGGAGAAGGGCGAACTCACCCAGGCCTAATGCTACGTTCACGGTGTTAGCATCACGTTTCAGTTTCATCTGCAGTATGTAAGAACGAGACGGCGCTTACTAGTTTGTGCTAGAAGAAGGATAACCTTAGAGAGCGTCAGACATACAGAATGTAAACGTTGCAGTAAAGACCCACGGCAAGAGCTACAATGATCTTGTGGTAGGAGCCTACTACATGATAGTAGTCACGGATGAGCGAGGTGCTTGTTTGCCGTGCGCGAATTGTATACGTACGCAGGAAGACTCTCCGAGCGAAGAACCTACACGAGAGCAGTAATTAGTAACGATTTCCGCTATGACTCCAGACACGCGCGCCGTCCTCACATCTGGGAGACTGTGATGATGACATTCTGTCCATAACGTTAACATCCGCGTGTAATACTTGATTGCCATAACAGATACTCACCGACACCACGGGAAGGAACTAAGGCGGCAATGTCTCGTTAGAGCCAATTCGGTACGGACGTTACGAGGATATAAGTTACATACAGAAGTGGACCTATGGCAGCCTGCCAGTGAGCGGGATACTTGGAATTAATGGGCAGAAACGGCTTACCAGAGGGGCAACAACAGCGCAAGCGGTTGATTGTAGCTCGTGACCGTCTGATGATAGCTGCGTTCGTGTTCGCCTCAGTCGCGAGACAGGCTTTGCACGCTGGAAGCCTTACCTGCCATGCATCGCCATGACGGCCTGAATGGTTCCCAGAACCCTATTTCCGGAGACCCATGTCAGCATTTGACGTGCGTGTCCGGCATCTTTATTCCGATATCTTACATGACCGTAGCGACCTGGAGCCATTCAAAGTGTTAGTTGAAGTCCCCCTGTAGCAGGCGGAGCACGCAGCGCACTCACAATGACTCGTATGTACGTTGTATCCTTCGTATACAGCCGGCAGTACCGGTACAGTTGGTAGAGACCAACACCGTAGAGTCTGGGGCAAAAGTAGAGTCAACATGATCCTCAAGAGTGACCAGAGAAAGAGACGAACGGCAAGCTGAAGAAGGTGCCTAGCAGGTATGCACCAATCGCCTGCTCCACAGACCTCTCTGCAGATGCTATCTCTGCCGCGAACGGAGATGGGATGTCGAGGACGGGCGAATTTCCAGCCATGTTGAAGGACAGTGGCGAAGAGATGGCAGGTTAGGGGGGGGAAGCATGTCGTACTGAGCACAGTCTTGAAGGAGATATGATATATCCGAATAGGATAGAGTTACCAGGGATCGAGACCGGAGAGACGTTGAATGATACGTGCGCCCATCCCGCACCACACTATCATGATGAGAAGCGGGAATCGAGGTGCTATACAATGCCTGTCAAAAGAAGAGCAGATGTTCGGCGGCTGTCGCACGGGAACGGACGTCAGCTGTGCGTCGCCGTGCATTGTCATAGGTGCATCATACTTAGAAACCATGCCGGTACGAAGCGTAGCCTGCGTCACTGTATGTAAGACCACACTGAAAGCATGGTGCCTAAAGCAGGAATGCATGGTCCTCCGCGTGCCTGATCGATGTGGGCACCTCCACAAGCCTTTCAAGACGTGTATCTTGGTTTAATCCTATGAAAAGAGTTGATACGTGGTCCTGGTCGATGACTCAGGCCTCAGGGTCCAGGCAATGTGTCATAAAATCTAAACAGTTCGCGAACGAGGTCGCAGCTGCAACCCAGGCGACGCGCAGTAAGTAGGATAGCCGCTAGCGATTTGGGCGTACTAGAGATCCAAGGGCCCTCACCGCGGGGTTGAGATGTAGAATCGAATGTTCAACTTGCATAGGTGTATGGTACCTGACGACGGGCCGTGGAAGAGCACAAGGTGAGCGAAAGAAAAGAAGCGCCAACTGCGATGTGGCGGGATAGAAGAGCACCGCCACAGGTCTGAAACATACGGACAGAATCAAACATACCGATCCCTCGTAGCGCCAGATCTACCCAAAATATTCTACGACACGCCAGCAGCTGGCACGATTAACGGAAGCTGGAGAAAAAGGTGCACTACCAGTGAGAAGCGCTGGTCAGTCGCGTCAACGTCGACCTAGTAGGAGGGTGTAAGTAATTGATATAGCCGGCTGAGGTCGCCTGCGTATAAAATGGCATAGAGGGGTCCCGCACGTCTGGAACCTAGTACGACACTGACCCATAATGCACATCCGAAATGTTAACCGGAGTAAAGCTTACCTGCCATGATACTCGCGATACTACTACTTAACCTCCGGAAAGTTGCGAAAGGCGATCAATCGCATACTCCGAATTTCTCTCCCGTCTTCGAAAGCTTTCTGTTCCCTCGCAGGCATATATCTGAATGAGTGGAAGATGTTGGAGAGACATGGTGCCATGGTGTTCGGAGCTAAGCAGAATCCCCGAGCCGTGAGAAATGCCAGAAAGAAAGAGCGACTGGGCGTCTATACTGCGCCTCACCATGTTCACAGTCGACGACCACGAATTTGACTATCAGCCGCAGGATATACTACGCAGACTCGCATGTGGCAGCTCACTGCGCACGCTTCCTTGACGATGCGATGGTAGCTCTTCCATACTGGGATCTCTCCTGGGCAAACTACGTATGTGACGTTCTCAGATTCTACATGTCTACCGCGCACTAGCAGAGAAAGGTGCAGTCCAATGACGCTATGTCGCTGCTCACTGACTCTGTTTTTCTTCTATCAGCGGCGGTGATAGTCCCGCAAACATGTTCGACTATCCTGGCTATCAGTGCTCGGCCAAAATCAAATTCACACCGTAGAGCATCCGACGGTCGATGAGAATCACCGCAGGCTCACAGCACATGCTTATCGGTGATACGGCGAGTATACCTGTCCTGCACTTGGCGTTCATGGCGAGCACTCCTTGTGTGGATTGTCGATCTGCCTGCAATACGGTTGTTCACAACGCTCATTCGCGCGTAGACCCACCGATGACTCCGGAGGGACTTCGCAGGGCTTCCTCGGTGTTCTCGGCCGTTTACCTCTTGGCCTCGACAGGACGGCCATATAAAAGATCGCGGTGCAGCAGAGAGTTACCGATCGCATATCCCTCTTTGACTAGATCATCATGTTGAGCCTGCCCAGGGATGCATCTTGCTCTCCTCCTGCTTGTGCGAGCAGAATCAGCGTCAACTCCACTTGCTTAGCGGACCCCCAGTGCTTGTGTGCCGACTACGACACGGTATGGGCGGTTTATTATTGTCTTTACGACATGTGCTCTCTCATCGACCTTACCGCGGCACGGACGGCACTTCTTATCCAATGCCAGGCTGTCGCAGTCGAAGGTATGTGTTCCACGACCTGTCCCAGTCCCAAGTGTGCACACCTTGCCCTCCGTCGCTCGTCTATCTTGCTTATGTTTATTGTCTGACTGGCCTTCATCAGGAGCCCCCAGCATAGTCACCTCCCTTCCCGCCTCTGCTACAAGCACAGTCCACCTTTCGACCATAACCTCCACGACTGCGATCCCTTCCACCACATATCCATTTCCAACAGTACAGAGCTCTACAGCTCTCCACACACCAACAACGGAAACCACTCAGTCGTCAACGGTACCATCTTCTTCAAAGAGCTCCTCCAGCCAGCCAACGCCGGTCAGCTCAATCCCGCTCCCTCGTACCTCCTCTACATCACCTCCCGCAGTGACTACACCCAGCGCCCTTTCCGAAGGTGCCCACGGTCCACAAACCCACGTTCTCTCCACGTCAGTCATCATACCTCTAGCGGTCGGCCTCGGCGTTGGTGTCGTGCTTGCTGCTCTCGGCGTTATCTACCTGCGACGGCGGCGGCGCCAGCGGAGTCTTATCCGTTCAAGACCGCAGACCTTGCAAACAGGGGGTGTTCCGCCCGAGGACTCTCGCCCCGCCCCGATCCGCTCCAGTGTCCGCCATCGCCCTCCTACCCTATGGCTCTCCCAGAGCAACTTCGCCCGAGATGGAAGCAGATTGAGCGACTTGGAGGACAACGAAGCGGATGATAGCGCGCTCGTTTTTCTGCCCACCAGACCCTCCAAGGCGTTCGATACGAGACATCGGGCAACGCGCAACCCCGAAGCCATATGGCACCGCACTCCGATCACGGGAGTGATCCCCCTCCCTTACTCCCTGGAACCACCGTCCTATTCGTCTCAAATCGACGAAGGACCTCGCGGCGCGGCGCTAGCAGGGCCGTCCACGAGAATTCGGCGGTCGTTCGTCGAACGGCTGCTCTCCAGCATAGGAATAGGACTGGCGCCTGCCTCCGCCGTCGGGAATGGGGCGGCTGCGAGAAAGCACGTCGCGGAGCCTCTTCCCACTTATGAGGCCTCCCGCGAAGGGATAAGGCTTTAGGTACGTGCCGCCTGAAACTCGTGAAGGCACTTCGCTGATAAACATGATTCACAGGTAGTTCGAATGGGGAACTAGTGGACTTAAGTTAAGGACAACGTACGATTCTTTTCCCGCTGCTACATACGGGATTGATGCTGACACTGTCCCTTGATCTTGCAGCCGTTCATTTGTACAAGTCGTACCGACTTCAATGCATTCGCATATATTTGGGTTGCGCTTGCCGCGGTAATTAGGAAGACGTGCGCGGGCTGGCGAGCATCCCCGCCAGTGCAGCTACCGATACTTCCCTTCGGTAACGGCCAGTAAACACGTCATCGAGCTCAGGCGCGGGGCGATCAAACGACAATGGTGGATAGATTGCGGAAAGTCAACGCCTGGGCGCCAAAGACGATTGCGCTCATCCATTCTTTGTTCGATGCGTTAGGCAACAACCACGTTTTGCTGACCCGGGTATATATAAGGCGATCCCTGCCGCTCTGACTTCTTTCCGCAACACCTCCACCATCAGCAACCCAGCCCATGCCTCTACAGCCCTTCGCCGCGACCCGTCGTCTGAAGCCTGAAGGTTGAGCTGTACAGGGCGCTCCCCCTGGAGAACACCGCACATACACTTATTTAACCGTGGCTAAAATGTCTAGCCACAAAGGTACGTCATTTTCTCTCTTCCGTGTTCCTGCCCTCAATGGTTAGTGTATGGCTACAGATACTCGACACCCTGCCGTTCATGATGACCTCGAAGAATGGCGGGAGTTCGTCGACAGGATCGATGTCCTAGAGGTCCCTGTGGAGGACTTTCTGGACAAGCTCGTTCCTACAAACGAGTCATACGTCCCCGGGGCCTACGAGCGCTTCCCGGAGTACTTCCCCATTATAGACGAGCCCATCCGACACCACGATCTCGTGCGTAAACTCGTTGCCGCATGTCGTGAACCGCAGTCACTGACGATAGATACCTTAAGGTCGCCTTCTTATCTATGCTGACGGAATCGCTTCCCTCGGACAGGAAGGTCAGTTTCTCAGCGGGATGCGGCCAAGCCTTGCAGGCGCCCTTCGAGATTCTCGAGGGCAGTCATCACCCACAGACAACTGCCAACATCGGAGTTTCACTCCCTGGAAACACGCTCAAGGGACCAGCAGAGCGGTGGCAGCAGCTCTCTATGGCCATCGCGGTCGAGGGTAGTGCCTGTTGCGACCCCTTCGACCGGGACGACCTCCTCTGCCACGCTGTCGCGCACTCTGCGGCGTGTGCGCGGAACCTCATGCTCGCCCATGGCCTCCTTGTATCCTTTGTGCTTGGCGTATACGGTCGCACCTGCCGCATCTTGCGATTCGACCATACGTGCGGACTCGTCTCGGAGGCGTTCGACTATACGAGGCGTCCGGATCTCTTACGTCGGTTCTTCTGGAACTTTGTACATCCCTGTCTAGGCGACACCGTTGTAGGATGCGACCCTACAGTCCATGCGCTCGTTAATGCCGACGTCATCTGGGCCGAAAAGCAGCTAGCGGCGATGAAGGTGACCAAAGCCATCCTTATTCCACAAGAGGGCCGCCGGGTTGACGTATACGACGATACCGATGCCTCGACTCGGTCGTTTATCCTCCTCAAGCCACTCAGCGCTGAACGGCGGCTCTTCTCGCGGGCAACAACGGTATGGCTTGCTATCGAAGACGTGCGCAGCCGAACAAATAATGATCAAACTGACACCGGCATGCCATCCCCGAAGTTGGTCATCGTCAAGGAAGCCTGGCGGGAAATTGAGACCCGTTCGGAGGCTCTCATCTACCAGATCTTGCAGCACGCCAACCAGGCCGAGCGTTTTGGCCTTCCGAAATTGGTGTGTGGCGAGGACCTCGGGGAACGGGAGGTCGCACTGTGGAAGACTGGCAGTGAACCCCATTCGAAGCAAGAATGCCACTCGTACGAGAACGATCCAGCCTCGCGTCAGCCCTTGTCGGACAGGTCTACGAACATTGGCTCGAGCTCCGCCGTCTACTCAGTACCCGATACGGAAGGGCTCATTTCCAGCGATGGAAAATTTGGCAAAGATGCAGATTCCTCATCGCGGGACTCGGATTCGAAGTATCCTCTTCCCTTTCCACAACACCAAACGTTCTCGTGGCGCCTTACTGGAGAGCTCGAGTATGCTTACCGCGAACGCAGCCAAATGCGCCTAGTCATCGACGTCGTTGGTCGTCCGTTGGCTGACTTCCAGAGTACGAAACAGCTCGTAAGGGCGATTCGCGACGTGGTCAGAGGTAAATGCATCTTCAACTTCCGCCTTATTACTGGCCGCCATCTCTGACACAAAGTGAATGTACAGGACATGAGAATGCTTGGAGGATAGGTGTACTCCACCGCGACATCAGCGAAGGCAACGTGCTCCTCGTGGACGAAAATCTGGCTTCATTGTTCCCCTTCACGGCCTTCCTGCATGACTTCGACTACAGCTGGTTTGCATCTCAGCAGGAAGATGCAAGCACATCGACATGCAGCGTCACAGCTTCGGGCGATAAAATGCCGAACTCAGACGACAGAGTACTCTTAGGACAGACTGTGGGTCTCTGGCGTTCTTCTCGACTGACTTCAAGCTGAACAGATACACAGGGAACGCCGCCTTTCATGGCAATTGAGATACACAAGCAGCGAACCTTGCGATACCTCGGTCACGCGGTCAGACACGACGTACATCACGACTTAGAATCGGTCTACTGGCTACTTGTCTGGATGGTCCTGCGACACACACGATACCTCCACATCTGGGGACCGAAGGCGGAACGTACGCTCTTCGGCTGCGCCGACCACACCTTCTACGCGAGTATGAAGGCGGTCTGGCTCGACATGCCTACAGCCGCGGCCTGGAACAACACGCCTCTGACAAGACTCCTCGGGCGATTCGCAGACGCGGTCCGCGCCAGCAACCCGAGCTTGCCAGACTCAAAGGGTGCGCTCCAGCCGGTCCACCTCACCCATGCAGGGGTCCTCAAATTGCTGGACGAGGCTCTTGACAGCGAGGATTGGCCGGAAGACGACGCTGCGTTGTCTCGGGCGGAGAGGGAGGCATGGCGAGCGCATTCGGCCGCCTTGCACCCGGGCGAGAAGCGTCCGCACGAGGGGCTGAATGGCCAGGAACTCCACGAGGGTGTATTGGACTTGGCAGGCGATCTAAAGCGAAGGAAGACATGAGAGATGTACTGAACCAATAACAACATAACCTCAGTTATCGAGTACCATGCGGATCATGATAAACATGCGGAGAATACTCACCTACGCAAACCGTGTGCTTATAAGACACTCTTGCCAGGGATACGATTACTCGCGAACTGCAATTACTCCTTGTGTGAGATTGAGGTATAGTGTACATTCCTAATGCTGCTAATGCTCAAACTTGACGAAATGTCCCCATATAAAACGTACATATCTACAATGCATTATCTCCAAGTAGCATAAATCTAGGCCATGAATTCGCGCAGCTGCGCGATATGTGACTCGCGTCGCTTGACGATGTCAGCATGTGTGATCGAGCTCCGTAGCTCGGCCTCCGTCTGTAGGAACTGTCAATGAGGTTTTATGCTGAGGTAAAGACTGAAGGCTGACCTGGAGTAGCTTATCCGCCTCCCACATGCGATTCGGAAGACTTTCCAGCGCGACGTAGACGGCAGGGATTGACGTGCACCGCATAAGCTCTTGCTCGTTGACGCGCAAGACGGCGAACGCAATGCGGAAGAGGACATCGACACCGTCCACCATGAAGACATCCCACACTCGGAACAACGTCTGCGCATACCATCAGCACCCCGCCCACGTTGCACGCAAAGACTACGCACCTCAACCGGAAGACAATCAGTGAACAACGAAAGGAACCACGAGAAGCAAATGGCGCCGAGGTCGATGCCAAGCTCCGTGAGGTGGGCAGACAGCTTCGGCATGAGGTCCTGCACGTAGTCGAGCAGTACCAATGGACATGCTCGAGAGCTAAGCAGCGAAGGTGAGAAGAAATCTTCTGGGAGGAGGCGCTCGATCATCGCTGCAAGAACCCAAAAGGCCTCCTCTTCGTCCGCGTGTACGAGCAAAAGAGTGGAGGTAACGAGGTTCATGCCCTGACAATATCCAACAGAAGGATTGCGTCTAAAGAAGGGTCAGCATCGTCGCATGTATACGCGATCACACCGCACTCACTTGCTGTATGCCATAAGAACTCGGCGCAGCTTCTCGACCCCAGCGCCCGTCCGGCCGAAAAAGATATTCAACGGCATCGTCCTGCATACGTCCTTCTCGATCTCTCGCACGACACTGCTCGACGCATCGCACTCCGTCAAAAGATCCGCGAACAGGCCCGGCTCGCGCATGTCCAGCGCGCCACTGCACTCGAGCCACGCCTTCGACCGGTACGCCAGCGGGATCCCATTGCGGACAAGCCGGTCGAACTCCCGCTTCTCGTCCTTGCGCGACGAAAGGCCAAACTGCGCGAAGCCAATCAGGCCCTCGCTGTGCTCGAGTTCCTCCGCCTCGTCCGCGGTTCCCAGCCCGAGGAGCTGTGCCGCACCGCCTCCGCCCGATGGCGCGTTGCGGCTGCCCAGAGACGCCGCCTTGCTCGCGACAGCCTTGCTCCGGTTCTTGAGAAACAGATCCCACTCCTTGCGCTGCGCCGCCTGCCGCTGGTCGTGGATGTCCGTCAGCTGTGCCAGCAGTCGGCGGATCGTGTTCGCGCAGACGTGGCGCGGCGTCTCCGAGTCGACCGAGAGCACTGACGACGTCGATCTGCTCGCAGATGTCGCTGTCGTCGTGCCGCTGAGCAGTGTTGATGTCCGTTTCCTGGCCCGAGTCGACGCGGGTGACGCCCCGCGTGATCGCTGCGAAGACACAGACGTGCCATCGACGGGCGGCATGCTGCGCACCGTCGGGCGGGTGCTGGTGGAGTTGATGCTCAGCGTGTCTGCGCCGTCGTCCCCGTCACAGTCGCACGGCTCCTTGACGATCTCAATGACATCGGCGGTGGCGTCTTCGTCTTCCTCTGGCCAGGAGTTGTCCTCCTTGCGATCCGCGACCTTGATGCCTGTCAGGCACGCGGGGGCGGTGTTCTTGCATTCCTTGGCGCGCAGCAGGAGCAGGACGTCGTAACGCGAGACGTCGTAGATGAAGCCGAAGCGGTCGGTCAGGCCTTCATGGCTTTGCTCATCCGACAAGGCAGAGAGGGAGGCGTCAGGGAGAGAAATGGAGAAGTGGAAGTCGCGGGCGGTGAGGGGTGTGTACTGTCGCGACAGGTATTGCGTGGGTGGCTTCGAGTGGCCAGGAATGATAGACTCGAGCGGCACCGAACCAGGCTTTCTCGCGGTTGTCGAAGGCGGTACGATGGAGTTGGAAGCCTGTGAGGCGTCGCCCGTGGTACCTGACTGCGGACCGTCAGTTGGATTCGCGGGCTTCTTCTGCTGTTGTGTAACGAAGGAGCCAAACAGAGGAGACGCAAAGGAAGGTAGGATGACGCTGGGCTTGCGGCCCTTCGGAGCTTGACGTGCAATCAGCGCAGCACCGAGAGTCCGCGACGGCATTGGTGTCGCATCAAGGTCCCCAGGAGATGAATCGGCGTCATGCTTCACTGGACCAGGAGCCTTGCGTTCCTTCTTCTCCTTGGGACGCGCGCGGAAGTCTAGCTTCTCCTCCCGCGCGTTGCGGACGAGGTCGAAAGCCATCTGTGCGATGACGGGACTAGTTTCCCGACCCATGTCCGCCAGAATGCTACTTGGGTCTGCCGACATGACCCGGGTCGCCTGCACGATCGCCACGAGCGAGGCTCCTTGAGGAGGTTTCTCGTCCGGTAAGCTCACGCTCTGAGAGGGGGACAAAACATTAAAGGGCGATGCGACGCCCGACAAGTCGGAAGGCATAGCCATAGGAGACAAAAGAGGACTGCTCATGGGGGTTACATGGGCTGACTTCGCTGCAAGCACTTCCGGTCGTTCGAGAGGAGGGTCAAAGGCAGAGATATCCGTAACCGACATGTTCCGCCTCTTCTTGACGGCGGCTGAGGTAGTAGCCCCGGGGTTGAGTATCGAGAACCCCAGCGTACCAAAGACACTTCTGGTCGGCTTCCGCTTCGTTGGTCTATTCGGTGTCTGTGGAATGGACGGTGCAGGAGAAACATCATCGACATCGGCTTGCGGTACTAGCGATGGGCTCTCTTTGATAGATTCGGAGTCGTCATCGGACGGGAATGGTAGTCGCGGAGCCTTCGTCTTGCCCTTGACCCACCACGTTCCTACCCAGTCCCCAAAGAACGCCTTGTCGGCCTTCAGTGTGTCGTTCGCGGATGATGCATCGCTAGGAATGTCGCCCTTCGCAGCGTCCAAAACGCGTGGCTCAAGACGTGGTGAAGCCGAGGAACTCCCTGGGGTGGCGGCGGCAGACCGCGGAGGGGGCTCAGTGGGCACAGGAAGGGTGGCCGCCATCGGCGTAGCATCGTCCTTCGGGACACTCCGCGAGATAGACACTTCGTCTTCAATCGCTTCGGTCAGAGATTCTGCCAGAGACTTTGCCTCAAGGTCACTATGGCCGCAACATCGTAGTCATGAGACCACATACCATGAGACTCTGCTGCTTCTGGATGCGGTGTACACGGTGGGTACCCTCATCATCATTTGGGAAGAGCGATTGCAAAACGCGGTTGGCGACCTCCTTCTCGGAGGGCTGCAACTCGCGCAGTAGTTGGCTAACACGCTCCTTCCGCGCCGTCTCCTTCTCCAAGAGCGCGCGTCTACTCTCCTCCAGTTGCTGCCTGGCCCGCGTCAGGTTGTGGACCGCGTGCGAGAGGACGCGCATGATTGTGTAGCACGGCTCGCGTGAAGACGCGTCGTCCGTCGCGAATTTGGATGCTGCCGCGCGTATTGCATCGTCCGAGTATTCGTGCCATGGAGCAGTCAGGATCTGGGATGTAGCGCCGGGCTCGAACAGTCCGCTGATGTGCTCCGGTAGTGAATCTGTCAGGATGTCGTACTTGGCGGCGAGGTTAGTCACGGTATCCTCGCTCGACGACTCCACCACGATGAGCGGTGGCGGCTTCACCGACCTGAGCGCGGTCTGCTCAGTCTAAAATTATGCGTGCCGAAAGCTACTCACCTGCGGCTGCCCTTGCCACGCACGCTCCCGTCCCAGTTTGCATTCGTGTACTTCGTTTGTTTCTCGGCTGAGTCATCTAACTTGGCTTTGAGAGCGAAGTAGTCGGGTGAGGGCCGCGGGCTATCCTCGCTCGGTTTACCGCGCGACCGGCGGCCTCGCGACGAAACATCCTCCTGCGAGAGTGGATGCGAGTGCGCAGGTGTTGATGAGGCAGAGGCCATGTCGCCGAGCGGCGCTGGGCGTCGTCGCCTGCAGCGTGAAGGTGGTCGTGGTGGATATGGTGTAAGCGGTCGTCGTCGTCGAGACTGGGGAGTGCAAGCCGAGAGTATCGGAGGGGAATATCAAGGCGACAAGTCCGCATTTGGACATAGCGGAGGCGTTGCCTGTCGAAATGACCTCGCAAACTCGCTCTCTCCTGTCGCCATCACCTCTTCGTGCCATTCACCCGCCTCCTCCGCCCGCTGCCACCATGGGATGGTTTTCGAGCAACAAACCTGCTGAGACTCCAGACCCGACGTCGAGGAAAGACCGTCAGCGCTGCTGGGAAACTAGAGATGCCTACTTTGCATGTCTTGACACCGCCAAGGTCGTAAAGCCTGGCGATGAGGGCACGGCGTGCGCGGAAACCAAGAAGACGTACGAGCAGAATTGCGCGAAGAGCTGGGTGCGTGGTGACGCTGCATAGGATAACGCGAGGGTATCTTGATGGTCTCGCTTGACCGTTGTCAGATCGACTACTTTAACAAACGACGTGTACTCGCCGAGCAACAGCAGGGGGTGCTGACCCAAGCCAACACTCAGGCCCGGTCTGCACGAAGTAGATGATGCATCCACCTCGATCAAGCAATACCACACATTTACGACCGTACAAGACAACACGCGGGTACTGCTTCACGGTGCTCGTTGCCCCGGACCTCCACATATGCATACTCCTCGTTACCATCTGTCAATGGCCCTCTATAATGTTCCACGTTAATACACCACTCAAAATTAGTGAGCCGCACACTTCTCCATCTCTGTGCGCGTCCATTCATCATCTCGTAGCCTCTATAATAGATTTCAGTGACACTCAACTGAGTTGCGTGGTCGTCGGAGCCGATACTCGTCAAGCGCAGTAAGCATGCTCTGAATGCAATCCTCGGCTTTTCTACCTTGTGGTGGCGCACGTCAACATTATATGTTTGATCGTCGGGCCTAGCTCGTATCTCGGTCGCACTCGGGACGCGTGGTGGTTTAAACGTTTAACGCCGGTTCTCAGGCGTTTCCTGGGCACGTCGGATTGGCACTCTTTCTTTCTCAAGCACTGTCTACCTTATCGTGGCATGTCTGCACACGGAACGCTCAGAGCTTATTCTTCAGGCAGTTTAGCAACCATAGTGCCTGTGCCACTTCTCCCAGGCCCTCGCGGACATTACATCGTGGAAGATTTGCCAGTGACTGAGTTCACCGGTATCACCGTGCAGCATAGCGGGAATGCGCTGCATGTACATACACTGCTATAGTAACATATAAGCACCTCGGCATGCCCCAAGACCCAGTCAACGCGAAAGTGCTAAGTTCATCAGGTTCATCATGACATTTGACCGTCAAAGTTGATATTTCTCACCCCCAAAGGATACCACAACGCTCGACGGATGCAATGCGACAACAATCGAACATCTGACAGAGCGGACTGTCACTGCGCAGCATGCACGGTCCCCTCGGGCATCGTACACACGCACAGCCCTGTCTGCTACGGTCATCGGGGTCCTTCTTTTGCGCGTGTCCCACGTTCGCACTTCCCCGTACCGCCGGGTGGTCAAGCAGAAGCATCTCGCCAGCACAGGTTCTCCCCGTTGCGCCACAATGTCCTCCCGCCATTTTGACAACTTAAAAGGAGCAGACGGGGCCCTCGACGAGCACGCCTAGCCCCTGTTCACCCACGTCGACGCAGACACCGGTCCCGCCGACCCCCTACCCAGCATGAGCCAGATGAACGTCCTCCCCTATGGCCTCATGACCATCACGTCAAACGCCAGCCGCAAGAGAACGTCGATGATCGCGCTTCCGTCGACCCCGACGTCCGTCAACGCCAAACACGAGCCGCCCGTGTCGAGAAGCATCTCTCTAAAAGCTCCCGGCAGGCGATCCCACTCCTCACACTCCTCCCGCTCCTCCCCCGTCTCCGCCTGGAAGCCCCGCGCCATGCTCACCAAGATCAACACGAGCCTCCACTCCCCCGACAGGCCCCTCCGGCGCCCACATGGACCCAGATCCGCCATTACCCCGCCTATCACTCCCGCGCGCGGGGAGAATCGCACTCCCATCGTCGACGCGTGGAAGTCTAAGGCCGGACCTAGCACGTTGCGGACATCGCCACCCAAAACCTCCCTGCCCTAGTATGTCGTCGTCCGTATCTCAGATCCTCGGGGCCTTTTCACTGACCATCTCGACTACCTCCAGCGATGCCGATCTCGAGCAGGACCCATTATTCAACATCCTGTGCGATCAGGGGATATCGCATGCACCGCAGTGCTACCGGCTGAAGCTCATCGACATGGACCCGTCGTCGGACGACGACACCGCGCTCGAGTCTTTCTTCTCCTTCACCGCATCCCCTGTGCAAAGCCCGTCCTTCGCTGCGACCTCCTTCCCCACTGTGCGTCAGCCACACCGGCCCGCTCCGCTCTCCCTCCCGCTCCCGAGCCCGTCGTACCTCAGCCCCGTCAGCCCGAACGTCGTCATCCGCGGCGGTGGGGACAAGGTCGATCGGTGGATACACAGCGGCGGGCTGGATCAACCCATGATGACGCCGATGCTCGTCGAGGACTCGCCACACGAGGAATGGGATGACGGCGGGCAGTCGGACTGGCGCGAGATCATCGACCACTTCCTCCAGCATGAGCAGGAGCACGATCATGAGCATGAGTATGATCATGAGGAGAGGGAGGTGGGCGAGTCGTGGCACCCGCTGACTCCCGTGGGCCGGGCAGGTCATGTCCATAGTGGGCGAGCGAACTTCTTGATTTGCTGAGTGGGCGTTGGGTGGATTGGCACTTGGTTAGACCTCTCGTTTTCCTGGCTTATGGGCACACACTCCTTACGACATCGTCACTCCCTTACGACCCACACGCGGTGCCGGTGCCGTGCACTTTGCATACTATCTATGGGAACGGACTTACATATCATATTCGGACCATCCTGGCAAACCCGTCGATGTAGACTTGTATGTACTCGCCTTATGTTGTACATCGTTTTCCCCACTATGCACCCTCTGTCTTGTACTGTGTAATCCACAATTCTACCTCGCTCGTGTCTACACCTAAATACAGCGAACTTGGTGCTTGATCGAGATCTGGATCTGGAGGCTCAGCAGTCTCCGCGCAGGCGCTTCCACTGACCTGCAATCCTTTCTCCTCCCGCGATCATCCTAGCTCTCGATGCTCATCCGAGGGCACGCTGCGGTCATTGAAATCCGATCTCTGCGGGTGTAATTGAGTTTCTGGGGTGTGATTGAGCTCGAACTGCGCTGGAACCGCCACCACCAACCGTTTCCGAGGCCCTCAGTACACTCGGAACTTTGCCAAACCACCTGCGTGAACGATGGTCAGATTCAAGGTGCGTTTCCATCTTCTCTATGTTGCACGTATCATGTTGACGAAGCTCTGGTGCTGCGATAGAACCGTTGGCTCCTCGTCGAGCTCCTCCCGGTACCCGCCCCCCTGCCAGGACGCGCGCCCGCAGGCCAACCCGAACACGAACTCACGAGCAAGCAGATATGGGCCGTGCTGAAGCAGAGCATCATCACGCACTTCGGAGACACGGGCTGGGGCGCGGTGGGGTCCTCCCTGACGAGTGCGTCTATCCTCACATCCATTCCCGGCAGTCACTGATCACTGTGCACACACCCCGCGCATCAGTCAAGTACTTCTCGCCGCGGACGAACTTGTGCATCATACGCGTCGCGCGGGAGCCGCACAAGATCGCATGGGCGGGTGTGGCCTTGATGACCGCCGTCGACGGGCGCAGGTACGTTCCGCACGTCGTCCATGTCTCCGGTGCGTGTATTTTGCGGACTGCGGCGAGCGGGAGCGCGACTGAGGGGATCTGCAGGCACAATAAAGCAAGCACAACTCGCCGCTATACGCCACAACCGTGAGATTGTAGCCCGCTACCGGGCGCGCGCGAAGCTGCCAGGTGCGTCTGTGACACCGCCTTTCCCTTCCTAACAGCCCATCTGAGCGGGTTGTGGCGCAGCTGGCTACCAGGACTCGTATGAAGAATACTTGCAAACGAGCGCCCAGGAAATCGAGGCATTGCAAGACTAGCGCGTACAGGTGCATATTGTCCGTGTGTCCATTTTAATTTTCTTGATGCTTACTTCTACCCTTCCTTGGCCTCTAGAGTTTTGCTTGCGCAACAATCGCTGCGCCAGCGCCACCCGTCTCCCTCTGGACAGCGTCCTGCGCCGCCTGCCAGCTTTCCGCCCACTCGACCATCGCGCTCACGAGCCGATCCACCTCCTCAACCGAATTTTGCGAGTGCAGGCAGATCCGCACGCGATCCGCGCCCTTCGGCACCGTCGGCCACGTAATCGGCCGCGCATTCAACCCGCGCACCCGTAAATGTGCGGAAAGCGGCCGCGGATGCGGTGTTAAGACGGGAATGATCGGCGTCGGTAGCTCAGCCAGGTCTGTGGGGATGGATATGAGGGATGAGGGAATGCGACGCGCGGCAAGCTGGGCGGTGAAAGAGCTTGTGAAATGTGAGCAGATGCTGAGGAGCTGCGTAGAGAGCTAAGGGGGTGTTAGTGCATTGATAGTATAGGAGACGAGAGTGCGTACTTTTTGTGCCTCGCCCGACTCGAGCATATCGAAGGAGCACTCCGCGGCGACAATGTTCGCGTTGCTCAGGGAAGTGGTATAGATGAGCGGCCGGGCGTAGTTCAGCAGATAGTCGCGCACGAGCGGCGTGACCAGCAAAATCGCTGCACGCGAAAGACGGAGTCAGACATGTCCAGTTGCCCGCGTAGCAAAGAACGCAGAGACACACCTCCAGTGGCTGCGAGGGCCTTGCCGAACGTGTGCAGACGCGCGAATATTCTGTCTTCCAACCCAAGGGCCGCGACAAGCCCTCTCCCTTGAGGGCCGTACACCCCTGTCGAATGCGCCTCGTCCACGACCACGTACCCATTCCCGTGCGGGAAGAGCTCCTCCACGGTCTCCACGATCTCCAATAGCGGCGCAAGCGTCCCGTCCATGCTGTATAACGTCTCCACCGCGACGAACACGCTGCTCCCGCCGCTCACCAACGCCGGCCTGTCTTGGCGTAACCGCTCGAGCGCCACCCGCAGCGCGGGTATCGAGTTGTGCGCGAACGGCACCCGCGCGGCCACCCGCGATGCGCGCACCCCATCGTGCACAGACGCGTGGATGTGCTCGTCGAACACGACTGCATCCCCCGGTTGCGGCACGCACGCGAAGAAGCCCGCGTTCGCGTCGAACCCGGAGTTGAAGAGCAGCGCGGCGGGCGCGCGGAAGAAGCCCGCGAGACGCGCCTCTAACGCCGCGTGCGCGTGTCCGTTCACGAGCAGGCGCGAGCCCCCAGATCCGAGGACGTCGGGGGCGGCGGCGAGGCGCGCGAGGAAGCGGGCGCGGAGGTCGGGCGAGCGCGAGAGGGAGAGGTAGTCGTTTGTGGAGAAGTCGACGAGGTGCGCGTCCGC
>NW_007360327.1:2532893-2543333 GCF_000271585.1 Trametes versicolor FP-101664 SS1
CGTCTCGAATATACCAGAAGGGGTCTGGGATGCGCAGCTAGCCCGGCGCCGTGGTCGCCTCCCATTGCGGTGAGCAATTTCGGCTGCTTCTTTCCATCGGGCCCAGGCTGATCGTGTCTGTTTCGAATAGGAGCTCTCAAGCGTGCACCGCCCACATTCATTCACGCTGTATCCGGATGGTCGTGCTGCCTCAATGCTCGGTACCTATCCCCGGGGCCCTTGACGTTTGACGCTCACTTTCAGTATAATGCTCGAATTGGTCGATCAACTGGTCAAGGAATTGGCCGTCTGTACAACGGGTGAGTGGCGGTCTACGACGATCCCTTGTTATGGATCTCTACACAGAAAGTACGATGGCTCATCTGTGCACATAGCTCCTCCCGAGGCCCGGTCGTGTTCACGGTAGATCCCACTACTCCTCTCGAGGTTCAAGTGCGTTCCTGTTGCGCAAGCGTACTTCGCGAGTATCTGCTAGCGCTGCCTGAGCGCACATGGCCTGTGCCATTTGCGGAAGGGATCACGGTGAATTTCGGGGTTGCTGCGGCGCCTGAATCATTTTTAACACGTAGGTTTTCAAAGCTGCTTTGCCGGTCGCGCGGCACTGCGTCGTCAAATTGAGATCTTCCAATCTCTGCGCCGAGTCACTCATATCCGTACCGCGGTGGGTCTCTGGTCGTGCGGTTGTCACCGAGACTGCGCTCACACGGCCTGAAATTATGCGGCCCTTTCGTCAGCATCGCCACCCAGTCTTTTCGTGACTGACGAGTGCTGCACATTGCAGATGTACGTGAATACGCTGACCCGCTCCTTCAAGTAACAGGCCCAGTTTACGAGGGGAAGTCGACGCCACGCCGTAGTCCATGGCACCTATGACACACGGGACTTTGAGTCAGGTTTGGAGGTATCGTACTTGAAGCTGCATAGGGCTGTGCACCGCGATCTAGAGCGTACACCGGACCACCCGACGCCTGTACACCCGGACGACTCGCACGGCATCGCCAGTTGCATGAGAATATTGTAAGCAAGCTGCGCAGTTAAGTCCCACCGCTCCGCCGCTAACTGGTGCGCTCCAGCCACCAACGTGCCTGGATTTCGATCGACGGGGCGGGCGCTGTTACGGAAAGCATTGTTCGGCGTTACGATCGTACATGGACACTTCTTCGAGCTTAGAAACGCTGTGAACTTGGCATACGCGATAATCAAGGTCCCCGCCGCTCGCCTAGCACAAATACCATACGAGAAACGCATTTACCGGCGGTCATGGTACGTTGTACTGCGCCGCATGTATGGCACTTTCCTACGGTGAGTCTCGTATCGTTCCAGATCGTTCTCAGAGCCTGACTTCAAATCGATAAGCCCTGGTTGCCCAGCCGCCTTCCGGGATCTTCCGCCGCGAGGGGATGGTTCGTCTAGTCGACGGACACAGAACTTAGTCCCCCCTTCTGCGACACGCATCCGGAACTCGCACGTCTGTGTTTGAGCGACAAGCAATGTATACCGGCTCCCAAGAGGAACAGATAACCCAAGAGTACGTCCATTGTGTACTGTACCAATAGGCAATCCCGCTCAATTTGAGCCTCCAAATCTAGGAATCAGCCAAGCTCGACCGTTTCGCATCACCGTGTTGCCTGCTGGCAACGCCTACGCAGATGCTGCGTAATCGCAGGTATGCAACCGTGCTGTTCTGTTCTTTCTTCGCTAACTCGTATGCTACGACGCATCAGCCGATCGCCTCACGGCGGCAGCCTTCCCTTGGTAGTGGTTCCTTCTCCGTGCGTGAGCATGCTTCTTCCATGCGTGTATTCCGCTCGGGAAGGGTGTATCGTGGTTCCAGGTGAGTCAAAGTTGTTTGTTAGTGGTACATGCTTGCCCACGGCGTCGGCCTCCGAAGTGCACAGCTTGTACGCTCATTGTCATCGGTGTGGAGCTCACTGGATCTATTCCGACGCCTGGCATCTGAGTTGCCCGCGTACATCGTATGCATACACCATCAGCCCGACGGGTATCATGGCGTGCATTCCGTACCTGGATTTGGCGGCGGCAGCGTAGTACGGCGCTCACAGGATGCACCGGCGTAGGAGACCAATAGGTATGCCCCATCACCTATTGTGTCGCTTTACGAAATTATTACTGACTGCGAGGCTTTCCACCGCTCTCAGCGAAGGCACATCGGGAAGATGGATTGTGGGAAGCGCCGCTCTCGAGTGTGGAATCAACAAGCTCCGCATGGAACAAGCTCGGCACGCTGCTTGCCGCGTCGTCCACTCGTTGTGCGGAAGATGTCCGCGGGATGTGGCTCGGACATTGTCGAAGACGGCCCACATCCCCGCCTCGCCTCGCCTGTTCTACCTCGTCCGCACCTCTGGTGCTGTCGGCATGCTACAGCGCGCGTCTCTGTACTTCCTCAGCATGTCCGGGCTCGCATCCCACACACTATGGCGAGCCTCTCCGTGATTCACAGTACACCGACCACGCTCCACGGTCAAATTCTCCCGCTGCATGCTCCGAATACGAGTGGGACACGTTGTCATGATCGAGACTGCGAGGTGTGCCCAGCGACGTACGTTAACCGTGCGTTGTCAAGATCGCGAATCACAAGGTTGCGCACACCTGCGGCGGCACGCGATTGTGCTACGTATGTGCGCTCTCACATCCCGCCACTGCTTTGCTAACCGGGATGTTTTAGTTGCTAGCAACCCGACGTCTCCATCGGCGACCGGGCGAGCGGGACTGTCATGCACACACCCTTTGAGTCGTCCTGTGCAACCGGGTCTAGGTCGTTGAATGTTTACCGACTGCCCACCTGCGTCAATGGCCGACATCCAACGCCGGTGTACCACGCGAGCCACGACGCGACGGGTGAGTCTTGTGCTGCTAGATCGAGCCCGATCGTGGGGCTGACTTCACAATCATTCTATGCACAGTGCCTCCTGTCAGGGCTAATACTTTGCGAGAGCCTGGCCGATTGGCTGGCACTCACGTAGCTGTCGGTAGGTACTCAAATCCAGCCTGATGTAGCCACCTCGGATGATCAGCCTGTGTCGCAGGTGAGCGGCTCTTTCTCAATCACGCGCGCTAGATCCTCCCAGAATTCGCGACGAGACGTATGCGTGCCTCCTCGTGCGGGCGATGGCGGAAGACGTCCTATGGCTGTGTGACACAGTTTCGAGTGTTGAGGAGTCAGTCTCGAGCAGGAATTAGGGCATACGCCTCCCGGAGGTCGGTGAAGCCGCGTCTACGGCCACTGATTTCAAATGGAGTAAATATTTCGCCTACTAGTCAACCTTCAGAGCATGCGATTGCGGCTGCAGCTACAGTGTACGTCAATCGACTCAGGGGCAGCAAGCAGAGTTATTGACCAACGTACAGAGACCACCCGGTCACGCCACGATTCCCATGCACCATCCTAACAGTGGCGACATCTCCGGGCTTTGGAATCCGCATAGAGCGTCGTTGCACGGCGCTGTCGGTTAGAATAACACAGCAGGACGTCGCAAGATGCATCAGAATGTGCCGCCCACGTTCCCTCGGTGAGCGTGTACATCCACTCCCGGGAAACGCGGTTTCTTCGAGAATGGGAGATCGTGGAAGATCCGCCTCGCCGTCCAGACTCTCCTCAACCGACTCCGCCTTCGTCCCGACCGACGCGTGCGTCAAAACCGCGGACGGTGCGCCGTCTACTGCCGTTCCAGTTGCCGGCGCGTAGACGGCGTATGCGGGCGAGCACGTCTTTTGCCATCGGCAGTTCGCTGCGGCCCGTAGGTCCCCTTTCGCGCGACGAGTGAAGCTCCCGTTCTCGAGCTGTATTCCTACATCTACATTCATGTATATCGTTCGGAAACATATATTTACTTCCTCGCCCGTCGACGACGCCGCTCCGCGCTGTAGACCACCACGCGGAAAGCCATGCCAGAGCCGCGCGCATGAGACACGCGAACAGATCGGAAGGGCGGGTCCCTATCTGTCGGGTAGCTCTCGCGAACGCGCAACACGGTCTTTGCCTGAACTACAAGCAGAGCGACCCGAGAAATAACAAACACCGTTCGCGAGATCGTCGAGAAGCACGCCTACAACCAGGGACACGCCAGCTGGCTCTGGCAACCGGCAATCTGTGTTTGCGCTCGTAATCGCCGCCCTTGTGCTCATGCACGACGCCTGTGGTGTAACGAGATATATTGAAGGTACGCGATACGAATACAGGCTCGTAGGAACGGGGCCCAGCATACTCTTACAGACACTAGTCTCGCGGATACGGACGCAGGATGTGCAAACACCAATTGCCGGGAGAGCGCGAGCGGAGGCCAGACAGCGAACATATGACGAGTCCCGACGTCTCGTACTCCGCTCCCCACATCTGTCACAGGTAAACCAGCGCGAGGCGACGGCAGGCCCTTCGCGGCTGTACGCTCCAGAACAAAGGCACGCCAACGTTGCTAGAACGCGCCACGGCAGCGTACGAAGCGAGGCGGAGGGCCGCGCCATGGCAATGCCCCGGCAGCTAACGAGTCCCCTGGC
Organism: Trametes versicolor FP-101664 SS1; assembly: GCF_000271585.1. Taxonomy (NCBI): domain Eukaryota; kingdom Fungi; phylum Basidiomycota; class Agaricomycetes; order Polyporales; family Polyporaceae; genus Trametes; species Trametes versicolor. Next base: position 2,537,409 of record NW_007360327.1, read on the forward strand.
GACGTGTGCAACCCTAGCTGCGACCGAGAGACATCGTCGGATGCGGGTGTCGATGCGAGGCGGAGTCCACGCTCGTGGCGCACGCCAGCAGCCTGAAACGGGAGGTGGCGGACTAGGAGTCTGCCGGCGTGTGCGCGAGTGGTCTCGGTGCGCGCAGGGCAACCATCCTCGTCCATCGCGTCAGCCTGTTGCCGAGGCGGGGCGCCTGGGGGGCATGAACGCGCGCGTTTCTGCGCGCGGGGTGCGGTCGCACCAGACATGGACAAAACGGCCGACCTCGCAGGATCCGCGCGTACCTCTGCGAGCGGGTGCGGCGGGACGCGTGTGACGTGTGGGCCCGCGGACGCCCTGGAATTCGCGGATGGCGAGGCGCAATCCGCAATTTTGTGCCCCCGCGCGGCCGGCGCCCGCACACATCCGGACATGGCGAGCGTGTTCCTGCATCCCCTGCGGGGAGATCGTGATGTACGGATGCGCCGCACCGCCCAGCACCGTGCCATCGCGGTTTCGACGGAGTCGGGGACGATGCCGCGGTGGGAGCGACGAATCTCTGCGCGGGGCAGGCGGGCGCAGACATGGACAAAAACGTCGACCCCGTCCGATGCGCGCCAAACTGCGCACGACGGCGCAGCGGCGTCCGCGCAGTGCGTTGGTGCACGGCCGCCGCGGGGGTCGACGATGGCGAAGCGCAGTGCTCGATTCTGTGTTTTCGCGAAAACAACATATCCGGGCACAGCCCGCGTTTTCCTGCGCCCCCCGCGCGGAGACATTGCTGGCTCAATGCGCGGCGGTACGCTGCACATGACCGTCGCGGTTTTGAGGGCGCCCGGGGCAGCGTTAAGGCAGGAGGGGCGAAATACTGTGCGTGAGTGCGATAGGCGCCCGGGCCGCGGACATGGGCAAAAAGGTCGACCTCTCCGGATTCGCTCGAAAACGGGTCCAGAGGGTGCGGGGACGTCGGTGCGTCGTGTGTGTGAACGGCCGCGGTGACGACATGCCTGGGGGGACGGCCATGTGGAATGCGCGGGCGCGCCGGGAGCCGCAGACGTGCGAGGAGGCCTCTTCCGGGGACGCGGGGACGCAATCGCTGCAGACATGCACGCGAGGGCTGGCGGCGGGAGAGCGTGCGGGACCGTGCTGAGACGGTCCGCCCGTCGTGTCGCGCCGTTGCGCGTTCTGCATGGATGTGCCTGGGGCTTCGTCGGTGGCTGCACCCGTCGAATGGGTGCGGGGATCTCCATACAACGAATGAGGTGCTGGGATGGCGCGGGTCGAGGTCGGCGAGACAGAGGCATAGCGATTATCGAGTCCCCACTGGCTGGTGTGCACCAGAGATCAGAAAGGCTGGGGCGGGAGCTGCTCGGGACTGCATACCTCGCGGCATGCCACAGCGCGAGGGCGACAGCGTACGCCCAAGAGCGGTGTGTGCGAGGCTTTCGCTGGGATCCTAGACGTGTTAGCTAACGGCGGTAAACGGACATGAGTCGGGGAGTGTTCATTCGGCACTGGCAGAAAATGTTAACTTTGCGAATGTTTCCAAGGGGTATTCGACGCACCAGCTTGGCCCGCTGCCAACAGCGGAGTTATCGTGATGCACAGGGACTTTGTACGGGCGCGAGCGCGACACGAGCCCTCCACTTTAGCGGTACAGCTCGAGCGCAGCGACGGTACTCGACGCACACGGCCGATACAGATCGTCTGTACGCCTCCGAGCAAAGGTACGGTGCGCACACTGGATTCATGGGTGCGGCGTTCAACGCACGATGCAGAGTGCGGCGTGTATCCCACACCCCCACACCCAGTCCCGGCTCGACGAGACGGCGAAGGCAATGGATTTTGCTCCTCGCGTGCTGGAGCTGACGAACTTGAGGCGTCGCAAAGGATACTGACGGCCGTGCACGGCATGGATCGGTGGTCAGCGCACATCGGCGGCGGTGCCGTGCGCCGGGGCGTGTTCTGCACGCCGCAAACGGGGCTGCTAGCTTCTGGCTAGGCGTCGTTGTGGGCCTACTCAGAGAACGTCCGTGCGCGAGGGTGGAGCGCGGGATGCCCGAGTACACCTCGGCGCCGGTACAGCGCGCGCGCGAAGGCCTTAACCGCGACTGCAGATCGCGCACGACCGTCTGAATCTTCCGTAAGTCGGCTTGCTGGTCGATGGGCGGGCGTTCTGAACATGCGCGCGGTGGGGACTACTGCGGATGACACGCGCTGTACACAGCAAAGGAGACGACGGCGCGCACATCGTGGCCTATTTCGTGCATGTAAATGAATAACGTCGTAGTACAAAACGCATCCCTGCCATGCAGGATACAGCAGAAAGATGGGAGGGAAGTAGTACGGGCAGCGCCGCCCACCGGCGCACGCTGTGGGGCGGGGCGAACTCGACAGCACGGGCATCGCCCGACGTGGGGACATCGTCGTGGAACGTGTCCCGCCGCGTCCAGCCGCGTCCGCTGCTCTCGCCCACTCGGCATGCAGCAGCCTCTCGCCGCGCATGGCGTGCCGCTCTACGCGTCCATGTAGTCAGATCCGCGACCGCCGTGTCGGACCTCGCGACCAGCCTCACATAGCACGACGACACGACGCTCCGAGTCTGCCCCTGGGATGGCTCCCAAGACGACAGATGCGCAAAGGCACACACTACGCGGCTGGGACCAGGATCGGAGATGGGTGGGGCGGCGGTGCTATCGCGGAACGCACATCGTGCATCGCCCGGCGCTCATCTAGCAGATTCTAGCCCGCACAAGCGTAGGCGTGTACGCGAGAGGACGACGGACGACGGGCGTACCGAGCAGCAGGTTGCCAGGGCAAATAGGGAAGGATGTACGTACATTTGTCCGTGGAGGGTGCTGAGGCGGGGGCCTGCCCGGAACTGAGGAGGTATAAGAGAGAGCGAAGGACGAGGAGTAGGTGTCCATCCGACGACCCGGTGCTCCTCTCCTCTCTTCCTGCTCGTACTCGCTGACCGCGGTGGCTCGGGCGTCGATGCGCTGATAGGTGAGCTTGAGTTCGTAGAGTCGATCTCGCAGAGCTAACGTTTGCGTGCGCAGGTTGAGGCGGACGAACGTCTGAGGACGCGAGCGCTGGGTGAGTGGGCGACGTCGTTCACGGGAGGCTTCATGATACTAACGAAGAGCGTGCAACAGACAACGGGCGGATGAGAGAGGAGGGAGGCTTAGTGAGAGTGAGCGTAGGAAGGCTGGGTGCACCGGCTAGATAGCGTAGACGCGTGTACCCCTAACCCTCCACGTAAGATCTCCGTGAAAGTCGGAGTCGCCGCCGCGGCTCTTCGTCTCGGACCTCTCCTTTTCCTGGCTTATGGGCACACACTCCTTACGACACAGTCACTCCCTTACGACCCACACGCGGTACCGGTGCCGTGCATTTGCATACTATCTATGGGAACGGACTCACATATCATATTCGGGCCATCCTGGCAAACCCGTCGATGTAGACTTGTATGTACTCGCCTTATGTTGTACATCGTTTTCCCCACTATGCACCCTCTGTCTTGTACTGTGTAATCCACAACTCTACCTCGCTCGTGTCTACACCTAAATACAGCGAACTTGGTGCTTGATCGAGATCTGGATCTGGAGGCTCAGCAGTCTCCGCGCAGGCGCTTCCACTGACCTGCAATCCTTTCTCCTCCCGCGATCATCCTAGCTCTCGATGCTCATCCGAGGGCACGCTGCGGTCATTGAAATCCGATCTCTGCGGGTGTAATTGAGTTTCTGGGGTGTGATTGAGCTCGAACTGCGCTGGAACCGCCATCACCAACCGTTTCCGAGGCCCTCAGTACACTCGGAACTTTGCCAAACCACCTGCGTGGACGATGGTTAGATTCAAGGTGCGTTTCCATCTTCTCTATGTTGCACGTATCATGTTGACGTAGCTCTGGTGCTGCGATAGAACCGTTGGCTCCTCGTCGAGCTCCTCCCGGTACCCGCCCCCCTGCCAGGACGCGCGCCCGCAGGCCAGCCCGAACACGAACTCACGAGCAAGCAGATATGGGCCGCGCTGAAGCAGAGCATCATCACACACTTTGGGGACACAGGCTGGGGTGCGGTGGGGTCTTCCCTGACGAGTACGTTCATTCTCACATCCGTTCCCGGCAGTCACTGATCACTGCGAACACCTCGCCCATCAGTCAAGTACTTCTCGCCGCGGACGAACCTCTGCATCATACGCGTTGCGCGAGAGCCCCACAAGATCGCGTGGGCGGGTGTGGCCCTGATGACCGCCGTCGACGGGCGCAGGTATGTCCCCCATGTCGTGCACGTCTCCGGTATGTGTTATTCCCTGGACTGCGGCGAGCGGGAGCGCGACTGAGGGGATCTGCAGGCACAATAAAGCAGGCACAGCTCGCCGCTATTCGTCACAACCGCGAGATTGTAGCCCGCTACAGGGCGCGCGCGAAGCTGCCAGGTGCGTCTATTACAGTGCATTCCGTTTAATCAAGAGCCGGATTGAGCGAGCTGTGCCCAGCTGGCTACCAGGACTCGTATGAAGAATACTTGCAGATGAGCGCACAGGAGATCGAGGCATTGCAAGATTAGCGCGTACAGGTTCGTGCTCTCCGGATGTCCGCTTGATTTTTTTAATGCTTACTTCTACGTTTCTTCCTTCTCTAAAGTTTTGCTTGCGCGACGACCACCGCGCCCGCGCTCCCTTTCTCCCTCTGGACAGCGTCCTGCGCCGCCTGCCAGCTCTCCGCCCACTCGATCATCGCGCTCACCAGCCGGTCCACCTCCTCGACCGAGTTCTGCGAGTGCAGGCAGATCCGCACGCGGTCCGCACCCTTCGGCACCGTCGGCCACGTAATCGGTCGCGCATTCAACCCGCGCACCCGCAAATGCGCGGAAAGCGGCCGCGGATGCGGGGTTAGGACGGGAATGATCGGCGTCGGTAGCTCGGCGAGCTCTGTGGGGATGGAGATGAGGGATAGGGGAATGCGACGCGCGGCAAGCTGAGCGGTGAAAGAATTCGTGAAGTGTGAGCAGAGGCTGAGGAGTTGTGTGGAGAGCTGCTGTGGTGTTAGTGCGCCGGTAGTGTATGGGACGAGAGTGCGTACTTTTTGTGCCTCGCCCTCCTCCAGCATGTCGAACGAGCACTCCGCGGCGACGATGTTCGCGTTGCTCAGGGACGTGGTGTAAATAAGTGGCCGTGCGTAGTTCAGCAGGTAGTCGCGCACGAGCGGCGTGACCAGCAAAATCGCTGAACGCACAAGTCGAGTCAGTCACCCGTATAACGCGGAACATAGAGACTGACCTCCAGTGGCTGCGAGGGCCTTGCCAAACGTGTGCAGGCGCGCGAATATCCTGTCTTCCAACCCAAGGGCCGCGACAAGCCCTCTCCCTTGTGGACCGTACACCCCCGTCGAGTGCGCCTCGTCGACGACCACGTACCCATTCCCGTGCGGGAAGAGCTCCTCCACGGTCTCGACGATCTCCAGCAGCGGCGCGAGTGTCCCGTCCATGCTGTATAACGTCTCCACCGCGACGAACACGCTGCTCCCGCCGCTCACCAACGCCGGCCTGTCTTGGCGTAACCGCTCGAGCGCCACCCGCAGCGCGGGTATCGAGTTGTGCGCGAACGGCACCCGCGCGGCCACCCGCGATGCGCGCACCCCATCGTGCACAGACGCGTGGATGTGCTCGTCGAACACGACTGCATCCCCCGGTTGCGGCACGCACGCGAAGAAGCCCGCGTTCGCGTCGAACCCGGAGTTGAAGAGCAGCGCGGCGGGCGCGCGGAAGAAGCCCGCGAGACGCGCCTCTAACGCCGCGTGCGCGTGTCCGTTCACGAGCAGGCGCGAGCCCCCAGATCCGAGGACGTCGGGGGCGGCGGCGAGGCGCGCGAGGAAGCGGGCGCGGAGGTCGGGCGAGCGCGAGAGGGAGAGGTAGTCGTTTGTGGAGAAGTCGA
>NW_007360327.1:2543489-2547986 GCF_000271585.1 Trametes versicolor FP-101664 SS1
CGACGAACACGCTGCTCCCGCCGCTCACCAACGCCGGCCTGTCTTGGCGTAACCGCTCGAGCGCCACCCGCAGCGCGGGTATCGAGTTGTGCGCGAACGGCACCCGCGCGGCCACCCGCGATGCGCGCACCCCATCGTGCACAGACGCGTGGATGTGCTCGTCGAACACGACTGCATCCCCCGGTTGCGGCACGCACGCGAAGAAGCCCGCGTTCGCGTCGAACCCGGAGTTGAAGAGCAGCGCGGCGGGCGCGCGGAAGAAGCCCGCGAGACGCGCCTCTAACGCCGCGTGCGCGTGTCCGTTCACGAGCAGGCGCGAGCCCCCAGATCCGAGGACGTCGGGGGCGGCGGCGAGGCGCGCGAGGAAGCGGGCGCGGAGGTCGGGCGAGCGCGAGAGGGAGAGGTAGTCGTTTGTGGAGAAGTCGACGAGGTGCGCGTCCGCGGAGGGGTCGTAGAGTCTGCGCCGGATGAGCCGCTTTTCGCGCGAGGTGAGCGCGGCGTTCAGTTTGTCTTCGAGTGACATTTTGAGACTTTGTGAGCGAAAAGCGTGGTGGAGGGTATGGATTGACGATGGGGAACCAGAGACCAGGTAGTACTAGGAGAGGCCGCCTGGTGGCCGTCGGAACGCGATGCTGGAGACGTTCTGCTGCACTACCGGTGAGACAGAGCACACGCACATGTTCATGCTGGCCATACCTCGAGAGTTGGCAAGATGGAGGGAGGAAACAAGGTGCAAAACATTCCCCAGAGGATCGGACGACCCCAAGAGGCCGAGCGCGGTGACTCCGAGTTTTGCGGAGATCGGTGTCGATCGGCGTGGTTGCGAGAGTACCGTCGTGAATTTTTGAGACGAGCGGGTGGTGTAGACGGTCTACTGTGGCAGAGCGGTGGGGCACCACGGGCCGCCGTGGTGGGCCGTGGTCAGATCTCAGAGACCATCAGTGACGATCGGCGAGCCGGGCTGGGCTGGTACGTCATAGAGTGCGTCTCGGACCAGCGACTGGCCGCTGAGCAAACGCCACCTCGCGACGCGACATGGCTCGAGCTTAGCGTAGCGGTTCGAAGAAGGTGGGTGGATGGGCGTCTGTTTAGCCGAGTTATGGGCGCACCTCGCGCCGGCGTCTCGTACACTCTTCTCACCGCCACTCGCTCTAGCAACGCATACATCGCTACGCCGACTGTGATCGTACGCGCTTCCGCTCTTGCGCGACTCCCTTGATGATACTGATCTCGTCTGTTTAAGCTAGATCTCCAGATTGCCTTGCGACTGCCACACAGGCTTCGGTGCGCGCCGCGCAATGAGTACGCGCAGGACTCCGCTAACAAATGCACGGCAAGAAATCATACCGGACTCGCCGCGCAATCCCCATCGGCCCGCGCGTGTTTGCATCGCGAGGTGGTACGTGTCTTCAGCTAGGGGTCAGGAATGTAGGTGCATGCGCTCAGTCGCAGCATGGCTCAAAGTGCGTACCATATTCTCCGTCTCCGCGCGGGCCTCGCGCGGGCTTGGACTCGGAGGCGGTCCTTTCCTGCGAAAGTCGGCAGATCCTGGCGAGGCTCGCGCCTTTCCTGTACCTCCTTCCGCCGCGCAGCCCCGGCTTCGGCGTTCTGAAAGGAAACTGATTGCTGCATGCCCCCAGGTCCCGCCGCTGTCCCCGCCTGACGTGATGTGCGTTTCACATCGGTATCAGGCTCTGTCAGACTGCGAGCACAAAGCGAACATCAATGCCTTCCGAGTCATCCCTCGCCTGCCAAGGTACCCCCGACTCGCCGCCGGATGTTTCCCATGCATCAGTACCTCAGGCCTCGATGCTGCGCCTAGCACATCCAATCGGCACAGTCCTTGCCGGCCTGTACACCCAAGCGCAATCACAGTCGGCGGGCTGGTTCTCCAGCGTTGCATTTGTACGTGATGCCGCCCAGTAGGTTACCAGGGCCGCTTGTGGGAGGGCGGTCACTCAGTGATGGTGTTCTGCCTGTCAGAGATGAGTGCTGCAGCTCCCTGCTCTAGTATGTACTGTATAATCTGTATGCATTAGACTATGCCTGTGTTTGTTGCTCAATAAATTGGGTTTTGCTTCTCGGATGAGCTCCGGACACCCAATCAATCCAAGTGAAATTCCGCAGCATGCTTCTAATGGATCAAACTCACACGGACTCTCAGAGGCTCACAGTTTGCCATGGATATCCGACAGGCTTGCAATTTGGGTGTATCCAGGAGCCCAGCGCTCTGGGCCCTTGCTCCATTCTCACAATGGACATCAGCCCGTCCCGGCTCACCGATGATTACTCAAACTCTGGGTGGCTCAGGATCTGCTGGCGTCCAGATGGAATGAGAGTGAAGGGGGTAGCAGTATGAGCAGCAGCGTCCCTGCTCCTCACATGGATACCACCATCCTCTCAGTCCACTCCAGAGCGCAATAACGATACCAGGGTGCACCCGCAAGGCTAGAAATATATTCTACAATGGAGACGAGTACAGCTACTACCGTCAGAAGCGATCGCAAATTTGTGTGCCGCCGCTTGCGAAGGCACAGTCTTGCAGGAGTACCGAAAGAAGACACCATCCGCAACCGCTAAAATATCCATCAGTATATCGAGGCACTGCGGCGTAGTACGCGGACATGGCAACGAATTCTGGGCGCGGTCGGTGATGCCGCATCGTGGTGGAGAGAGTGAGGCGAACGCGGAGGTGCGCCGGATGAGAAACGCGGATTCCACGAAGTAAGCGCTAGCGCGGGCGAGCTTCGGTCGGCCGGGCCGACCATGTACGCTCGCCTTGAATCCGAATTTGGCGAAAATACCCTCATTACAGCCTGTCTACATGTGTTGGGGTGTTGGTCAAAAATGTGACCGATTCGGAGGATCTTGGCAGCCAGGAACCAATTTACGCGCAGTCGGGGTCATGGTGGAAGAGGGCAAGGAGCGCCGGAGACGAGAAATGAGGATCGCAAGAATCAAGCGCCCGCGTAGGCGAGACGCGTGCTCAGCCAATTCGTTCGTCTCTCCTTGTCACCTCCACCACCGATGGCGTCCGCTCACCCCCCACATCGTCGCAGCGCGGTCGAAATGAGAGAAAACTATCATGATTCGTACTAGTGTTCCATATGCGCTCTAAGATATTGACCACGGCCCGCGGCCCACGCTACGGCGTACTCAGCACCAGCGGAAGACGTGCGAGCTTGAGCAGCACGCGCTGCATGTTAGTCCACTCGGTGATCCCAGCCTCCGCAACCGCCATAGTCTCCGCCTCCTCCATCAACGTCTCGGCCGACTTCGGCAGTCCGTCCCGGGAGTGCCTCAACGGTAAGTAGTTCGGATTTCACTTCTGGCGGCGACGTCTTTTACCTAGGTCGCTACGGTCACGGTGGCGCTACAGCGCGACGCCGCGGTGGAGACGAGCAGGGGCGACCAAGAGGGGGTCCTTCTTGGCCGCGTCGAGCTCGGCGGGGTCTGTAAGCGGGACGAAGTGCATGGAGCCGCTCTTCCAGAGCGCGAGGAGGCGCGAGATGTGTTCCTTCCCCGTGACACGGCTGGGATCATTAAAAATGATGTCGTCGGGCCATCCAACGAGTTTGACACGGTACCGCAAGACGATCCCGGTGCAGTACCGTTTGATGGCATACGCCATCTGCGCGTCTGGGACACCGGAGACGTTCGCTGAGGCCGGATGCGGTCAGCCCAGGCTTGCTCGTGGAAAAATGCCCAATACTCACAAAGTCCATCGTCCAGCAGGCCCCTGAGCTCTCCTCACATCTTGATCTCTGGCCGAGAACAGTCGGCACAGAGGGTACTGCCTTGCGCGCGGAAGACGGCCATCGTGGAGGAAGACGGCAGAGGTATGCAGCGAAGTGAGATAATGCGCGGTAGGTGATCTGCCTTTCACGCTCGCAAACAAGAAAAGCTGACTGGGGAAGCGATAGCGGGAACACGGGAACTCAACGCGCGATCAGGACGCTAATTCAAGTACTCGACGAATGCGACGGTAGCCGGACAACGATTGCCACGCCAAATCGGGGTAGTCATCGTACGGTTCTCGTCCTCGGCTGCGCGTCTTGCGCTCGTCTCGAATATACCAGAAGGGGTCTGGGATGCGCAGCTAGCCCGGCGCCGTGGTCGCCTCCCATTGCGGTGAGCAATTTCGGCTGCTTCTTTCCATCGGGCCCAGGCTGATCGTGTCTGTTTCGAATAGTAGCTCTCAAGCGTGCACCGCCCACATTCATTCACGCTGTATCCGGATGGTCGTGCTGCCTCAATGCTCGGTACCTATCCCCGGGGCCCTTGACGTTTGACGCTCACTTTCAGTATTATGCTCGAATTGGTCGATCAACTGGTCAAGGAATTGGCCGTCTGTACAACGGGTGAGTGGCGGTCTACGACGATCCCTTGTTATGGATCTCTACACAGAAAGTACGATGGCTCATCTGTGCACATAGCTCCTTTCGAGGCCCGGTCGTGTTCACGGTAGATCCCACTACTCCTCTCGAGGTTCAAGTG
>NW_007360327.1:2548006-2860785 GCF_000271585.1 Trametes versicolor FP-101664 SS1
TGGTCGTGCTGCCTCAATGCTCGGTACCTATCCCGGGGCCCCGTTCGACGTTTGACGCTCACTTTCAGTATTATGCTCGAATTGGTCGATCAACTGGTCAAGGAATTGGCCGTCTGTACAACGGGTGAGTGGCGGTCTACGACGATCCCTTGTTATGGATCTCTACACAGAAAGTACGATGGCTCATCTGTGCACATAGCTCCTTTCGAGGCCCGGTCGTGTTCACGGTAGATCCCACTACTCCTCTCGAGGTTCAAGTGCGTTCCTGTTGCGCAAGCGTACTTCGCGAGTATCTGCTAGCGCCGCCTGAGCGCACATGGCCTGTGCCATTTGCGGAAGGGATCACGGTGAATTTCGGGGTTGCTGCGGCGCCTGAATCATTTTTAACACGTAGGTTTTCAAAGCTGCTTTGCCGGTCGCGCGGCACTGCGTCGTCAAATTGAGATCTTCCGATCTCTGCGTCGAGTCACTCATATCCGTACCGCGGTGGGTCTCTGGTCGTGCGGTTGTCACCGAGACTGCGCTCACGCGGCCTGAAATTATGCGGCCCTTTCGTCAGCATCGCCACCCAGTCTTTTCGTGACTGACGAGTGCTGCACATCGCAGATGTACGTGAATACGCTGACCCGCTCCTTCAAGTAACAGGCCCAGTTTACGAGGGGAAGTCGACGCCACGCCGTAGTCCATGGCACCTATGACACACGGGACTTTGAGTCAGGTTTGGAGACATCGTACTTGAAGCTGCATAGGGCTGTGCACCGCGATCTAGAGCGTACACCGGACCACCCGACGCTTGTACACCCGGACGACTCGCACGGCATCGCCAGTTGCATGAGAATATTGTAAGCAAGCTGCGCAGTTAAGTCCCACCGCTCCGCCGCTAACTGGTGCGCTCCAGCCACCAACGTGCCTGGATTTCGATCGACGGGGCGGGTGCTGTTACGGAAAGCATTGTTCGGCGTTACGATCGTACATGGACTCTTCTTCGAGCTCAGCAACGCTGTGAACTTGGCATATGCAATAATCAAGGTCCCCGCCGCTCGCCTAGCACAAATACCATACGAGAAACACCTTTACCGGCGGTCATGGTACGTTGTACTGCGCCGCATATATGGCACTTTCCTACGGTGAGTTTCGTATCGTTCCAGATCGTTCTCAGAGCCTGACTTCAAATCGATAAGCCCTGGTTGCCCAGACGCCTTCCGGGATCTTCCGCCGCAAGGGGATGGTTCGTCTAGTCGACGGACACAGAACTTAGTCCGACCCGCCGCGATACGCATCCGGAACTCGCACGCCTGTGTTTGAGCGACAAGCAATGTATACCGGCTCCCAAGAGGAACAGATAACCAAAGAGTACGTCCATCGTATACTGTACCAATAGGCAATCCCGCTCAATTTGAGCCTCCAAATCTAGGAATCAGCCAAGCTCGACCGTTTCGCATTACCGTGTTGCCTGCTGGCAACGCCCACGCAGATGCTGCGTAATCGCAGGTATGCAACCGTGCTGTTCTGTTCTTTCTTCGCTAACTCGTATGCTACGACGCATCAGCCGATCGCCTCACGGCGGTAGCCTTCCCTTGGTAGTGGTCCCTTCTCCGTGCGTGAGCATGCTTCTTCCATGCGTGTATTCCGCTCGGGAAGGGCGTATCGTGGTTCCAGGTGAGTCAAAGTTGTTTGTTAGTGGTACATGCTTGCCCACGGCGTCGGCCTCCGAAGTGCACAGCTTGTACGCCCATTGTCATCGGTGTGGAGCTCACTGGATCTACTACGACGCCCGGCATCCGAATTGTCCGCGTACATCGTATACATACACCATCAGCCGCACGGGTATCATGGCGTGCATTCTGTACCTGGATTTGGCTGCGGCAGCGTAGTACGGCGCTCACAAGACGCGCCGGCATAGGAGACCAATAGGTATGCCCCATCACCTATTGTGTCGCTTTACGAAATTATTAGTGACCGCAAGGCTTTCCACCGCTCTCAACGAAGGCACATCGGGAAGATGGATTGTGGGAAGCCCCGCTCTCGAGTGTGGAATCAACAAGTTCCGCACGAAACAAGCTCGGCACGCTGCTTGCCGCGTCGTCCACTCGCTGTGCGGAAGATGTCCGCGGGATGCGGCTCGGACATCGTCGAAGACGGCCCACATCCCCGCCTCGCCTCGCCTCGCCTCGCGTGTTCTACCTCGTCTGCACCCCTGGTGCTGTCGGTATGTTGCAGCTCGCGTTGCCACTGCCACACTGTATTTCCTCAACATATCCGGGCTCGCATACCACACACAACGACGAGCCTCTCCGTGATTCACACAACACTGACCACGCTCCACGATCGAATTTCCTCGCTGCATGGTCCGAGTACGAGCGGGATACGTCGTCGTCGAGACTGCGAGCCGGCGGTATGCCTAGCTAGGTACGTTTACCGTGCGTTGTCAAGATCGCGAATCACAAGATTGCGCACCTGCTGCGGCAGACGATTGTGCTATGTACGTGCGCTCTCACATCCCGCCACTACTTTGCTAACCGGGATGTTTTAGTTGCTAGCAACCCGACGTCTCCATCGACCGGGAGAGCGGGACTACGGTCATGCACACACCCTTCGAGTCGTCCTGTGCAACCGGGTCTAGGTCGTCGAATGTTCCCCGATCTCCCTCTGTCCACGCCTACGTCAACGGCCGACATCCAACGCCGGTATACCTCACGAGCTGCGGCGCGACGGGTGAGTGTTGTGTTGCTAGATCGAGCCAGATCTTGGGGCTGACTTCACAATCTTTCTATGCACAGTGCCTCCTGCCAGGGCCACGACTTTGCGAGTGTTTCGCTGATTAGTCGGCACCCATGTAGCTGCCGGTAGGTACGTAAATCAAGCCTGGTGTAGCCGTTTCGGACGACCGGCCTGGGTCCCGGTCGAGCGGCTCTGTCTCAATCGCACGCGATAGATACTCCCAGAACTTGCGACGAGACGTACACGTGCCTCCTGGCGCGGGCGATGGCAGAAGACGTCCTACGGCTGTGTGACACAGTTTCGAGTGTTTAGGTGTCAGTCTCGAGCAGGAATTAGGGCACACGCCTCCAGGAGGTCGGTGAAGCCGCGTCTATGGCCAGTGATCACAAATGCAGTGACTAGTATTTCGTCCACCAGTCATCCTTCATAGCGTGCGATCGCAGCCGCAGCTACAGTGTACGTCAATCGATTCAGGGGCAACAAGCATGAGTTATTGATCAACGTACAGGGACCTCCGGCTCACGCCACGAGCACATGCGCCATCCTTCCGGAGCGACAGCTCCAGGCTTCGGAATCCGCATAGGGCGTCGTTGCACGGCGCTGTCGGTCAGAATAGCGCGGCAGGATGTTGCAAGATGCATCAGAATGTGCCGCCCCACGTTCCCTCGGTGAGCGCGTACATCTACTCCCGGGAAACGCTGTTCCTTCGAGAATGGGAGATCGTGGAAGATCTGCCTCGCCGTCCAGACTCTCCTCAATCGACTCCGCCTTCGTCCCGACCGACGCGTGCGTCAAAACCGTGGACGGTGCGCCGTCTAGCTACTGCCATTCCAGTTGCCGGCGCGTAGACGGCGTATGCGGGCGAGCACGTCTTTTGCCATCGGCAGTTCGCTGCGGCCCGTAGGTCCCCTTTCGCGCGACGAGTGAAGCTCCCGTTCTCGAGCTGTATTCCTACATCTACATTCATGTATATCGTTCGGAAACATATATTTACTTCCTCGCCCGTCGACAACGCCGCTCCGCGCTGTAGACCACCATGCGGAAAGCCATGCCAGAGTCGCGCGCACGAGACACGCGAACAGATCGGAAGGGCGGGTCCCTATCTGTCGGGTAGCTCTCGCGAACGCGCAACACGGTCTTTGCCTGAACTACAAGCAGAGCGACCCGAGAAATATCAAACACCGTTCGCGAGATCGTCGAGATGTGCGCCCACAGCTCGGGACACCCACCGCTGGATCTGGCAACCGGAAATCTGTGTGTTTGTGCTCGTAATCGTCGTCCTTGTGCTCATACACGACACCTGTGGTGTAACGAGATATATTGAAGGAACGTGATACGAATACAGGCTCGTAGGAACGGGGCCCAGCATACTCTTACAGACACTAGTCTCGCGGATACGGACGCAGGATGTGCAAACACCCATTGCCGGGAGAGCGCGAGCGGAGGCCAGACAGCGAACATATGACGAGTCCCGACGTCTCGTACTCCGCTCCCCACATCTGTCACAGGTAAACCAGCGCGAGGCGACGGCAGGCCCTTCGCGGCTGTACGCTCCAGAACAAACGCACGCCAACGTTGCTAGAACGCGCCACGGCAGCGTACGAAGCGAGGCGGAGGGCCGCGCCATGGCAATGCCCCGGCAGCGAACGAGTCCCCTGGCGACGTGTGCAACCCTAGCTGCGACCGAGAGACATCGTCGGATGCGGGTGTCGATGCGAGGCGGAGTCCACGCTCGTGGCGCAGGCAGGGAGCCGAAACGGGAGGTGGTGGAATAGGCGTCCGCCGGCGTGTGCGCGAGTTTCTGCGCGCAGGGTGCAGTCGCACCAGACATGGACAAAACGGCCGACCTCGCAGGATCCGCGCGTACCTCTGCGAGCGGGTGCGGCGGGACGCGTGTGACGTGTGGGCACGCGGACGCCCTGGAATGCGCGGATGGCAAGGCGAAATCCGCAATTTTGTGCCCCCGCGCGGCCGGCGCCCGCACACATCCGGACATGGCGAGCGTGTTCCCGCATCCCCTGCGGGGAGATCGTGATGTGCGGATGCGCCGCGCCGCCCAGCACCGTGCCATCGCGGTTTCGACGGAGTCGGGGACGATGCCGCGGTGGGAGCGACGAATCTCTGCGCGGGGCAGGCGGGCGCAGACATGGACAAAAAGGTCGACCCCGTCCGATGCGCGCCAAACTGCGCACGACGGCGCAGCGGTGTCCGCGCAGTGCGTGGGTGCACGGCCGCCGCGGGGGTCGACGATGGCGAGGCGCAGTGCGCGATTCGGTGTTTTCGCGAAAACAACATATCCGGGCACAGCCTGCGTTTCCCTGCGCCCCCCGCGCGGAGACCTTGCTGGCTCAATGCGCGACGGTACACTACACATGGACGTCGCGGTTTCGAGGGCGCCCGGGGCGGCGTTGAGGCGGGAGGGGCGAAATACTGTGCGTGAGTGCGATAGGCGCCGGGGCCGCGGACATGGGCAAAAAGGTCGACCTCTCCGGATTCGCTCGAAAATGGGTACAGAGGGTGCGGGGACGTCGGTGCGTCGTGTGTGTGAACGGCCGTGGTGCAGACACGCATAGGGGGCCGGACATGTGGAATGCGCGGGCGCGCCGGGAGCCGCAGACGTGCGAGGAGGCCTCTTCCGGGGATGCGGGGACGCAATCGCTGCAGACATGCACGCGAGGGCTGGCGGCGGGAGAGCGTGCGGGACCGTGCTGAGACGGTCCGCCCGTCCTGTCGCGCCGTTGCGCGTTCTGCGTGGATTTGCTGTGGGCTTCGTCGGTGGCTTCACCTGTCGAATGGGTGCGGGGATCTCCATACAACGAATGAGGTGCTGGGATGGCGCGGGTCGAGGTCGGCGAGACCGAGGCGTAGCGATTATCGAGTCCCCGCTGGCTGGTGTGCACGAGAGATTAGAAAGGCTGGGGCGGGAGCTGGTCGGGACTGCATACCTCGCGGCATGCCACAGCGCGAGGGCGACGGCGTACGCCCAAGAGGGGTCTGCGCGAGTCCTTCGCTGGGTTCCTAGACGTGTCAGCTAACGGCGGTAAACGGACATGAGTCGGGGAGTGTTCATTCGGCACTGGCAGAAAATGTTAACTTTGCCCATGTTCCCAAGGGGTATTCGACGCACCAGCTTTGCGCGCTGCTAACAGCGGAGTTATCGTGATACACAGGGACTTTGTACGGGCGCGAGCGCGACACGAGCCCTCCACTTTAGCGGTACAGCTCGAGCGCAGCGACGGTAATCGACGCACGCGGCCGATACAGATCGTCTGTACGCCTCCGAGCAAAGGTACGGTGCGCACACTGGATTCATGGGTGCGGCGTTCAACGCACGATACAGGGTGCGGCGTGTATCCCACACCCCCACACCCAGTCCCGGCTCGACGAGACGGCGAAGGCAACGGATTTTGCTCCTCGCGTGCTGGAGCTGACGAACTTCAGGCGTCCCAAAGGATGCTGACGGCCGTGCACGGCATGGATCGGTGGTCAGCGCACATCGGCGGCGGTGCCGTGCGCCGGGGCGTGTTCTGCACGCCGCAAACGGGGCTGCTAGCTTCTGGCTAGGCGTCGTTGTGGGCCTACTCAGAGAACGTCCGTGCGCAAGGGTGGAGCGCGGGATGCCCGAGTACACCTCGGCGCCGGTACAGCGCGCGCGCGAAGGCCTTAACCGCGACTGCAAATCGTGCACGACCGTCTAAGTCTTCCGTAAATCGGCTTGCTGGTCGATGGGCGGGCGTTCTGGACGTGCGCGCGGTGGGGACTACTGTGCATGACACGCGCTGTACACAGCAAAGGAGACGACGGCGCGCACATCGTGGCCTATTTCGTGCATGTAAATGAATAACGTCGTGATACAGAACGCATCCCCGCCATGCAGGATACAGCAGAAAGATGGGAGGGAAGTAGTACAGCAGCACCGCCCTCCGGCGCACGCTGTGTGGCGGAATGAACTCGATACGACGAGCATCGCCCGACGTGGGGACATCGTCGTGGAACGTGTCCCGCTGCGTCCAGCCGCGTCCGCTGCTCTCGCCCACTCGGCATGCAGCAGCCTCTCGCCGCGCGTGGCGTGCCGCTCTACGCGTCCGTGTAGTCACACCCGCGACCGCCGTGTCGGACCTCGCGACCAGCCCCACATAGCACGACGACACGACGCTCTGACCCTGGGATGGCTCCCAAGACGACAGATGCGCAAAGGCACACACTACGCGGCTGGGACAAGGATCGGAGATGGGTGGGGCGGCGGTGCTATCGCGGATCCGGAACGCACATCGTGCATCGCCCGGCGCTCATCTAGCCCGCACAAGCGTAGGCGTGTACGCGAGAGGACGACGGACGACGGGCGTACCGAGCAGCAGGTTGCCAGGGCAAATACGGAAGGATGTACGTACATTTGTCCGTGGAGGGTGCTGAGGCGGGGGCCTGCCCGGAACTGAGCAGGTATAAGAGAGAGAGCGAGGGACGAGGAGTGTTGTTCATCGACATCCGGCGACGCTCCTCTCCTCTCTGCCTGCTCGTACTCGCTGACCGCGGTGGCTCGGGCGTCGATGCGCTGATAGGTGAGCTCGAGTTCGTCGAGTCGATCTCGCAGAGCTAACGTTTGCGTGCGCAGGTTGAGGCGGACGAACGTCTGAGGACGCGAGCGCTGGGCGAGTGGGCGACGTCGTTCACGTGAGGCTTCATGATACTAACACAAAGCGTGCAACAGACAACGACGGTCGAGGGCGGATGAGAGAGGAGGGAGGGCTAGTGAGAGTGAGCGTAGGAAGGCTGGGTGCACCGGCTAGATAGCGTAGACGCGTGTACCCCTAACCCTCCACGTACGATCTCCGTGAAAGTCGGAGTCGCCGCCGCGGCTCTTCGTCTCGGACCTCTCCTTTTCCTGGCTTATGTGCACACACTCCTTACGACACAGTCACTCCATTACGACCCACACGCGGTGCCGGTGCCGTGCACTTTGCATACTATCTATCGGAACGGACTTACATATCATATTCGGACCATCCTGGCAAACCCGTCGATGTAGACTTGTATGTACTCGCCTTATGTTGTACATCGTTTTCCCCACTATGCACCCTCTGTCTTGTACTATGTAATCCACAATTCTACCTCGCTCGTGTCTACACCTAAATACAGCGAACTTGGTGCTTGATCGAGATCTGGATCTGGAGGCTCAGCAGTCTCCGCGCAGGCGCTTCCACTGACCTGCAATCCTTTCTCCTCCCGCGATCATCTTAGCTCTCGATGCTCATCCGAGGGCACGCTGCGGTCATTGAAATCCGATCTCTGCGGGTGTAATTGAGTTTCTGGGGTGTGATTGAGCTCGCACTGCGCTGGAACCGCCATCACCAACCGTTTCCGAGGCCCTCAGTACACTCGGAACTTTGCCAAACCACCTGCGTGGACGATGGTTAGATTCAAGGTGCGTTTCCATCTTCTCTATGTTGCACGTATCATGTTGACGTAGCTCCGGTGCTGCGATAGAACCGTTGGCTCCTCGTCGAGCTCCTCCCGGTACCCGCCCCCCTGCCAGGACGCGCGCCCGCAGGCCAGCCCGAACAGGAACTCACGAGCAAGCAGATATGGGCCGCGCTGAAGCAGAGCATCATCACACACTTTGGGGACACAGGCTGGGGTGCGGTGGGGTCTTCCCTGACGAGTACGTTCTTTCTCACATCCGTTCCCGGCAGTCACTGATCACTGCGAACACCTCGCCCATCAGTCAAGTACTTCTCGCCGCGCACGAACCTCTGCATCATACGCGTCGCGCGGGATCCACACAAGACCGCATGGGCTGGCGTGGCCCTCATTACCGCCTTCGACGGGCGTAGGTATGTCCCCCATGTCGTGCACGTCTCCGGTACGTGCTGTTTGCGGTAGACTGCGGCGAGCGGGAGCGCGACTGAGGGGATCTGCAGGCACAATAAAGCAGGCACAGCTCGCCGCTATACGCCACAACCGCGAGATTGTAGCCCGCTACAGGGCGCGCGCGAAGCTGCCAGGTGCGTCTATTACAGTGCATTCCGTTTAATCAAGAGCCGGATTGAGCGAGCTGTGCCCAGCTGGCTACCAGGACTCGTATGAAGAATACTTGCAGATGAGCGCACAGGAGATCGAGGCATTGCAAGATTAGCGCGTACAGGTTCGTGCTCTCCGGATGTCCGCTTTGATTTTTTAATGCTTACTTCTACGTTTCTTCCTTCTCTAAAGTTTTGCTTGCGCGACCACCACCGCGCCCGCGCCCCCCTTTTCCCTCTGGACAGCGTCCTGCGCCGCCCGCCAACTCTCCGCCCACTCGATCATCGCGCTCACCAGCCGGTCCACCTCCTCCACTGAATTTTGTGAGTGCAGGCAGATCCGCACGCGGTCCGCGCCTTTGGGCACCGTCGGCCAAGTGATCGGGCGCGCGTTTAGTCCGCGTACCCGCAGATGCGCGGAAAGCGGCCGCGGATGCGGGGTTAGGACGGGAATGATCGGCGTCGGCAGCACGGCGAGGTCTGTGGGGATGGAGATGAGGGATGGGGGAATACGGTGCTCTGCTAGTTGTGCCGCGAAGGAGGTCGTGAAGTGTGAGCAGAGGCTGAGCAGCTGTATGGAAAGCTGAGGGGGCGTCAGTGCGTCGGTAGTATATGAGATGAGAGTACGTGCCTTTTGTGCCTCGCCCTCCTCCAGCATATCGAACGAGCACTCCGCGGCGACGATGTTCGCGTTGCTCAGGGACGTGGTATAGATGAGTGGCCGCGCGTAGTTCAGCAGGTAGTCGCGCACGAGCGGCGTGACCAGCAAAATCGCTACACACAAAAGACGAAGTCAGTCGTGCCCAGTCGCCCGCGGAGCATAGAACGTAGTGACTGACCTCCAGTGGCTGCGAGGGCCTTGCCAAACGTGTGCAGACGCGCGAATATTCTGTCTTCCAACCCAAGGGCCGCGACAAGCCCTCTCCCTTGAGGGCCGTACACCCCTGTCGAATGCGCCTCGTCCACGACCACGTACCCATTCCCGTGCGGGAAGAGCTCCTCCACGGTCTCCACGATCTCCAATAGCGGCGCAAGCGTCCCGTCCATGCTGTATAACGTCTCCACCGCGACGAACACGCTGCTCCCGCCGTTTACCAACGCCGGCCTGTCTTGGCGTACCCGCTCGAGCGCCACCCGCAGCGCGGGTATCGAGTTGTGCGCGAACGGCACCCGCGCGCCGACCCGCGATGCGCGCACGCCATCGTGCACGGACGCGTGGATGTGCTCGTCGAACACGACTGCATCGCCCGGTTGAGGCACGCACGCGAAGAAGCCTGCATTCGCGTCGAACCCGGAGTTGAAGAGGAGCGCCGCGGGCGCGCGGAAGAACCCCGCCAGGCGCGCCTCTAACGCCGCGTGCGCGTGTCCGTTCACGAGCAGGCGCGAGCCCCCCGATCCGAGGACGTCGGGGGCAGAGGCGAGGCGCGCGAGGAAGCGGGCGCGGAGGGCGGGCGAGCGCGAGAGGGAGAGGTAGTCGTTTGTGGAGAAGTCGACGAGGTGCGCGTCCGCGGAGGGGTCGTAGAGTCTGCGCCGGATGAGCCGCTTTTCGCGCGAGGTGAGCGCGGCGTTCAGCTTGTCCTCGAGTGACATTTTGGACTCTTCTAAAGGCGAAGACGCGGTCGAGTGTGGGTGGACGGTGTCGGGTTGGGACCCGGAGTTGAATGTGAAGAGAGTGCGTGAGGTTGTCGTATTCCAACGACGAGATCGGTCCTCTGCACTTCTAGTGAGACAGTGCATATACTCATGTTCAGACCAGCCATACCTCGAGAGTGCAGAAGATGGAGGGAGGAGACAAGGTGCAAAACATTCCCCAGTGGATCGGACGACCCCAAGAGGCCAAGCGCGGTGACTCCGAGTTTTGCGGAGATCGGTGTCGATCCGCTTCAGGTCGGCCGGAAGCGGCGGTATACTTTTTCAGGAACAGATTAGGCGTCCGTTCCGTACATACAAGCATCCGGCGACGGAGTTAGACATGAACCTGTGCTCGAGTATATGGAGGCAAAAACGTTATATAGGTGCCCACGGTCGAGATACAAATGAAGTGCGACAATGCCAAGCAAGTGTTCTATGACATAGCAAGTCCGTCCAAGTACCGGTAACTGGTAACACGATCTAGTCCGAAAGGAAGTCGACCTCCTCCTCGATGAGCAAATCCAGGAACTTGAAGAACGACGTCGCGGGGAAGCCGACGACGTTGTTGTAGTCGCCCTCGATCTTGCTCACGAGCAGCCCGCCGAGGCCCTGGATAGCGAAGCCGCCCGCACGATCTGACCCTTCACCGCTCCCAACGTATGCCTCGAGCACATGCCGGTCGTTCTCCGCGAAGTACACGAGGGTGCGCTCCTCGATCGACCTAGAGCGATTTGTGAGTATAGTCGTTTGGTGCTGCACGCGACTAACGCTTACTTGATCTTGTACCCTGGAGCCTCAAGTACGGGGAAGACTACAGAAAGAATACTACTCAGTATCACCGTGCGTTGAGAGCTATTCGGGACAAGGCGCGCACCAATGCTGACGCCGGTGACGACTTCGCACACGCCCCCGTTAAGATCGAGGAGCATACGCATGTTGTCGTCCTTGTCGATGGGCTTCTCCAGGATGTCCTGCGGGAATGGCGCCTCATCCTCGAAACGCGGAATGCTCGAAAGCCCGGGCAATGGATGCGTCAGTACGACCGTATCCGCTGTCGTGCGCTTCCTCAGTACATGAGGCATTCAGGGACGCCATTCGTTGGGGTGCGCACCCGCAATGACCAGATCCGGAGCATCGTCAGGGTCCTCGGTCTACGAGTCATTAAGAAGTCAGACACTCTTCACATATCATTTTCAGCAGAGTTTGACCGGGACGTACCACGAGGCGTTCGTACACCTCGACGGCCTTGTGCGAGGCCGTTGCTACGGGATACTCGTGTGGATCCTGGAAGCCACCGAACGGCAGCGTCTCCTCAAAGGTAGAAGGCACAACCTCCGGTGCCAGCCCCTATAGAGGAATCAGCTGCCTGCTGCTACGACCACCGCATGTCCGAGCTACGCACGAATGTCTGCAGAATCTCGCGCCGGCGTGGGCTGTTAGACGCCATGATGACACGTTTCCCGACGAGCTTCTGCAGCGCCGGGATCTGGAGCGCATAGGCGAGCACCGGGTTGTGCTTTGGCAGCTCTACCTTCTTGGAGCTGAAGAAATTCATGGTGGTGGTCCTCAGCAACGTTGTGCTGGCCTTGCGCGGCCACCACCTTGGAAGCCCTCGTGCCGGATGCGGCTTATTCCCATATGGGGCGACATTGTGGCGTGGGCGCAGTCGTGCTAATTCGAGCGCCCGTACTAACGCTGCACTAACGCACAACTCAATCCTTCCTTCGCACTGCCATGATCGTCTTAAGCCATTGCGGGGATTGCACACGCCGTCTCGCCCGCCGAGGACGAAGCTTTTTCCGGGACTCGTGCAGGACACGCAACAGCCCCATTCGATCACGTCGTACACGCCCAGAGCAACTCCTGAAGAGACCCTGCCGCGAGCCCCTGGCGACCCAGGCTCGGGCGAGCTTCTAGTTTCCGCCAGCGACTCGAAAGAGCTCTCGTGTCACCTTCCGCGGCTTTGAGTTCGATGCAATCATCGGTAGAAGCCCTCGCGCGCCCGAGAAGGATGAAAGGCTCAGGGGTGTTTCACGGACGCTGAACACGAGGAGGTCATTTATATGCAGCAGCCTCCGCTGAATTTGACGTCAGCCCCTTCTCCTCGAATCTTTGATCCCTCGAACCACGCCGCCAGCCAGCTGCCTCTCGATTTCTCGCTAACCTACTCTTTCGCTACCGAGGTGAGTGCGACACTCATTATTTAGATGCCCGTGCCTGACGTGCGTTACGCAGCCCCGGAACCCTTCGCCCTCCGCTTTTCATAGCACAACACAAGCATAATATTTCCGGGCACATTTCATGTACGTACCTCTCAAAACGTACACGCTGAAGTCTCGCTGACAGGCTGAGCCCATCTAGCCAACATGAACAGGTCACAGTACTCTCTCATCGACGAGTCAACAAACGAGCATGGGCACAGGTCGCAGGAGCGACGGTGGCGGAGCTTCCGGCACATCCTGCGCCGTACCACCACCAGCCGGACGAGCAGCCGGACGTCTACGGAAACACAAGCTTCGCCGAAGCTCTCGCCCCCTCCCTCCCCACCTCCGAGCTCTCCAAGCACGACACCCGCCAGTGCATCCTCCGACACGCTAGTGGAGAAGGTTGAGGCGCCATATGCAACCACGTACCCATTCGCACATATGGACCCGGTATTAGTCTCAGCCTGCTTCATGTGGCTTTAAAGAGTTCGCTGTAGCTCTGTATTGTTGTACGCCATCTATACGTGAATTAAGGTCGTGACACAAACTTGATGCGCCTTATTGCGCGGGCTTACCGTTACACTGAGTCTCACAACCTTGCCCACGGGGTCTTACCATTGCATAGAGATAACTGAGAAGAAAAAATACGCCCTACCGTTGCGCGGTCGGCGTCGAGGAGGCGAAAGGTGGGATGCAATCTAGATCTTATCTGGATGCGCTTACATAAGATTCCCAGTCTGCGAGTACCGGCGTCTTACGAGGAACGTTACCCATACTCCTCCTATCGTTCTTCTGTTTTGCAACTCCCACTACGAGTCCTAATACGCTACAAAGGTATGTCTGGCATCCTCCGGGTGAGATACGTTTTACGAGATGGTCTTACAGCTCCGGGGGAGCTTGCGTCCCATAGGCCGGGCGTTAAGCCAGGTTCGAGTGCGCGTGCACACGGCACAGACAGGTGCGGACGCGTCTCGCGCGCGGCGGGTTCAAGCAGCCCGCATAGGGCCGGAGGAGTCGTTTGTTACGGGGGGTCTCACAGCCACGGAGGAACCCACTCTAACGTAGGCCGGGCTGGAGTCGCACTCCGACGGATTGTGAGTCTCCTATCTTACGAGGACGTTCCACTTTACCTCAAATATCACCGACAGGCTAATGTGTGTACCATTCAGACGTGGCGGAGCCCGTGCGTAGCACGGGCACAGACGTCTAGTCCTCTTGATTTATATATCACCTACGCGACCTCTCTATGGTCTTCGCTGAACACTCCTCAAGCTAAGCCGCGCCGAGCGTTCTGCGTCGGCCACGCTTGTCAGCGCGAGCTTTTTCAGCGGAGTTCCAACCCCCCTCCGCCGACGTACTGACTGAACGTTCCTGCAGGGGTGAGGCGCCGAGCTTTTCTGCGGGTGTGATTCATTTGGGACTTTCCAAATTTCGGATTCAGATTAGGATCGGAAATTTTACTGCCAACGGGGTCCCGGTGATTAAGAACAGTGTGAATTCCCTCCATGGGTCCTATAGTATCTCCCCCCAAAAACAAAAAAAGGACGTTGATTTACATCGGGCTGCGATAAAGCAGCTGGCATTCGATACGAAGGTGTACGCCGAACGCCACATAATAGTACATTGAGAGATTGGAAGGAACAAATCCGACGCTACAAGGTCTACGTACGTAGCCCCTCCTACTTCGCAACAGTCGGAGGCGGCAGGGTGGGGACAAGGACCGTGCGTCCGGTAACGGCGCTGGCCCTCAAGTCGTTGAAAACTTCCACGACGTCCTCGAGCGGGACGGTGTTGACGACCGGTTTGACTACGCCCTGCAGAGGTGTCAAAGAGGATCCACGCACAAAATGTTGTCTGGAGGCGCTTACCTGCGAGAGAAGGTCCAAAGACGCCCTGAGGTCGTCGAGGGAGCCATAGAGGGCCGCAAGAACTACGGATAGCACCATCAATGGGTTAGCGAGTATACGACAGGACATAGAATACTAAACGTACTCAGCGTGTTAGATACCAGGACCTCTGCGGAGTTCAAAGGCAAATTATCCGTGCTCACACCAACCTATATTCTATATATGAGCGCGATGACCGTTGTGACTGCTGAAAATTCTTGACTCACCAGGACCAGCTTTCCAGGCGGCGCAGTGAAGTTCAAAGCGTCGCCCTTCAGAACGGCCTTTCCAAACCCGAACGCTGTCCACGACCAATATGTCAGCTTCGGAATTGCCCAGTGACCACTCCATGCTAGATTGCTCACATTGCTCGTTGGCGACGAAGTCCACGACAATATCGACGCTGAGCGTGCCCGCAGCAGTCTCGCTCGCAATATCCGCCAGAGTCAGCGCACGGTCCGCCCCGAGCTGCAACGCGAGGTCGCGCGCCTCCTGCTTGTAGTCCACCGCAAAGACTGTCGCCCCGTATGACTTCGCGAGTTGCAGCGCCTGGTGGCCAAGCCCGCCGATGCCGTAGATGAGCACCCTCTGCGTAGTTCCAGGGCGAAGCTATGTGCACCAGGTTTCAGAAGGTCGATCATGGCATGGATATCGTGAAGCTTACACCTGCGACGTTGTGCACAGCATTGAACGCCGTGATGAGCGAGTCCGACGCAAGCGCGGCAATCTCGGGCGCGAGGCCGTCGGGCTGTCAGAGATAATTGCGCGCATTAGCATATCATAGCTCGCATGGAGAAGCGGGAATACGTACCACAGGTACGAGCTGGCGCTGGTCTACGACGACATATTCGGCGTACCCGCCATTCATGCCGATTCCGTCACTGTTCAAAATCGGCGGGAGACCGGTCGCGCAAGGCAGAATCGCGTGCACGGCGTACAGGCTCCCTAGCGTAATTCCGGTAACATTGTCACCGAGCCTGTAGACCGAAGTCAGCATTCACACTGAAGTACAGAGAAAAGGACGCGTACTTGACGGCGGTGCCGGCGGTCTCATGGCCCATGATGAAGGTACGGTTCTCGATGAGCGTGTTCGAGAGCGTGAAGATGTCGGAATGGCACGTCCCACAGGCTGCGACCTTGAGCAGCACTTGCCCCGCAGCGGGTTGAGGGACGGGAAAGTCGGTCTCGAGGACGAGGTTGAGGTTTCCCGGGCGATACACCGCGGCGCGCATGGTAGTGGGAATGGAGGACATGGTAGGGTGTGCTTTGAGTAGCGTAGATGGATGGGAATGAACTTCTGCGAGGGGATGATGGACAGTACGGAAACGAGCAGTATATATATTCTCCGAGTATTTGCTCACCGCTGATATTCGGGTTGGGAGGGGATGTCAACGATTCGAGACTCGATGTAGCCCACAGGCAGGCACAGCCGACAGTGTCCATACCACCCGTACGCGGTCACAAACCGTACAAAAGCCGGGCATATGCGGGTGTCAGAGACAACTCACCCCAGAAGCGGGTACTTTCGCCGATGGATTGTTGTTCCCCGGAGGCCAAGGATTATGGACGGTGCGAGCATGGGGACCGGGCGGTGTGTTGTGCAGTGGGTGTAAAGGATACGTACATATGGCTCCTTGCATCTGAGTACACATTCGTTGTTCAGCACGACTGCTCGCCTGAATCCTGAGTGACGGGCATGGCGGCTGTGGCTCTGACATGGTCTTTTCATAGCCTAGCAACATATGGCCGGGTAGCCAGCCCTGCTTCACTACTGCACATACTTAGCACGTATCTTTTTGCTCTTGGCGAAATGGAGCCTACCAATGTTCAAGGCACTTACGGCTGCAGGCAGTGCTGAGACGGGCGTCGGGCGTCGAAAGCGCATTCAACCCTGGGCTTCGTCGGTTTCGGGGTAATTTAACGCTTGTTGTAGTTGGACATCATATGGCCGCGGCGCCCCGGTTGGGATGTCTAGACGTAAGAGCAAGCGAGACTGTCTCAGTTGCTTCCCTATTTCGTAGTCAGCTTAGAATCGATTTCCAGCTTCGAGGGTTCCATTGGCTAGACGCCATTTATGATTTGTAGCTTGTAGCCCCAAAGACGACCTACGGCACGGATGTTAGTCGCACTGTCGCACGCTGAAGTTCGTCTACGGTACTGACCAGATTCATGGCCACCATCAGCGACCCGAGGAGACCGATGCCGGTGGTAAGACGCGCCCTTGCTTATAACTCACGCCTCAAAAGACATTTGGAACACATACCGATCGGTAAATCGCAACGCCACTGTTACGCCAGGCGTCAAGTCTGTCAACACTCTACCCGGAGCTCATGGAATCGCAAGGTGGCAAAAATACAACAATACCATACAACATTAACTTCTTCACGCCAACATCTCCTTCAGCTCTCCGTTGTCTGCCATCTCCTTCACCACGTCCAGGCCGCCCACGAACTCGCCGTTGATGATCAGCTGCGGGAACGTCGGCCAGTTGTTGAGCACCTTCAAGCCCGAGCGCACGGTCTCGTCCGAGAGGATGTCGAAGCTGCCAAACTCGATGCCCTGGGTCCGGAGCAGGTCCACGATGCGCCGCGAGAACCCACACCGCGGCTGGTCGGGCGAGCCCTTCATGAAGAGCACGACGCGATCCTGGGTCATCAGCTTTTGCAAGCGTTGGTTGAGCGCCTCCTGGCTCTCGGCGGCGGGTGGTGCGCGGTCTGTTTGCGATTGAGGGCTGATGGATGAGACTCCGCGCGCGTGCACCGCGATGGCGTCGGTGAGCGCGGGTGCATCCGCGCCGGATATCCGCCCGAGGAGGGTGTGCCCCTGGGAGGATCTTAAGTATATCATTCGCGTGGCGCATGATGCATGTGCAGACATACCTTGAGGATCACAAATGTTGGTACGGCCTCCACCTCGAATGACTCCGAAATGTCAGACTGTGTCTCCGCCTCCACCTGCATGCAGGGGTAAATCACTCCGCTTCCCGCCACATTCGCGTATAAAATTGTGGAACAGACGTACCTCGAGCACCAAGACCTCGGGGTACTTCTTCGCCAGCTCCAGCACGACTTCGTTCATTTGTTTGCATGGCGCGGCCCATGGTGCCCAGAAGTTAATGAGAGAGACGCGAGTGAGATCTTCGGAGAGCAGGGTCTGGAAGTGCTCCGCAGACTCGACCTCGTGGAAATTGGGCGGGTTTGTGGACATGTTTATGGCGTCTCAGTGGTAATGCAAGCTACGCGAGAGGATGAGAGATGAGCAGACGGCGAAGGAAGTGAGCAAGACAGCTTTGAGGCGCGGACAGAGCCAGATGACTGAAGAGGCTCGGGAATACGTTATCTGATAAGCAAACCTTGCGAGATATGGCGCAATCACGGTGGGAAACGTTATCTAATCAGATAACTTTAGAACATATTTATTTGGGACTCACGAACCTCTTCCGGACTCCTTCGAGGCGGTCGCCGGTATGAGAAAAACAACATGCTCCACTGGTGGGTCCATGAGAACGCTGAGTTGCTTTACAGACATCGATGAATGGCTCCTCGGAAATGAGAGCGCGGATGCATTATACCCGGGCCTCTATCGCCGCTAGTACGACGCTGGCCGCCGTGCCAGGTCGAGGAGATTCTCACTTCATTTCTTCCACACCGTGCAGTAATTCCCTGTGGAAGCCGAATCGTTGACGCAGCAGCCGGCAGATAATACGCAAGTTGTCGCGTAGCCAGATCTTCTTTACCACCATTCCTATATCTGGGAGACCTGGCAGCGCAAGCTGCCAGTGCGCGTTCAAGAATTGAGGTGAGTAGCGTTTAACTACTGCCCCATTGCGTTGTAGAGATATAACCTGACACAAGATTGCAGACGTACGATTACACTCCTGATGGCGGCGACGCAATGTCCGAGACGAGTCAATGCTTTTCTGACAGCCTGAACATTTCCGGCCAACCTGCAGCCGCATCATCACAGCACGCTAATATTCCAAGTTGTCAATCTTCCATCACCTTGCCTTCATACATCTTCGCGAGAAGGGTCAAGCCACAGGCCCGTACCTCACCGACAGACCAGCACCTCGTCGGAACTGATCAGTCACCATCCCAGGTCTCTACCGGAAACCATCGTCACGATCGGCCTGCTAGCGGTGTACTCCGCTTGAAGTGGGGGTGAACACAACGAGTAACGTATCAGAGGCCGTATCGACTAACTCTCGAACTCATAGCCGACGCTGGAGATATGGTTTAAGCCAGTTAACCGAGGTTATCGTATGGCGACACTCCCATCGACGTACACCAGTCCTGCCAATGGACTTCGCATATACAAATCAACTCCAAGTTCGTATTGAGACCGTCTGAAATATACTTTGAATGACATAGCAATATGCTCGTTTTCTCTGTTAGTCACCCCGTCGCAGACTTGCAGAAGAGAAAGGATATCATATGTCTCCGTTAGACATGCCTGGAAATGCGTAAATGATGAAGCATAGTTGCTCTGCCAGGATCCTGCGAGCTTTCCCTCGAGTTTGGGAACTGAGGTACTTGAACTCTACGTATGATTAATTGCCCCCGGGGCCGTAAATCTTGTGCATAACTGGGATCTGTGCTCAGGACCAGGTTCAGCGGTTCGAAACGGCATAGTGCCAGGCCCGGTACCGCAGCGTTCTTGCAACGATCTTGCTCCCAAGCTTCCACATCCCGAACCACATGATGCACCTACACAAATAGCGGTGTATATCTGCAGCATCGGACCCGGAAAACGAAGATCTAACCGCGTATGTGAACGTCCAGACGTCACCCACACATACCGTGGGACGCGCTCAAGAATACGGCTAGAAGCCCAGAATATGATACAGTACATGCACGCAGTATAATTATCGTCCCTCCGGCACCGAGAGACTTCCCGCAGCCCGAGGGAGGGGGACGGGGCACACAGTACGGCCCAGCGCCGTGGCCATTGTTGCCAGGCACCGCGCGGCACTGTGTTCTGGAAGCGAAGTCAAACTGAGTTGTCCGCCGCACCATCCACGGTGGTCGCGGGAACGGCGCACCCAGAACCGGGCGTGTGCGCGCAATTAAGGTCACGCTGCTCACCCCGTCGGGTGCGCATCCAGCCAATCCGCGACACGCTCGACGAGGTCCGCCTTCTTGCCCGAGACGGGCTCGCTCTTGCTCTTGAGGAAGTTCTGCGCGACATGAAAGACGTGAGCGGCTGCGGGATCAGAACGCGCGCTGCGACATGCGGTCGCGACTGAATGCGTTGCCATCGGCCGCACGGTGCTCTCACGGGCAACGTCCGCCTGCGTCGGCGGGAAAGCCAGCCTGACAGCTCGTCGCGCGCACGTTACGGCCGACACACGACGCCAACAGTCGCGTTCCCGTAATCGTCACATGCATGCCGGGGAGAGGACGAACCTTAAGATCCTCGACGCGCAGCTGGAGACGTAACATGTCAGCATCCCATCGTTATGCGCGGCAGTCCAGATCCTCGCTAAAACGAGGGCTCATGCTGAAGTGACAGGGTTGGGAACGCGGCTCACCTTGTGCAGCTGTTCCCCGTCATACAACCTCCGCACCTCTGCTTCGTCGACGGCGACGTCCTGGGTTTCCTGTACAGTGCGTGGCTCAGCACACACACTCCGTCGACCGCCGGCCAGGTACGCCCGTCGTTCTGAGAGGCGTGGCTACTCACCGCCTTGCGTTTCCGGCCAGTCGTTGGTGGCGCCGCGACGATGTTGGCCGTGTCGTCCTCTACGAGCGCCTGCTTCCATTCCTCGATCAGCTTGCCTGCGCGCTGGCTCAGATGCCGGCGCGTCGCAGCGGGAAAGGTTCCGTCGCAACGGGCAGATATCAGCATCGGAAAAGCAGTTGTGCCTGTCGCGTGAGAGCTGGATCTTAGAGCGGGCAGAGGGGCACCGGGCTGACCTTGTGCATCATGTCGAGTTTCGGCACCGTCAGGTCTTCGAAGGCGTCTGGATCGAAATCTTCGCGGAACGCACTGGCCTCGAGCTGCGTATTGTGATACGCAAGCGCTGCAATAGGAAGGCGTGGGTGGGAGAATTTGCCGTATCGATGAGCGCCGCGGGGAGAAGGGGATATTCGTCGGATGCGACGCACCTGGGTTCGGGTACGAGTCGGGCGGATACGATCCGTTCTTCACCTTGAGCTTCTCGATCCACTTGCGGGCGGCCGCCACCAGTTCCGTCGATGCTGCATGACGTGCGTCATATTCCGTAAAATTTCAAAGTTCAGGCCGTCGGTGCAGAACATGTAACGGTCCGAAGTCGTCGAGAGATGGCGAGATGAATAAATGAGCTCGTGACTACGGAGTGAGAAGTGTTCCTCACCCCGAAAACCTTTCTGCTGAGAGGCGGCCCGGATATCATCTGCGAACGGCAGGGGGATAAGATGGAAACCTGGTGGCTCTCGCCAGCCGCTCTCGTCTACCTTCTCCGCCTAAAGTGCACAACGGTCAGCTTGCTTACCACACAGGCGTCCGCCGACAATATCCCTGCCTAGCGAAGGCATATTGCAGACGTCGGCAATAATGGAGGCACACACCTGTGGAAGCACGGCGCAAAATACGGGAGAGGCATTGCGCCGCATGAGGGCGAGGACGATCGCAATCTTCTCCTTCTTGATCATTGTCCTCAGCAGCGCGGTGAATGTCCGCTTGCTACCGGAGTAAGTCTGCGGATTGCGGTCAGCCGGAGGGTCAATATGGCCGGGGACGTCGGTGAGGGTGCGCACGTCGTGCGAGATTGCCACGCACCATCTCATCTGGATACACGAATACCGAGTGCTTGACGTTGTCCTCGAAGGCAAGTTCGCTGCGGTCCTTGAACCCTAGCAGCTTGATCCCTGAGCACGCGGCCGCTCTGAATCAGCGACACGGTTCCCCGCTGGAGGAGGCGCGCAACCCCACCTGGCTCCAGCCCAAGCGTGCGGAACGAGCGCACTTCGTCCGCCGTGTAGAACACCCTGCTGCCAAGCTGCACCGCCCGGGTACCCACGTCGGACGTTTTGGCGTCTTGGCCCTCCTCGCCGTCCACCTCTGCCGAGGGCGCACCGAGGTCCATCCCATACAGAATCTCAGCCTTGTCGGCTTCTGCGTCTCGATCCTGACCATACCGTCAGGTGTTCAGCGTGCGGCCCGTAGGATGAGAGGAGTTTCGAAGGCGGACCTCATCCACGTAAGCGGCGCGCGAGGTCACCGGCTCCATTCTGTCCCCAAGGTCCGCAAAGTATCTGTATGCGCCCTTCTTCTGTTCTGTAATGAGTCCATACCTGGCGGCGCCGCTCATTCAGTCTCCACGCTCGCATCTAATGTGCAGGATTCGGAGGTTGGCGACATACCCTTTTACGCCGATCATGAAACCCGGCGCAAGGGTCAGGGGGACACTGAACAGCGCCCTCTTCGGCACTTCGTGGAACCGCATCTGGGCCAGGAGTTCCTCCACTCGGGTGATTGAGATCGACTCCGGGAGAATGGATCCTGGGTCACCATCGCTAATATCGTCCAGGTCGGTCAGATTCGTCGGGAGCAGGACCGACTAAGATTCGGTTCCTGGTGTCAGAGTCGGTTCGGTGCGGTGATGCAGACGGTGGCGTACCGAGTAGAATTTGGCCGGGTCGAATGGTTTGTCCTCGGTACCGATGAAAAATGGTTCCACGGTCACGCCGGTTTGCATGAGATCCTGTGGAATTCTTCAGATATACGGCGTTTCCCGGCAAGGTCAAACATACAATCAATGTCGTACGAGCGGACGTGATGAAGCGATGGCCGCTAGGTCCAGGATGGGGGTCATCCTCATCAGTAATGAAGAATATGCGCTTGGTGGCCGTCTTTGGCGCTCTGCACACAGTGTCAGTACGCAGTTCGATAGTCATTGACTTGTGCCTTGTTCTCACCCATCGCGCATAACCCAGTTACAGCTCGTGAGCACATCACCAACAGCTATCCGCTTGTCGGTCATAGGAGGGAATGTCTTCCGTAAGAAGTCAGGTTTCTCTCGTGCCTCTGTGAGATGGCTCAGCTACTTTGTCTCATGGGCGTCAAGTTATAGCAGACTAACCATCCAAGAGCTGAACAAGTTCCATGACTTTCGGTGCATCGATAGTAGCCAGAGGTTGGTACACATATGTACCCTTCTTGACGTCCGTGCTATCATCAGCGTTATCGTTTCTCTTCGTCTAACCGAGTGCCAACATTAACGCCCAGCAGCCTCGAACGCCACGGTGTGGCGACAAATATATGTGCGTACCGTATTGAAGAGCACGATGCCGACGGCATCGTTCGGCCCAACAAGCACTTTTTTCTTCTGAATCTGCATCGCTGCCTCAAGTGCGACCATGAGGTTGCATGTCTGCACGTCCTCATAGCGCTCGTCATCGCGCATTTCGAGCATTGAGGGTGAGCAGTCGATGCAGAAGAGAATCACGTCGCGTTTGCTTTCGTAGAGCTGAACAAAGTTCAAGGGTGTGTTTTAGTGTCGTAAAGGTGGAGGACATACGGATGGGTCCTGCAGCTCCTCGTCCTCATCGTCGTCCTTGTTCCAGTCGTCGTAAGGCGCCATGCTTGTTTCCAAGGCGGAGTGCTTGCTCTGTCACGTCTTCAAGGAGTGCAATTCTGTCTTGAGAGCAGGCAGAGTGTGTCGAGCCGGAATATATATATAAGAGGGGAATTGCAAGCCCGGAGATGGTGGTCAGGAGCAAGTCAGAGCGGTGTGGACTTGGAGGCGTCGCGCCTCGCGGTGGCTGAGCGCGACGCGTCTTCCCACGTGACGCATACGCAGCGTTGTGGCGCGCCACTCCGCGTCTTCTTGAGAAGCCCGCGTGGCTCCGAACGACGAAGATCTCTGTCATCGCGGACTTGTACCGAACCACCATCGGCAAGATACTCAGGACGCTGCTCACGCCTCGACACATTCTGCCAGGTAGGCTCTCCGACGGTTCTGGCCAGCGTTGTCCTGATCGATACTTTACTCGATATCATACAAAACCTAGGGATATCACAAAGCACACTCGAGTGGCGCGGGTCGACCCATATATCTGCGAAATAACTCCAACTCCTTCACTTCTAAGAGAACATGGACACAATCCCACCGACGACGCGTCCTGTTCTGCGCGAGGTTCCAATCTCATCACTGAACCCCTCGGACACGCCTATCTTGCGCATACAGAGCGAAGGCGATGTTCAGCTTTGGAAGCGTACAAGCGGATATGAAGACTATATAAGCTTTATCCGTCGCCTCGCTTGGTCCGTGGCTGGGTACGAACTGCCGTACACTGATACCAATCCGAACGAGGTCAGTCCTAGTTCTCTTAAGGCGGAACAGCTGAACTAATGCTTGGATCCTAGGCCTGCACGGCTTTGGGCCTGTTACTAGGCAAGCTGGATCAGTGGATTGACGAAATTCCGCCACAACCGACACCTCAACGGTTCGGCAACCTGGCATTTCGCACATGGGGCAAACGTTTCGAGACGGTAAACATCCATTTGGTCTTCCGCGGGACGTCTTGTTGACTGGCCCCCAGGAATGTGACGCTCTTCTCCGTGAACTCCTTCCTGCAGCCTTGCACCCGTCAATACCCTTCATCTCGCCCTACCTTTTGACGTCCTTCGGCTCCTTCACACGAATGGATTACGGGACGGGCCACGAAACGTCCTTCATGCTCTTTCTAATGTGTCTCGTGTATCTGCGCTTCGTCCCTCACCAGCCGTCGGCCGAGAGACAGCTCGTACTAGGCGTCTTTGTCCAGTACGTCAAACTGTGCTGGAGGCTACAAGACGTGTACAAATTAGAGCCAGCCGGTAGTCACGGAGTTTGGGGTCTGGATGACTACTCTTTCTTGACTTACGTTTTTGGAAGCGCACAACTTCAAGGTGCGCCGCACCGGTGGCCGGACTGGATGCCCTTCCGTCCTAACTGATGAGGCGACCGCTATAGATCAAACGCAGATCCCGGTGTCAGCGGTTCTGCATCCTCTGCTGCCGCCAACGAACCTATACTTTATGTCAATCACGCGGATACTCCAGGTCAAGTCTGGGCCTTTCCACGAGCACTCGTCACAGCTGTACGCAATCGCGACTGGGGTCAAGAACTGGACAAAGGTGCATTCTGGGATGCTCAAGATGTACGAAGTACGTGATCTCGTGTCTGTCTGGCTATTTGTAGCATCCAATGACGCTCGACCGCGTTACTCAGGCGGAAGTGCTTGGAAAACGCGTGGTGGTACAGCACATTCCGCTCGGGGGTCTTGTGAAATGGGACCCCTCGCCAGGAATGCAGTCGCGCACTGCGGTGCCACACCCGGATCCCCTTAGGGGGCACTACGTTGGGTTCAGACCGAATGGCCCGGGGCAGGAGCTTAGGCCTCCTCGGGCCCCCTTGGGACCGACGGCGAGCACTGCCTGGCAGCCGACAGCGCACCGGGGAGTCGCCCCGAATACATTGGCACCTCCCCCACCGCTTGCGGATACCCATTCAACGACCGAAGGCGATGATGAAGCTTCACGGACCTCGGGACAAAGCTAAAGAGAAGGTCCGGCGCAGGGCTATGCACTGACTCGCTTTGCGACCCTTTGTGTACCGTTACATTGTATTGTGTGAAGGATGTATCGATAGCTAGCTTACTATGAATCACCCACTACGTCAATGTCTATGCAATGCATATTTCACCGGATCTCACTGCCTCGAGCCCCGGGTAAACGTCGGACAACAGAGGGTATAGGTGGGGAATTACCATATATGGACGACGGGCGTGGCCCGGGAAGTGCCGAAGAACGTGGTAGGACAGCGCCTCGGCGGTCATCGATGGTGAAAAAGTCAACAGACGCACGGACGCTGCCCCTTCTCCCCTCCCCCCCGCGCTCCCTGCCCCAGCTCACTGCTCGCCGCGACTGCCACAACCCCTGCTCAAGGGAGACCTGCATCTTTTTGCGCCCGTCTGTCGTCGTACTGCTCTACGCGCTACGACACAGCGACCGCCCAGCCACCATTTTTGACCAAGAGCGGAACGACGACCTCCGTCTCTTGACCCTCGAGTAAGTCCCCATTCTCGCGTCATCGGACACCATCGCGGGTGGGGCGAGGCCCACTACGGCCGACTTAGCGTGTGTGGCTGGTATATATGCCGTAAGGAGCGTGAGCCACACGCTGCGCAGCCGGCCTCGTTATCACCACGCTGTTGGGATGCCTGTGTGGCAGCTGTCGGAACAGCGCCGTGAGTAGAACGCGGCCCCAGGCTTCGTGGCGTCTTGAAGATCGTGTTTCTGCCGCGAGCCTTTGTCGTTCTCGCATTGCTTGTAGCCTATCTGTGCTGCGCGGAGGCCTCGCTGTCATCGGACATGCCTCACGAGTCTGACGTGTTCTCGTTTTATCGAATCGTAGCTAATCTATTCCCAACCACAGGTGGTCATCCGTCCGTGGTAAGTGATCTTTATCAAGTCAACAATACGTTTTTCTTACACGCATTGTTATCCAGGAGAACCTCCTTGACAGGACCTACGTGTTCTGCCGCTAAACAAACCTCTGCCAGACTCGCTTCTTAGCGCTCTGTTTCTACCAGCTCTCCCTCTCCCTCCCACTTCTACTACCCCTTCAAGCTCGTCCTCGCTTTAGGGAGCGAGGATCCCACTTCGACTGAAGGAAGCCTTCTAGTTACCGTCCCTATCCCGCCCGGCTCGTCCTCGCGACCGCGGCGGTAGGCTCGGTAATTCGGGTTTCGACGCGAATATCCAAAACGACCGTTTTTCCCGTTCCCCGGGGATCTTCCCACTTTCGTCCTCTCCACACCGTCCGCGCCAACGGACAGCCACCTATAGACCCCGAGCTAGATTTTCACCGTTCTCCGAACTCCGACTCTCATCCGATGTCCCAACTTGAGATCCTCACGGCGCACTGCCCGGTAGACTTTGACTTTGACGTTTCCTGCTCTCCGACTCTTTCTTCCTCTCTCCCACGCTCGCACAACGAAAAGTACTTTGCCAACACTCTCGTACACGGACTATTCTCGCCTTCCCTCCACTCCCACTCCCAGGACAGCGTCCACGCTCTCAAGAACCCGGAGCGCCACTACGATGACGAGGTCTCTATCCCGGGGCTGCCTCCGCTTCACCGGGGTCACGCCGACGTACACCTCCGGAACGGGGTCATGAACGCGCTGCACCTCGACGCTGCCGGGGAAGTTGATGCGGAGAGGGCCTTCTTCGTCGCGGATCTCAGCAGTGTCTACAAGCAGCACCAGCGATGGAAGAAGCTTCTTCCCGAAATTGAACCGTTCTATGGTGAGTCTGTTCGCTTACCACGGTTCCTACCTTCTTGCAACTAATGCACATTAATCAGCGGTGAAATGCAACCCCGACCCCTACGTGCTGCGGCTCCTGGCTGCCCTCGGTGCGGGCTTTGACTGCGCGTCGAACGGGGAGATCAAACAGGTCACTGAGCTCGGTATCAACCCGGAGCGCATCATCTTCGCCAACCCTTGCAAGGCTACGTCGTTCATCCGTAGCTCGGCCAAGGCGGGCGTCGACATGATGACGTTCGACAACACCGACGAGCTCTACAAGATCGCGCGCACTCATCCGGGTGCGAAGCTCATCGTGCGCATTCTCACGGACGATTCGAAGAGCCTGTGCCGCCTCGGCCTCAAGTTCGGCGCCCCGCTTGTCACCGTCCCAGCGCTGCTCGCGAAGGCGCGTGAACTGAAGCTCGATGTCATCGGCGTCAGCTTCCACGTCGGAAGCGGGTGCTACGACCCGAACGCGTTCTCCGACGCCATTATGCGCGCTCGTGCCGCCTTCGACATGGGCAAGGCCGCTGGCTACGAGTTCAACCTGCTCGATGTCGGTGGCGGCTTCGAGGACGGGACGTTCGACCGGACGGCCGCTGTTCTCACCGAGGCTATCGACGACTACTTCCCCCAGCGTGACCACATCCGGATCATCGCTGAGCCGGGGCGGTACTACGTCGCGAAGGCGTTCAGCCTGGCCGCCAACATCGTCGCGCGTCGCGCTCCGCCGGCCGTTGAGAACGCCCCACAGGAGCTCGAGGTGGACCCGGAGCAACCGAGCGTCATGTGTATGTGTCTGCTTTCCCTTGTACAAACATAGCCGCTCATGCCTTTCTTTTTTCAGACTACATCAACGACGGGGTATACGGCGCGTTCAACTGCATCATGTTCGACCACCAGACGCCGCAGCCGTACGTGCTCTCGCTCAACGGGTCGTTCCACGTGCCCGCGTCGGTGCCGCTGCGCGCGAGCAGCGTGTGGGGTCCGACGTGCGACTCGCTGGACTGCGTGTGCCCGGTGACCCATCTGCCTGCGCTCCAGGTCGGGGACTGGCTCGGGTTCGAGAACATGGGCGCGTACACGACGTGCGCGGCGTCCCAGTTCAACGGGTTCGAAATCAGCAAGGTTGTGTACACGACCGGTGCGGGTGCGGGTGCAGCGGAGGTGCGCGAGGCTCTCCGGGCGTTCCAGGGTTGAGCACGCGGCGGCGACTGCGTGTGTGCCAAGGTGTCGAACAAGGGACGGGTGCGCGGTGGCGACGAATCACGATGATCACGAACAAGGCAGCGGACGAAGGGGGTTTAGATTAGAGAAGGGGTGGCTCGTACGTCGGATTGTGTTCTTGACGGTTGCGACTCGCCTGCTTCGTGCGGCGATGGCACGGTGCGAGAATGCACGGCAGGCTTCGATACTTGGACGTTATGCGACATGCTTCATCACGCTACGATACGGTACTGTACCCGCATGCTCGGGCTGCCCGTCGCTCGAATGCCCAGATGGTCTCATGCAATGCTGAAAGGTTCCGACTCCACGAGTGCGGCACGGATGTCCAGCTCCCGACGCGCGTGTGTGCGCCCGTCTGCGCCCGCTCCTTCGCGTTCCCTGCGCTGCCACCAGCGCTGGCCGACAGTGTGGAGGCTGCTGGGCGGCGGGAAGCGAACAGAAGGCGTACGTCGGGTGCGGACTCGTGTGCCTGTGTTACAGCTGGGATCGCGAGGGCGTGATGGTCCTGTCCCCGCCCGCGTCCAGGAATGCACCTGGGGCGCCGGGTCGCACGCCCTCGGCTCCGACGCAGCCATGCGGGACGCGCGCGCGGATTGGCCCGCTCGGCACCGGCGCGGGCGCGGGGATGGCGATCTGGGGGGAACAGGGAACCGGCTGCCCGATGCGGGCGAGCTGCGAGCGCCGTTGCCGTGATGCTGCCTTTCCCAGCTCGCTGAGCTGGACCTGTGCGCATGCCCGGAGATGCACCGTGGTTCGATCAGACGAATTGCGCGGGCCTCAGGAGCACGTCTGGAGATGAACTCTGAAATATTGCGGACAGACCGCCCGATGGGGTGAGCTGGGCATCACCAGCATCACAGGCACGGACTCGTCGTTCACCGTCGACTGTCGAGTGCCGAACCCGGGGGAACCGATCGCGCTGCTGCGGGAGGGCTGCCTCGTGACGTACGCGGCTCCCACGGCGTCCTCGAGCCTCGACGGGAAACGGCGCCCATGGGTGCTGTCTGCAGCGCGGGCGCCGGGGACAGGGAACAGGGCGGGGGTGGCCATGCTTGGGGGACGCGGAGTGCAGGCGATCGACGGGCGATCGAGCAGCAATCGACTTGAGTGCTCGGTGACCCGGTGGGTGCGCCAGACGTCCTGCTAATGCAAACGCTGCTGCTTCAGCTCGGTCCGTGCAAGGGAAGAAGGAAGAGGAAGACGGCAGACGGGCGGTCGAACATACTCGGCCGTATCGGGATCGGTCTGCATCTGAGCATTATTTCTGTGTGGCACTTGACAGCGAGTTATGTGGCAGACGTGCCGTGGGTAGTCCGTAATCGTTGTGTACGTACCCGTCGCCGTCTTCTGCGCCGTGATCTTGCAGCTGAGGCTTGGCTGGCAGCCAGCCACAGAGCCCTCCGTCGCTGAGCAGCATCCCTGCGGGCCGAGCCGCGGTATTTCCGACGCGCGTGCGCTAGAAGCTGCATTCGAAGGGCCGCAGGTGGAGGAGCTCAGCCTGCTGCTGTTCGTCGCCGTCCGGCCGGCCAGGGGGTTTACCCAATCCACAACCTTGCTCGTTCGAGACAGGCGCGCCTCGCGTTGCGCCGCTGTGCTCCTCGTCCCTCGCCCTCGCCCTGCACGCGCGTGTGTGCCCGCCGCAGCCGTCGCGACGCGGGCCCGTCGACGTGCTGCGATGGCGATGGCAACGACCCTGCTGCTGGCCGCCGTGCTCCGCAGCACGCCCGAACCAGCCTCCCCGATCCACCCCCGCTGCAGTGCTTACCGACGTGTGTACATGTGCATCCAAGGCTTGGACGCCTCCGCGCGCGCCCGGCCGGCCTGGGTGAGGGCGGGGTGGCCGTCTGGGGTCCGACGTCGCGATCGCTCGAGGAATCGATCAGTGGTGGTCGCGATCGTGGAATGCCGACTCGAAGGAGGCCGGGCTGCTGATCGCGCACGCACCCGCACCTCTGGCAATGGCATTTGCCATGCACTCCGACGCCCGCGAAGCCTCGGCCACCGCGCCGCAGCCAAGGACCTGCTGCGCACGCGAGCGCGCGCACGACGCGACGCGCCTGTCCTGCTCCCGCTCGCCCGCGGACTCTCGCGCCAGGCCGCCGCCCCTCTCCGTTGCCGTCGTGGTTACGGGGGAGCGTGCGGTTCGTTGTGTTTCTGTTGTCTGTGTCTTGTGCCTTCGCGTGCGATGCGTCCCTCGTGCGCGAGCGGCAGTCGCGAGCGGAGCAGTCCATCTCGAGAGCCAACAGCCTCGCAGTCATTTCGGCTGTTCATCGCGCAGCAGCAGCAACCTGAGCTCTCGGGTGATCGGCGGCGTTGCAGTCCACGTTCATGCAACTCGAAGCAACAGCCCAGGCCGTCGTCGTCCGCACCTGCAGACTCTGGTGCGGCCGCCCACGGCCCTTGCGGCTTGCGCACCGTCCAATGCTTGTCCACGGGCCAGCTGCAACGTCAACAGTGCGGGCCGCCACCGCGCTGGGAGGCCTGCCCCCGGCTCCGGCAGCAGGCTCCTCCCGCGGAATAGCCTTTTCACGCTCGCCCGCACATTCACTTCGCGGTGGGAGAACGCGCACGGGGGCGGCACGAGACGTGCCACGGCGCCGCGCACCATCTGACCTTCTGCAAAGTGCACTCTTGCCCTGCGCGCCGCCGCGACCGGCGCGCGAGTGCACACACGGGCCCGGACGCGGGCGCGCGGGCAGCGCAACGGCCTTATATTAGCTAAGCGGACCCGGGGGCATGGGCGCGTCCCGCGAAGAGCCGGGCGGGGCGGGGAGGCACACGGGGCTGGGGAGGGCGCGCGGTTGGCGAGATGCATCTGCGCTCGCGCATCTGGGATCATTGCGCCCTCTTTCGAGTTTCCCGGGTCGATTCGATTCAGATATCTAATCGCGCATGCCGAGGCTCGGTGCCTCATTTGAAGAGGCGGTCCACCCCGGGCCCGGCAGAGCGGGTCAGCGGCGACGGCTTCTGGAACCAAAAATTACTCGGCGACCGTTGGGAGGAGTTGCGGGCAAGATCATCGGAGTCTGTTGCGGACGGACGAGGGCAGGGCATGTCGTAATACGTCTGCACGCCCGACCGACCCGCCTCGTCTGGTTCCGTGCGCAGATGATATATGAGTGCCGTCCGCGGGGCTTCGGGGACCCTTTCCCCGCACCAGCCCTCCAAACCGCAACCGCCTGTGTATCACTCTCTGTCCCCGACGCCGCGCGCGCGCCGTCCGGACCACCCGCGCCACAGACAGCCTGTATAAAGAGCTCTCGCCTGCCCGTTAAGCCGCAGTACGTTATTAGTACGCCGGCCCTTCATATTAGCCGTAAGCTTCACCTTTGCAGCCCGCGCGCACAACCAGACAGCTGAGCGTGCCGCCCCCACACAGCCCACCACAACCACCCTTCGGACGACGCTGCAGTCGCCTCCGGCCCCCCACACGCCCCGCCCCCCCGCAGACCCGATGGCCCTCGGCGCAAGCCGCTCTGCAAACATGTCCTCCGGCCTACTCCTCGTGCGTGGTCTATTCAGCTGCGCCGCCGCCGCCGCGCACGCGGGCGTGCCCACAGACACGCTCATCTCCGCGCAGGACCCGCTGCTGTCCCCGACAACCGAGCCTCCCGCGAACGGGACGCGCTTCCGGCCGTACGCGAGCCCGGACCACCACGTCACGAAGGCGCGGTACATCACCAGCAACGACCCGCGGGGCTACATGTGAGTGTGGCGCGATCGCGTGAGGGCGGCGGGCGCGCGTCGCTGACTTGCGCCGTGCCAGCCCAGTGTATGAGTACCCGCTCAACGGCCAGTGGATCATGCTCGACATGGACGACGGGTATGTGCTCTGGACCGGCATCTGGAAAGGTGAGGAAAGACACGTACATAGCGGTCCTAATGCTGACCTGTGCTCGCTCGGAACAGCGCTGGGAAATTCCAAAGGTACGGTCGTTGTGTCTGCCGTCGCCTGAGACCATACTCACGGTGCCCCCACAGCCGACATTGTCAAGATTATTGACTCCCACCCCGACCTCGCCGCACAGCTGCGACGGGTACGCGGCGGGTATCTGAAGATCCAGGGTACCTGGATGCCATACGAAATTGCCCTCAGCCTTTCCCGCAGGTAAGCCTCTGGCGGCATACAGCCACCCGCCGCCCACTAACCCTCCGCAGGGTTGCGTGGCCGATACGCTACGACCTCGTCCCCCTTTTCGGGTACGTTATCCGTGGCGCGAATTAGCCGCTTGTTTCTCAGCACTGACGCGCCTCTTCAGCCCGAACTTCCCAGACACCTGCCTCCACCCAGACAGCCCAGGCTACGGACAAATCTCCAAGCCGGGCACAGGCAAGCGACGGACGCGCCGCAACCCGCCCCCGAGCGAGCTGCCGTCTGACTCCAGACACGACTGGGCCGTCTTCTCCCCAGGGGACGCTGGTCCTCCCAGCATGGGACCGCCCGCGGCGCGTGGCGCGCTCGCAATGTCGCACACGTTTGCGGCGCACTCCGCAGGCAGACACTTCGAGATGGGCGACGTGCGTGGCGACCAGAGCGACTCGCCCGTCATCCTGCACGTTCCGTACGTCGAGCGGCCGCGGCACTCGCCCGTGCAGTCCATCTCTGGCGGCTACTCGCGGAGAAATTCGCCCCCGCTCGAGCCTCTCGTGAGCGTGCGCTACTCGCCGTACCCGAGCCCGCTATCGGCGACGACGTCGCGCCACATACATTCTCTGCACGGTTTGAGCTCGGCGGAAATCTCGCCAACACTGTCGCGGCCCCCGACAGGGCGCGCGGCGCTGCCCATCGGGGAGACCATCAAGTTGCCTCCGATCCGACCCCCCGCGGGTCGTACGGGCGTCGACGACGGTTCGTTCCACCTGCCTCCGATCTCGTCCATGGACAACCTCCGTGAAGCGCAGTGTGGAGAGCCTATGGCTGTTCTTCGGCGGCTACAGTGCGCGGACGAGCCGCTCGAGTCTAGCGCTCCCTCAAGTTGGAGTCGCCCAAAGGCTGAGATGCTGGCGCAACGGCGCCATAGCTTGGCAGATCCCATGCATAGACGGTGCGCGCGTTCATTGACTCTCCGAGCTCCATGCAGACCGCTCATGGTTCATCATTTCATGTCATACAGCTCCGAACCATCCTTGTCTCCCAATGTCGGCGTTGGCGCCCGCCCTTCAAGTTCAGTCCCGCGGTCCCCGCTCAGCGCAGTTGCAGCGTTGCCATCGCAGACGTACCTTCCACCCCTCAGGCACGGGCAGGCAGACCAGCAGCCCCGGTCCGCAGTGGATCATTCTGAGACCACGCTCGCAAGCGGTGCCCGAGGCCAGGTTGCACGCGATGATCGCCTTACGCAGTCGATGCCCCCGTCGCCGTACCTCGACGCGGCGCGCCGGGACTACCGCATCTGT
The DNA here is from genome assembly GCF_000271585.1 of Trametes versicolor FP-101664 SS1. Lineage (NCBI taxonomy): Eukaryota > Fungi > Basidiomycota > Agaricomycetes > Polyporales > Polyporaceae > Trametes > Trametes versicolor. The sequence continues at coordinate 2,581,369 of NW_007360327.1, forward strand.
CAGGGCGGGCGTCATCCTCCCGAGACGCAGGAGCGTGTGTTCTCCCGCCAGGAACGGCCGCTCAGTCCTCCACCTTCGGCGACGAGCGGGGGCAGCTCGCCTTCTGATTCCGCCAGGCCTCCAAGTTCCTGGCGGCCTTGGTGATTCGTATGTACGTGTATCGCGGGGCCACCCCCTCGCTAGCGGATCTCGTGCGCGGGATCCACGGACTGTTTCTTTCCGGGACTCTTCCAGCCGAGCCTCACGCAGCGGCGCGTGCCCGTGCACGACGCTGGGCCGCGCCAGGGCGCACCCGCGGCTTTCACGTAAATTATCCCTGTTCGAGTTCTGCTGCTCCGTGCTTACTGTGTCGTGCTGTCTTCGCATCTGCTCTACCCTAGCTGCTTGTAGTCAATAGCGTGCGCGCGGCGCACATCGTGTAATCTACTAGTCCATCTCGGGCGTCGAGGGCGACATTTCCGCGCCCCCTGCCACGATTGTAACGTTGGCGCGATGATGCCCGCCTGATCACGCCGATGACGACGCACAGGGCCCCGCGAGACGCGGGGAGAACGCAGCAGCGCTCTCGAGACCCCAGCGGCGGGGGTCCCACACCCCGCGCGGGCTTCCCAGGGAACGTTCTGCTCGGGCACCTACGCGAGGGCGTCGTTCGTGTAACCACAGAGACTCGCCCTGGGAGCTGGGTGCTGGGAGAACGGGCGAGCGCCTTGATCGTCCGCATGATGCGCGTCCAGATATGTCTTTATTTGAGTGGGACGAAATTGCCGACGCAGCCTCCCTCGACGTCTATTTTTCACAAGCCCCCGGCGGAGGGCAGTCGAGCAGCCCGTGAGCGCGTTCCCACCGTGTCAAGCCCCTGGGAACGGCATATGCTATCGGGACCGAGAGGATGAGGGCCATCAGCGGGAGACCATGTGTCGCGCGCGGGCGTCGACGTTACGCCGGAGAAAGTGGCTGAGGGCGCGCACCTCGACGTGTAGTATGTACATGACCGCCGAGTGGCGAGTACGCGCCTGCCCCTGTCCGAACGCCAGACAGCGCGCGGTGTGGCAGCCGTCCAACAGCCGTCGAGCCCTCGATCGAGGACTCGGAGATGGCCTCGGGTCGGGCCCGTCGCGCGGCGTGATCGAGTGCTCGAGGTGGTGGCAAACGTAAATGGCGGCAAACGCTCGCGCTATTGTTGCGATGATGACACTGGCACGCGCAGCCGGCGAGGTTAGCCTTCGCGCGCCCCGACAATCAAGCAAGCCAGCAGTCGGTCAGGACGTGCGTCCCCTCATGGCAAGCCGTGACAGTTGCCGGCCAATGTTGCGCACCCTCGAATTTGCGGCCACACCGGTGTCGGACCCGCCGCGGCGGTACTTGAGTGAGCTTACGCCGTCACGCTCGTCCTGCCAAGATGTGAAAATGATTATCGGGCGGCACAGCGCAGGACGCATTCAGACGCGTCGTTGCCACGCTCGAGGGGCGAGAGAGAGAGAATGGAAAGGCCGCGGAGCGCGTCCCTGCCTTGTGACTTTAGGTTTCTCCCTCGGGAGGGGGCGCCGGGAGGCCGACATTCGGATGGCTGCGAGGCACGTAAGAGCAGCAGTGATGGTCGGGGTGTCTCCACCGGAGAAGTCGCGGTGAGCAGATCATCCGTCCGCACGTACGGCGCGGGATGATGCTGAGGGAATAAGGGGGATGCCTCGAGCTAGTCCGACTGACCAGCCTAACGAAGCAGCCCCACCGCCCTGGAGATTGCCAACATAGGCCGTGCCTGAGCGGACCGCCCTGCGTGCCAGACACCAATGCACTGCGGAAATGAGGGCGTTCGGGCTCCAGAAGGCAACTGTACATACCGACGACGGTGGTGCGCGGTTGCTGAACTCGCGATCGACGACGTTTCCAAATCCCGGACGTGGCGAAGGTATCATGCGCCGCCCCTCGGGTGCGTTTCCAGACTGCACAGAGCAGCATGACCCTGTATGGGAAGCAGAAGACGATGGAGAGGAGCCATAGCTGCGGAACGATCACTCACATGCGTACGGAAGTCCGCAGCGTAGGCCGGGAATACCGACTGTACGTCATGACGTAAGTACGAGAAGAGGGCTTCTTGTCCCCGTCGCATGGCCAGCGGCGAATGTATAGTACGTGGCGTCAGGCGACTGCTCGTCCCGGGAGACAGATATACACTGGTGGCTGAGTGAGCCGACGAATGTCAGCCCCGATTAGAAACACGGGTCGTGGCGTCTTCGAAGAAGCGGAAGCAAGGGAAGTAGAGGGTCCAGTAGAATTCCTTCTTCGGGATGCGTCTTGCCCACGGGTGACCGAGGTGTGCGAGAAGTCGTAACGTGAGCAAATTCAGAAGCGCTATCAAAGTTTCATTTGAACAGAGGAGGCTAGAGAGGTTACACGGGAAATACTCACCTATTTGAAAGCTCCACTCCGTGAACCCATGGACCTTCGAAGTGAGTTTCCCGAACGGGGATGACAGTACGAGCTTCTAGTGCGAACGTGCATAGTCCGCTATTACGCTCAGCCGAGGTGTTTCTTTGCATTAGCATCCTAGGTGTCGGTAGCAATCCACGTACGCCCGTCTAGTTGGTTCATACGGTTGCCTGCGGAGAGAATATAAGAAGACCTGGTAAAACGGTTGATCTATGGGCGGGGCTGGAATGTTAAGAGAGTGCTTGTGCTCACTAGACAAAATGTACTTTGCGTCCCAGACAGGCGGCGTTGAACCCCGTTAATGTGGCAAGGGGGCGCTATCTGCCCCATGTATAGATTCTATTCCGGATCTTGACGAGTCCCGGGCCTGTAGATTTAAAGAGCCGATCCCAATACCGTCTCTAATTGAGGCAGGAATGGGACGGCGCGGATATGTAACTTATTGCTGGTCTTCGTGGAATATGCCGCTCGGTTTCGAGTCGCCAGTACGCCGAATGCTGAAGAAGAGGGGATCAACTCGTTCAGTGTCGTTTGGGATCTGTCATACATGTCATTAGTTGGTAGACGACATCAGACTTTATGCAACTCCTACGAGTCGTCTAGACCATTATTAGGCTGGGCAGATTAGCGAGAATCGACACTAGCAGCGGATGGCTCACATCGCGCGTTCATTACTGAGAATTTGAGGTGGGTCGGGTTTTAGCAGCGGTCCTGAGGTATATGTATTATTTTCGCTGGATTCCGTGCCGCCCGGATCCTAGGATACTGTACTTCCCAGACGTTAGGCGAAGCGATAAGCCCCTAGACTAGGGTTCCAACGGGCGCCTACTCTCGAAAAGGAAGGTGACCTGCCATATAAGGCAGGTCACCTTCCATATATGGTAAGGGGTCGAGGGTCCGGGGACAGGGGACATCGCCTAACGTCTGGGAAGTACAGTATGTCAAGTTTGGGACTCATTTGCATCAGATGACGCAAACGTTTCAGTCTATGATATGAAGAAGGTGACTTGGCTCAGACGATATGTGTGTAAACTTACTTGCCTTTCATGTGTTCCACACCTACGCCGTGTATGCTGCCATAGGGCTCGTCCATATACGAGGCATTCAAATGCACCTGTGGCGTATGAAGCGTCGAGTAGGCCGCTGCGACGACCCGAATGGAGTCTGAGTGAGCACAGAGTGAGTGCCAAGCCGCTGGCTCTGAAGCTTCGCAACGCGCGCGGGCGGCTCAGGGATAGTAGGCGCCGAAAAGCACAACATGTAAGCGCCGAAAAGCACTGATGCATTGCGTGACTGTGACATATACGGTCACGTTGTGCGATCATCCTGAGCTCGTCGAGTCTCGACCACCGAGTCCGAGCATCTCTCTTCCGCCCTCCATCCCCGAGCGTGTTTATCGTCGCTGGTACGTGGAACTCATGCTGAACCGTTATCTCGAAAGTGCTAAACTCAGCGCTAGCCTACCTCCAAGCGGCCGATAGTGAACTTGCCCCTGCGCGATTGGCAGGACCAGAGTGAAACAGGCGCGCCGAATTCACCCAAACATACCCTCGAGCGTCCATCTTGCGCCTCGCGAAGACATGGCCACAACATCCACCCTACACAAGTCCCCTTCAGTCACTTCGATCTCTGCGTCATCATCGTCATCCACCAGGAAAGACTCCTCCCTGAGGCCCAACCCGCATCCGTATGCTATAAAGACAACATCTACAGCACTCCTCACGCGTTCTACCTCGGAATATAACGTGAACGCTACGCACCACTACTATGTCCCGCTGTCTCCCCATTCCAACAAGTCCGATGTCGGCAAGGGTCATCGTGCTACCAAGTCACTAACTTCTATGGCTGAGTCGCCTACTCGCGAGGCTCCCCGTCCGCTTCCTATCCCGCCCGCTCTTGACATTCCCGCAGACAGAAGGAACGGTAATGGAATTGGCGGATATGTGAGTGCAGATGAAGCGTCCAAACCCCGTCGAAGGCCGCGTCGATCCGAGACTATGCCGGTCATACCTCTGTCTAATCCGGGATTGCTCGCGCCTGCCCCGACAGTGGAAGAACTACCCGATAATCCCAAGCTCTGGACGCCATCTCAACTCGCAACATACCTCACATCCGCCCTACGCATCACGTCAAGTGGCAAGCCCGGTGAGGTCGAGTCCATCGGGCTCCCTCCCTTGGTGGCAAAGGATATCGCTTCGTTTGTCAAGAGCGCCCGCATTGGCGGGCGGACGTTCCTGCGTATGAACGAAGAAGATCTCGAAGGGTTTGTACCCGTCAAGACTGCTCGCATAATTTTATACCTAACCTTCCGCTAAACCAACAGACTTGGAATGAACAAGAAGTGGCGCCAGGCTCTTCTTGCTGCTCTACGCAATCTCCGACAGAGCGTCTTGAAGGGCCGTATCTGGGGTCTCGACAGTTCGCCCACCTCGTCGCCTTCTGTGGAGTCCATATCCCCCGACCAATTTTTCTCCAACCCTATCCTCAATTCGTCGTCATCCTCCATCGAATCCTCTTCCTCATTTTCCAATGGGGAAGACGACACTGTCGATGCTGCTGGAGCTGTGCTTGGACGTTCGAAGGCTCGCAGGTACCGGAACGGACGCGTGCGGGGCATGGTCAACACTTTCGAGCGGAGCGGGAGCTTTAGCTCCGAAGGCGGACTCGACGATGGTCCAACCGGTCTCTCAGACGAGCGCACTAACCTCCGACGATGGGTGCGTCAGGAAGGCCAGGTTACGGGCCAAAGTGCGATGGTCGACGAAAGCCCCAGTCCCTCCCGTCGACGCCCCCTTCCCGTTCCTCCTACCTTCACGGGCGCCAGCAGCGGCCCCTTGGTCGACGAGGAAGAGCCAACCATGGAAGCTCTTTTGGCACACATGACCGCCTCCCAGCCGGCGACCGGGGCACGAGCCTGGGAGGAGATGGACCTCGAGCCCGGGGTTACCGTCAAGCGCATCCCGTCGAACGAAAGCGAGGCGGACCTTTCGGTCGATAGGACCCTGGTAGGAAGCAAGAGCGTGTCCAGCCTTGGCAGCGGACGAGGAAGTGGTGGGAGCAGCAAGGGCAAGCCTGAGAGACGCGTCGTCACGGCGATCTTCTCCCCCGCTGCTGCGGAGCCATCCGCCCCTGCAGAAGCACCCATCCAGGACTACCACAACGTTTCGGAAGAGGCAATCGCTGCGGCGCAGGAGCAAGCAGAATCACGGCCCCTCCCTCCCCTCCCCGACATCTCGGCTGTTGCTTCTCTGGAGGCCGAGGAGATCGTCCCACCAGTGCCCGAGCAGGAGGAGCCGAGCCACCTCGAGCGCCTTCTCGAAGCCGAAATCATGGCGACGCGCGCGCTCCTCGACACCTTCCGTGCGCGGCTGGAGGCCGTCGAGCAGAAGGTCGCTGAACTGGAAGCCAACGAAGCGTACCGCGATGCGGAGCTCGCATTGCACATACAGGGCGTCTCCGCACAGGCGCTACCAGTACCGGAGCTGCGCGCGACCGCGACCGCGTCCGTGGAGGTCGGTGTGCAGTCGAGTGCCGCCGTGGCGGTTGTCGACGTGGAAATTCAGAGCGAGCCCTCCCCGGACGCCGACTCGCTCGACCCCATCCCCGTTTCAACGCAAGTTCTTCCTTCCGATTCTGTCCCCGGATCAAGTGGTGCACCAGACGCCGATACGCCTTCTAGCTCAAACGACAAGTCTTCCGCATCCGTATCTTCGTTGCAGACCGTGATCCCAGACGTCGTCCGACACCTGCAATCTTCCGTGGGGCTGTTCTCGTCTTCCCCTGACCGCAGTGGTGACGCAGTCGCGCGACCACGACGCAAAGGCGAAGACAAGGAGGACGAACCCTCCTCAGTATCGGACCTCCCCTCCTACGTCCTCCTAGTCGGACTCGGCGTTTGCGCAGTAGTGCTACAAGCCGTGTTCCGCAAGGTGGTTGGCCGCGGCGCAGTCGGCGGCTGGAAGCCTTAGCCCCTCTATGGATGTTCCCCTTGCTTAATCTGCGGACCCGCGACCGAACTAATGGTCTTACCGTTACCGTTACGTTGTTCCCCGTCCTGCATACCCATGCCCTGGCCCATGTTCTCGAACTCCGCACACTGCTCCGTTATGCCCCCTGCCCGCTCGTTCACAGGCTTTGCTCGTTTTGGCGATATGTTTATACCGTTTGCTGTCTGTCCCTTACGACCCCCATGACGACCCCGTTACGCCCGCTCACGACCCTCACGCCCCACGACGCGCCGCGCTCCGTCTGCCCCGCTTCTGCTGTATCTGCCTTTGCCTCTGTGCCTGTATCTGCCCGCTCTTGGTTTATTTTGCGACATACCTTGCTCTGTTATATCAAATTCGAACAGTACACGACCGATATTGCGCTTCTGTGAGGCACCCAGAAATATTGACTGAAATGTAGGTATGTTCTATACATGCGATATATTCGAGACCAGTGTGCATTAGATAGGTGCCCGGGTCCAGGTGCGAACGAGAGCCAAGCAAGGAAACATTGTACGTTGGAAGGGCGTACATCGAGGCCGTGATCTTGAGTATCATAGTCTACAGAAGACATCAGCAACTACCTCCTTTCATGACTGGGAGAAACATACCCAATGGCTTTCATGAGCAGGTATCCGACCGTGGCTACAACCTGAAGCATACTGTGTCAGCAAAACGCTACGGGGAGCGGACGAAGGCAATCTCACAAATGTCGCGATGATACTCGCAGGCACCCCGTTCTTCAGGAAGTCGACGTTGGACAGGTATAACTGGCCCATCTCGTCCTCTTGTGTAGCACTGAACAGGGTGAGCGGCGTCAGTGGTGCTCTTTCTGAAATCGAGAGGCAACATACGCGGTCTGGTTGGGGAACCCAGAGACAGGCATGCCCATGCCGGTCGAGCAGATCAGGCCGGTGATGAAGATGAGCAGGTTGGAGCGGTCGCCCGGCATGCTTGCGCCCACTTCCTTCGCGATCGGTACGAGCAACACACTCGCGATGGTGTGGCTGATGAACGTCGAAATTACCTACGCGAAGAATATATAAATAAGGGCTGAGACGTGCAGGAGAGCGGACGAAACGCACCAATACGATGACGGAAAGGAGCAGTACGACGGGGTACAAGTCGAGGCCCGAGATGGCGCTGCGGATCCCGTCACCGAGGACCTCCAGCAGCCCGCTGTTCGTGACGCCGTTGCCGAGCGCGATACCGCCCATGGCAATGAACACGACGGTCCACAGGAACTGCTCGAAGTCATCCTGCGAGCCCATTCAGCTTCACAGCTCACAACTCACGAGTCTAAAATCCGACATACCTTCTTGAGCACGCCCGTCGAAAAGAACGCGACGATGGGCAGGATCGCGATCACGCCCATATCCCCGACGACGTCCTGGATCGAGTGCGCAACGCACCATAGCGCGATCGTGAGCAGACACACGAACGAGACCCACCACTGCTTCGCGGAAAAGCGCTCCTTCGGCGCACGCACGGGCTTGATCTCGATGTCGCCCTCGCCGTCGGGCGAGCGCGCGGGACGGTAGCTCACGAGCAGCAACAGCCAGATGAGCACGATCGAGATCGCGGAGACGGGCAGCGAGACCGCGAACCATGAACCCCAGTCGAGAGGGGGGTCCATCGCGGCGAGCGCAATGAGGTTCTGCGGGGAGGAGATGGGAGAGCTCTGGCCGCCGATGTTGGCTGCGAGCGCGATGCCGATCTACATGGGTGTTAGCCAAGGTCGATAGCGCCTGGCGTTGGGTACTCACGATGAGGCACGGAGCGAACGAGGACTTCGGGGGGAGCGTCCGCAATATAGGCTATAGTGCGAATGTTAGTGACCATGTGGGCAGCAACTTACGGCGCTACGTACCTGGATGAGGGTGAAGCACAGCGTAGGTGCCGCGACATTGCTGATCCACATACTCGCGAAGCACGCGACGCCCATGAACGCGAGTAGAACGGTGCTTGGCCGCGTGCCCGCCAAGCTGAGGACCTTCGTGATGAGCACGCGGTCGATGGCAGTCTTGCTGAGTGCGGACGCGATGGTAAAACCGCCGATGAGGAGCATAATGGTGGGCGAAAACATGACGGAGAATACGTGCCTGTATGGCCGTTAGCAAACAAAAAAGGCATGCGTAACGAACATTACCACGTACTTAGTGGCGGCAGGTGGTGGCAGAGGCTCTCCATCCGGCGCGCGAATAACATGCAGGACTACCAGCAGTGCAGGTATGAGCGTAGACGTTACGAAGAGCGGGATAGCCTCCGTTGCCCACAGGATCGTCGCGAACACGAGGATTGCCATGCACTTGTTCGCTTCCGCGCCGTCCACCGTCTGTACGTTCAGCAGCACTAGGAACACCACAACCGCCACGACCGCGTATAACATCTTCGTCGTCAGCTTTATGCGGCCCAGCGGCGTCTGCACGTTTAGGAGCCCCTGCTCCGGCTCGATGATCAGGGTGCCGCCCATCGTGGCCATGCCCGCGTCGTCGCTCCCGCCGCGCCGCGCGTGGCCTATCATCTGCCTCCACACGGTGTCGCGCTCCCAGGCAATGTGCTCGCGCTGGTGCAGCTTGAGCTGCCTGCGGCCCTCCACCGCGTCCCCATGTGTAACACAGCGCGCGTACAGGTCCACGAGCGCCGAAATCTTGCTGCTCAGTCGGTCCTTGGATGCTTGCTGGAAGGGCGCCGACTGTTCGACCACCCCATGCAGGTAGCGGTCCTGCAGGTCGCTGTCCGTCACCTTGTCGTACCTGCGGGATACAGTCAGCGGGCGTGCGCAGGGTGGAAAGACAAGCGTACTTCTTCAGGATCTTGCGGAACCCCGCGTAGTTAAGCTCCACATAGGACCGCAGCGACGTCGCGAGGACATATGTTCGCGTGATCTTGCGCTTGAAAAGCAGCTGCGTATCCTGCGCGTAGTTGTTGCGCGCGTTCCACACTGTTTCCGGTTGTGAGCTCGTTGAGCCCGTCGAAATGAGGCTGTCTTTCAGCTTATTCGCAATGGACTTCGCCCGAACTAATGGTGACCGGCTGGCGCCGCGCCCTGCTCCGTGCTGCTCGGCGTTCGGGTCAAGAGACGCGGTGCTCGCCTCGATCTCGTCGTGCTCGTCGGACGAGACGCTATACCTGCGTGTGCCGCCGAACTTCAGCTTGCTGCCTAGAGAAATAAGGTCGGGGATGGTTCAATGTAGTAATGCCAGGCAACAGAGCCCAGGTACGTATACGCATAGCCGACAGTATGGGTAGGCGTTTGCCCTGGGCCCTGGCAGGCATGATATGTATGCCGCACGTACCTGACGGTCCTACTCCAGCGCTAAGCGAGCGAGAATGTCGACGGCGCTGCCGCGCAGGAGACTCGCCGCTCCGGATGGGACTGTGCAGGTCGAAATCGTCGTCGTCTTCATCGTCTGGGTCCTCGTCGTCCAAGTACTGAGGCCCCGCATACGGCCCGTTCAGCTCGTGCTGCTCAACCTCCTGCTGTAGCGCGGTGACTTCGTCCGACAGGCGCTGCTCCTCCGTCTCATAGAACAGGCAGACCTTCTTGAGTTCGCGGTCGAGGAGAGGGATGAAGAGCGCGTCCGTGCTCGCTGCGTCCGCGCCCGCGCCGATAAGAGCGGAGTGCTCATTCGCCTCGAGGTCGTGGAAAGACTCCTGGAGACCCACTTTCTGCTTCTCGAGTTGGTAGACGTGCTTCTTCAACGCCTCATAGCTGCGCGCTGTCGGTATTCATATTGATACGATGGAAAACGCACAGACGCACGCAATGTACTCGTCCCACCACTCTGCCACCGCATTGAACTTGAGCGACGAGCTGCGAACCTTCCCCGTTTAGTGCCATGCTATTTTGCATTGTAGGAGGCTGCACACCTGAACTTCATGGCGAAACGCGCGAGGTCGAAATGTGGGGCGGCCGATTGGCTGAGCTGCCGGAGCGGAATATATTCCTGTATGTCCGCCGGTAATCCCGCGTGCTAGAGACCTTCAGCCGTGGCTCGTCTTGTGCACGCGCAAGTGTACTCACAGGCCGCCCTAATCTCCGAGCACTCCCTGAAAGAATATTGCCGCGCAGGAGAGGACGGTGGCGAAGCAGAGTTGGATGGGGAGGAGGCGGAGAGCAGGACCGATGAGCGCGCTGCTTCAGGTCTGTACCAGCAGCGCGGCGCTTCCTTTTCCCACGGCACGGCTCGCCGAAAAAGGAAACGAGCATTTGCAACTTGTTCATGTTTTTCCAGCAACCTCTCCAAAACCCTTTGTCCTCGACGGCCACTTGTACTATCCAGGTAAACATCCTTATGCTCAGCATATTTTCTGATGTTCCCTGACTCACATAAGTAGTCTTAGCCCTCGATCATCTCGACAGAATGGCTCACGCTGGCCTTGAACGACTTCTCTCACAACAGCACATTCCGACAGACTCCGGGATGGGAAGGTCAGTTTTCCTCAAAGTCTCGTAGCAAGCATATATACTGACAGGAACGATGGCAGGCCGCTGCAGGACTTACTGCGCACGTAGGTGTCATGGTGGGTCTCATGACTCGCGAGGCTAACTCGAGCGGCAGGAACGAACTCCTGAAAGGAGTGGAGTCCCAGCGGCTCCGTACACACTTTTCTAGCTGTGGCCTGGAACCATCCACAGACCTCGACGAGTTCGGCCGCAAAGTCCTCCAAGGCGACCTTGAGGGGCTCAAAGCCATGTACGCCGACAAGCTCGCGCACTACGGCGAGCTGGCAAGCGATGACGTCGCAGCCCGCGCGGCGGCTACCAAGGAGATTTACGCTAAACGATGGGGGCCGACCCGTGTCCCGGTGTACAACCTCATCCTGCTCTGCTTTCTCGTCGTCAACCCTGGGGCGCGGAAAGAGCACTTCGCCATCGCCCGGTGGCTCATAAACGACGTCAAGGTCCCCGTCGACGGAACAGACTTGTCGGGCTCAACCGCACTGCACCACGCGATCACAACTAAGCCCGCGTTCGAACCGGAGTACGCGCAAGTCCTCTACGACGCGGGCGGGGACGTGAACCACCGGAACCGGTACGGAGGCACGCCCGCCCACGAGCAGGTCATGACGTGGGACCCGAGGAACAAGGAGGTTGTGCGCAGGGCGGCGGACGCGCTCAAGTGGTTCCTCGACCACGGCGGAAACATCGACGTGAACGACACCGACGGAAAGGCCGTGCGCGCGATGGTCGACAACACGCGCAGGCTCGCAGGGGCCGGCTTCCGCATGCCTACGTGGAGGGTCGTCGACGACGAGGACAGGCGGCGGAAGCGGCTCCTCGGCACGATCTGTCTGTTCTGCGGTCGCGCGCCGGCAGGGCAAGCCACGCTGCTCACGTGCGGCGCATGCAAGACCGCGAAGTACTGCGCGGCGGCCTGTCAGAGGGGAGACTGGCCCCACCACAAGATCCGATGCAAGAAGGTGGCCAAGTAGGCCAAGGGCAGGATATAATGATTGTACAGTATAGCGAGAAAATGGGCACCCATCACATAATGACACAGTCCGTCTTCTTCTTGGGACGGACTGCCGTGTCGATCGCGCGCTGGCGGGCAGCGTGCGCACGCTCGCGCTCTTCGCGCTCCTTCTCCTCTTGTACTTGTAGGCGGTTACGTCTCTCATACGCTTCCCGAGCGCGTTCGTCCTCCTCGGCCTGTAGCTGTCGCGCGAGGTGCTCACTAGAAATGCATTCAGTCATCTCCGAACACTCTACAGAGCAGAGCACTCACTCTGCGCTCTCGGCCAGCGTCAGCCCCCTTGTCTGCTGTTCGAGCGCGGCCAGGGCGCTCTCGGCCGTATGTCCCGCGAAGTCGCCGCCCGCCGGGCTCGCGCGCACGAAGTCCGAGTCGACGAAGGTCGACGACCCGCCGTCAATGTCCTCGAGGCGCTCCCACACGACTGAGCTCTCGTGCAAGAATACCTGGTCTGTTACGAGCGTGTACAGCGCACCATCCGCGCCGGGAGCCTTGTACAGCACGGAGAGGTGCGAGCTGCGGAAGAGCGCTACGAGCGCGCCAGGTTCAAGCTCTGCCGCGAGCGTGAAGAGCCCGTAGTACGTCAGCTGCGAGGGCGAGCTCTCGATGAAGCTGCGGATTGCGAGTGCTATGCCGAGTGTACACGTCAGCGCGAGAACTGGAGTGAAAATGGCGGGGCTTACCGTCCTCCACCTTGCGCTGCTGTTCTGGCGTGAGGGTATAAGCAGAATCGTGACGCGACGGGCCGGCTTCCTGTGATGACGACGGTCCAGGCTCTTCAGAGATGACCAAGTGGCCCTTCGTAGCGTAGTCTGCCTCTACCAGCAGGTTGACGGAGGAGTCGTAGTCCTTGGTGCGCGAGAGCACGGCATGTTCCGAGCTGGATGGGTCCACGAGCCAGCCGTGCACGAGCTTGATGCCCGCCTGTTCGAATAGCTTGAGCTCGCCACCAGATCCCTGCGGTCTGAACAAAGTTGAGCCTGTGAATAGGGGGTTGAGATCCATGCCCTCTATTGGGCGGCTATCGTGTCAGCCACGTCATGATGAGACGACGAAGTAACGCACTGCGTGTCGCTGGCATGATGTTGAGGGCAGCTGACGTGTCGACGTCGGGGCATTCTGTCAGGAGGTATTCTGCTACCAAACGGGCAAGGTAGTCGTATGAGACGGTGGTGCGCTCGAACGGAAGGATCTGTATCTGCTCCCGCAGGATAAGGATGTTGCCTACAGGGATGGGTTAGCCACCTGCGATACGCACTCGACTAGCCACTCAATTTACAAATCGCAATAAAAGAACAGGGACTGTAGGAAAGATGTCAGGGAGTCCGGTGAGATGCAAGCTTCACAGGATGCGGCTAACCCGTTGAAGTTCTGTGTTATGATCTTGTACCGTCGGGGCGGGCCGTCCACGTCGGGCTTGTAAGAGATCTCCTTGAGATACCATATCTCCTCGATGGACTCCTTGACGTTGTCGCTTGAAGCGTGCTCGGCAGAAATGCCCTGCGTAGAAGTCTGTTCTTCCATGTTCGAATCAAGTTCAAGTTGTTCGGACGGTCTAGACAGTCTAGTAAGTGCTGTGGCCGCCGTAATGAAATGGTGATACAGGTTCAGAAAGACTTACTGGATTTCGGGTTATTACGGAGAGCAGTTGGCCAAAGCACCAGGCTACGAGGGGGCTCCTGATTGGGCTCGTGGTTGGACGGGACCCGCAACTTTTGGACTATTTCAGTGTGTGGCTGTGCTAAATCCGCAGCGACTCGGAGTCGAGAAAAGATTCGAGACAACTCTTCCTCCTCCTCTCTCAGCTGCTCCCTCTACCTTTCGCAGAGCCATGCATCTCAAGTTTTTTGCTACGACAGGGCTTGGCTTTGAAAGATGAATACAAGACCCTCCGTCTTAAGTCCTACACTTGTTGATAGGGCGGTTTGATCATCGGCAATCTTAGTTCTTGACGTCCTCCGTCGCTACTTATCATGATCCTGCAGTTGGTCCGGAGGTCGAGCGACGTATTTCGGTACTCTTCGTTTGGAACACTGTCTCAGGAGGCTCCTGAAAGAGACTTAAGCTGAAAAACAAGCAAAACCCTCACATCAGTGGGTAGCGACGAGGTAAGTACTTACTCTCGGAAGGTGATTTCAATGAGGTTGAGAGTGGCTGAGATTCCATGAAACATCACTACAAATTTTTTGGTACATAACATTTTATATTCTATGCCGACTCGATCACGACACTGATCTGTCCCACAGTGCACAGCTACTGGAGACACTGTGTGGCGTGGCGCTGAATCCGACACGCTTTCATAACTTCGATGGTGAGAGATCGATATAGTAAGTTCTTCTCCCAATGAATTGTAGGCTGATTCATATCGCATGAAATCTTTGCGACAGTCTGTGTCTATCGCGTGATGGTGGACCCGGGCACTGGTGCTGGAGGTTCGTATCAAGCATGCGGCGAGATTGTAGCCTACTGCCGCGCGCCTGCTTCTGCTTCTGGGTCCCCCACGCCCTGACGTGAGAGAAGAGGGAGCACGACTTTGACGGGGCCCCTATCCCTCGATGAACCCATCTTGATGATGTCGTTAGGGTGTTTCTCCCGAACGACTCAATTTCAGTCATCACTACTGTATCCCACCCTCTCACTGTCGAGAATGTCGAGGCGCTTCTGCGACCAATCAAGTCTCGCAACTGAAGATTGAAGGCCATAAAGTCTCTCGCACGACGCGGCCTTATAGTACGACTGCGACTTCCCCCTGAAACCTCCGTGGCCCACTTCCCATTGACACCGAACATGTCCGGCACTTCCATCCCCAGCAGTCTACCCCTTCCCCTTCCCCTGAGCGACCTGCCGACTTCCGGCGGTCTCTCGCTCGACACAACGTACGGCGCCTACCTGCTAGGTACCTTCGTGAGCTTGCCGTTCGTATATGGGTATTTCATGCGTTTCTATAAAGCTGACACAGCTACAGAATGTATGGGCTGAGCCTACATCAGCTATTTCGGTATATTCGACTGTATCCCAAGGATACGACGTACATTAGACTTTTGGTGAGCTCTTACTGTGCACGATTCATCTCCAAGTTTACTATCTCTAATTTTCATTGAATACAGGTGGCCACAGTAATGTGAGATCACTCGTGTGTGCCAAGTCTGCCGTATCTCATATTCGTGTGGCTACAGGACTTTGGAAACGGTCCATGTCGTCTTGGCGATGCACGTATGGTGCGATCTCTCCCTACCATTGCGGACGACGCATAAAACAGCATTAACGGCCAACCTGTAGCTATCACTATCTCACAACGAATTACTTCAACCCAGTTGCGCTATTGTCACCGGTTTGGTACGTCCCACGATCTCACAGTATTCCACGCTGATATATGGCCGAACGGCAACAGGTCCATCACGGTACGTCTACCATCTCTGACTCTCAAATGAACACGAACTGCGAATCGATATTGTCGTGCTGTAGGCCCAACCTGTCGCGTCGGTAAGTAATATCATGTCGCATGCACCCAAATCCCACCCAGTGATGGACTGGATTGCAGAACATAGTCGCGTTAGTTGCGGAGATGTAAGGATGTTATACTGCTTACTATGACAGTAGTCTCACGCTAATACAACTTGTATGTCAGCTTTTTCGCTCGGCGAGTTTCCTTGCGTATGTTTCCACAACTTCTCCAGTGAACGTTGTGGCGCCTCATGAAATTATGCGACCCACTCCGTAGTGGGACCTACGCACCGGATCATCGCCGCCATCGCTGTACGTCGATTCGTCATTTCATCATACGCCGCTACCATATTCCTGACTCGCACAAGATTATTCTTCTTCTAGCGCAGTTTGGTGAGTCACTTCGTCGTCGTCGCACAACATCCTGCTCACATTTGAGGATCAGGTTTCACCGTGGGTGCGTCGGCTCTAAGTCTTCATATTGCTAGTGTCCGCGTTGAGCAGTAATCATTCGGTGTGGGGATAGTACTGGCAAAGAAGATGTGAGTAGACAGTCTTTTTATGCAAAGTCCTCTAAGCACTGAATGCTTCCATAGCTCTGGGCTCCAGGGTACTACTGCGGGCGGGGTTACGACCTGGATCTCCCCCGTTAATTTTGGGTGTGCGGCGCTCGCCGACATACTGCTCTCCGGGTGCATCATTCGTGCCATGAGACGCAGCAGAGCCCACAGCGAAGGGTAACTCCCCCCTGCTGCACATCCCCGCACGACAGCGAGGCTAATGCTCACCTTTAGCAAGGGCGACAGCCTGCTGGATCTCTTCATGCTTTATGTTGTGAATACAGGTGCGTTACATGTCCGTTTTTCGAGAAGGCCGTGACTGATGACATGGCGCACAGGTCTCCTGACGGGGTGAGGAAACTTATTCCATATACTCCGCGGCTCTCTCAAATGCAAGACTCGGATGACATAGGATCATGAACGTCATCCCTGGCATGATCTTGGTACGTTTGTAAGTTAGCTTAATCAAACACGCTTCGATCGCTGAACTTCCTCATCATCACCGTGATACAGGCACTGGCCCCGTCTAACGAGATGCGCTGGACGGCATTCAATTTCGTCACATGCAGGCGTAGGTCATCTAGATTTATGTGGTTCTCTGTCATCACTCATTGGTAAGAACTCCATACAGTGGCCGCGAACACTCTTCTCTCCGTGTAAGCACTGAATTCGCGTCGTGCCGTCCAACAAACGAGGCACTGATTCTATCGCACCTTGATACACCTAATCAGCCTGAATTCGCGCAAGATGTCATTCACTCGCGGCATGGAGATCCTGGACGGCAAGGTGGCCGGCAGGAACATCATCGCACGCGCAAATCAGCTCGCGGCGGCCGAGCGCTGGGATGTGCCCCAGGTACGGCTCAGAATCCGCTACCTATCACCCCGAGGCCGCGACACACTGACATGGGTGCGGCACAGGTTCCCGACGTCAGCGCCGCACCGATCAAGGTCGCCGTCCAGACAGAGACGGAAACGGATCAGAGCGCCCAGAGATTGAGCGGGGAGTGTCCGCGCGTTCGTCTGGATTTAAAGGGCGCGCTCTTGGAGCTTGAAGATGCATAGTCCGCGCAGTGGTGATGACTTTCTTACGTCCGTGTACTTATTTGCTATGATCCGGTTTTCGCGCGCAGGATCCTATCAATATTTTTGAATCCACTTTGACCACCAGCCCGACAGTCGGTAGGCTCTGTACATATCTTGAAATCCCCCCTGCACTTTGTAAACCAGAGCAGGTAATATCGTTCTCAGTAGCGACTTGAAGACGATCCAATAATTTCGGTCCGGATTTGATCGTGGGTTATCTTGAGCTAGAGCGAGCCGCGATGCGGTCATTTGTGCTTCTTCGACCTCGAACGTCACATAATCTTAAGAGGCCTCAGCCTGAGCGAAGAGTAGGTTCCCCGCGCAGTTCGTCCGATTACCGCCAGTGAGCAGAGCGGCTCGGATGGAATTCATGCTATCCGATTCTTTCCGAGGAGGCGGCGATGCGGCGGCTGTCGACAGCTAGCGCCCATCGCTCATTCGTTGGGCACGCTCTCTCGTCTTTCTCCTTCTTTCTCTCTCGCTCTCTCTTGTCCTCCCTTGCTATGTCCACAGTGTGTCATGCGATTAACACCAGTCTACGTGAGGATTGTTTTGCGGAAGCTACAGCAAGCAACAGATGAGAGCTTTAGCTAGCGAAGGCAGAAAGCTACGGTCTCGGGCGGCGCTCGAGGAAGACGATCTAAAGTAAAGCGTGCGACATACGCCATCCAAACGCGACTCAATCTACTTATCGGGAAGCGTGTAGGGTTCTCAGCTCTGATTTTGTGTGTGTATTGTTTGCTTACTTCAGGTCCGTGGGGAACGATGATGCACAGGTACGACCCTGCTCCACCACCTCGCTGTCGAGTTGAATGCCCTAACAGATGTACCACAGATGCATCCAGAATTTATCCCCTTTAGTAGGTTACGATGTCGACGAGACATCTGTTATACGGTAACCATGGCGTGTACCGTGGTCGAGGGTTGCTCCGAACCAGACATGGAGCACCCATATCCTGTGGAAGAACGTCGCATGCGGTATCAGGCGTTTACTGAGGGGCTCAGAAGCCCTTCCTAGCCTATAGTGCGCAGTTATAGTGCCATGTTTGCTTAGAGTTTCAACTATCCATCCCACATAGCAGGTCACCCTGTCATATTCCTGACGGGTTCACAGCGTCTCGCTCTATCATGATGATGATGGACTAGCGGTCTTCGTGAAGAACTCAATCGCAGCTTTCAGTTGAGTGGTATTTATATGCGCGTCCGTCTCTGTGCATTTTATACCCCCCTGTCAGGTTCAGGGAGGGCCTGTAACCCCTGCCTTGCCATGTCCCTACCATACAGTACAAACATGACCGGAGGCATCTCGGGACCAGCCTTGCCACCTCTCTCTAGTAGCCTTGGATCCGGTCTGGCCTTGGATACCACGCTCGGTGCTTATTTGATAGGTACGTTCTGCAGCCTACCGTGCGTGATTCTTCTCTTCTTTCGAGTATCATCTAGTGACTGATCATCGTAGGCTCTACGGGTTGAGCGTACACCAGCTCTACCGCTACTGTCGACTGTTCCCCAAGGATACGACATATATTAGAATCTTGGTAACACTTCTCCGAACTGCCTAATGAGCCCCAGAGCTGACCTTCACTATCATGATCGTAGGTGGCTATCGTTATGTAAGGCATATAGGCAAACATCCGGGCCCCTTGTTTACATAGCACACGACAGGCCACTCGAAACGATGCATGCCGCCGCGTTAATGCACTCATGGTAGGATCTCTCCGTTTCTCAGACTGGCAGAAAAGTATATGGATTACTGATCATGTTCATTGGTAGCTACTACTATCTCACAACGAATTACGACAACCCGAATGCGCTTCTCGAGACGCCAGTCTGGTACGGCTCGTTCACGCGCATTTTTGGCGTCTGATCGCTGACGACTTGAACGTACACCAGGTCTGTAGCAGTGAGTATCCTTACTTGCGTCCAGTCCAGCAGACTCAAAATCTGCTCTCAATCCATCACGTTGCAGGTCGTGCCTCTCCTATCTGTGAGTATCCAGCATATCAGTGAACATCGACAGTGCTCTATATTATTTCCATAGACCGTGGTCGGCTTAATCGCTGAGATGTGAGGAAACCATGGCCTTAATATACCTCCACCTCCTCAGGCTGCTGATACTTTCCAGATTCTTTGCCTGGAGGGTCTCCATGCGTATGTCGTCGCCTTCCGACTTCTCCTTCTCCTTGTAATATCACATTTACAGTCGGTTCCTGGCACAAGATTATCGCCATCATCGCAGTACGTCGAGTATAGCTGCGCACTTTTCTTTCTCTCGTGTCTGAAACGTCACAAGATACTATGCCTCCTGACACAGATTGGTATGCACTTCGTCACGCTCGCATACCTATGATTACTGACATATTGTGCTCAGGCTGCAGCTCAGGTGGGCCCGCGTCAGATGCCATTCCCATTTGGTTTAGCTCACCGGCTGCTCTGTATGGGTTCTCGGACTATAGTGTCGGTCAGGCAGATGTAAGTGGCTGATTTCTCTGCCTACAAATGACTCACAATTGACACAATTAGGTATGTTACGGGGACATTCGAAGTGAGCGAATCGAAAGCATTGGATTGGGTCGCACGCATCGGTTACGGCTTCACCGCCCTCGCCGACATACTCCTCTCTGGGTGCATCATTCGCGCTTTGAGGCGTAGCAGGGCTCGTCACGAACAGTGAGAATGACCTCAAATCGTCGCACTGGCTCGAAACAGGCTGATAGGCGTCACGCATAGGACTGACACGCTACTAGACGTCTTTATGCTCTATGTTGTGAACTCCGGTGCGTCAAGACTACCCCAGCCCCATGCGCCAGAGAATGATCCTCATTCGGCACATACAGGTCTTCTGATAGGGTGAGAAACTGTCATCATGTCATGGAGTTTACATTAATGCCATTACTGCTGAAGTCTATGCAGCACTGCCGCCTTCGTCTTGGTATGTTACGCTCACGATCACGAGCACAGATCCGTCGCTAAGAACTCTGCTCATATGCAGACTGTGGCTGACCCTAACGAGCTGCGCTGGGCGTCGTTTAACATCATCACATGCAGACGTGCGTACATCTGTGACTCCGCATCTTGACGTCTCTCATCGAAACCTACAGTGAGCGCCAACACTTTGCTCTCCGTGTGCGTGGTGCCTCCGTGTTCCTATACAACGACGAAGTACTCACATCACGAACACGAACAGCTTGAACTCGCGCCGCCTGTTCATAAGTTGCGGCATGGAGATATTCCACGGCAACTTGAAGGCCCTCGGCAGGAGTATCATCGCCCGCGCGAACGAGCTCGCTAAAGCAGAGCGCTGGGACGTGCCTCAGGTGCGCTAGTCGGTTTCCTTGTGCATTCCAGTGCGTCTGACCCGGCGGAACAAGGTCCCCGATAACAGCGCCGCACAGATACAAGTGGGCGTCAAGACGGAGGTGGAGACGGACAGCTCAGGCGGACGGCCCGAGAGCGAGGAGTGTCCGCATCTTCGCATGGACCTCAAGTTCGGTGGCCTATTGGAGGACGTCTAGAGTCGCGCGAAGGGCTGCGCTAGTCGCGGGCGGCACGCATGCATCTGGACGTGGCGGGTGATGACGAATATCTTGTTATCACGGGCTTCTCAGTATCTTTGTTTTGGATCTTGTACTGTAATACAGTATTTCCTTAACGCACAGCTAATATTCATGCGCTGGAAACCCCTGGTCCCATCCCTACTTCTTTTCCATCGACAAGCTTGTTAGCACCGCTGTACTCGGCATGGGCGAGCTCAGACAGATCCAGGGTGGTGTCGTCATGAAACGCGGTTTCCTGTGTCGAGAGTCCATGATTCTAGACATTTTCATGAGCTACAGCGTGTAAACTAGAGCGCACAAAAGGGACTTACAAACGACAGCCGTCGTCGGTCGAACGCAATGTTGGCGGTAGTGATGCTTGGTATCGTCATCCCGAAGGTGCCGAGGTCTTGAATGTCCCGCGCACGCTCCGCGAGAGCGCGTCTCGAGTTCAGGCTGAAAACGCCGGATAGAGCATCAGCCCGCAGGAAAAGGGGAAAGCGCGAGGTGGCCCACTCGTACTCACACTGCGAGCATGGAAATGGCGTACGCTGCGTTCGTTCCTTGATCAGGGTTGTTTAAGCCGCAATGAGAGGATTACGCACACTTGGTAATGGGCATATTGAGGGCGATGTAGTAGAACTTTTGCGGCTCAGTCGCCTGTTCGCGCGCCCGATTAGGTGCACCGGAGACGAACAGGTGAAATACACGTACGAATACAACACATAGGATGCTAAGGGTACTGTAAATTAACTTGGTGAATTTCCGCGCTACGTACTAACAAAGTACACTCGCTAACCTTGTCAGAAGCCCTGAGAGTTCAGAACCGAGTGAGATATAGACATCAGTCTTGGACGATGGTACGGCACCTGTGTTGATCGTGTACACTATCAAAACATTTAAGAGCGAGTCCGTACTGCACGGCTTTAGTTGAGCTGGCGTTCCGGATAAGCACGATAGATAGGCTTACCGTCTCATCCCCGTCCGACTCCGGTGCAGCATGATGATCAGCGTGCTCGTGAGTATAACGTCCGCTGCTAGGGAGAATCCGTATGGGATAGCCGTAAGCCACTGCAGAAGCGATGTAGATGGTCAAGCAGCGGCCAGGTACTGCGACTGTGTCGGTACGCACGACATGGCTTTGCCAGCGGGAGAACGTAGGGATGGTAAAACTGTGAAAACGGTCGTTGAGCCGAGGCGGATGACGAGCATGCAGGAGCCACGCAACGTATCAACAATCGTGACTGTAAATGCTCGTGGTCAGCTACACTCTCAGAGTAATGATCGCTGGTGAAATCAAGACTGACACATTACTGAAACTGGGCGAGGATTGGGACTATTCAGCATGCGCCGAGAACGAAGATGGCGCCGTGCTTACTTGCTTCGCCCAGCATGAGCGCTACCTAGGAGGGCTTCAATTAATGTCCGTAGTTGAGAGAAAAGAGGAGCTCGAGGGACGTACAACTATGAATACAGGAACCTTGTACTGTGGCCCCACTGAGCGTAGCCATAGTGAGCACGCGCATTGGACGCTACTCTAAGAGTGAGAACTGGTGACGTACTGGCATAGATACGCCTTGCGTAGAATCTACATGTCATTTGGTCCTAGTTGTTGGCCTACGGGCGGTAGGAATTTGCATACAGGGACGTACGTTTGCACAACGATTACAATAATAGACTGAAAAGTGTTGGAAATAGTGCTCCTTGCATATAAAGACGTTACACTTACTGTTAGGGGAGTGTTAAGCTGTCATGGGGGAATGCGGTTAAATGTATGACCCTTAATAGTTGTAACGGTAGGGGGTACGCACTCGAACAGACCTGGACAGATCAAGTCAGGCCTTCTCGAGTCTGGGCCTCATTTCGACGAACGACCGACTCACCAAAGGCCGTCGTCCAAGAGTACATGGTTTGATTGGCCGGTGACGAGATAATGATAACTACATATTTACCGTCATTGAGCGTGATCTAAGATATTCAGTCGAAGCGTCCTACCATACATGAATGTAGAAAGCGGAGTGTAGAGTATCTATCAAGCTAAGGGAAGCGTTGAGCGCGACACTTAGCTTTAGATGTAAGTAGCAGCATACAACACAGTGATGACCTGATCAACATGAGTGGAAGATTCGTAGCAGTACCACATCTGAGCACTACTCACGGTCACTTTCAGACGCCGAACGTCCTTCGTGTACATCCGTAAATATCGCAGGGTCTGATAGACATTGAGGCCGAAGAGGCTAGTCTAGTTCAGCAAAATCTCGGGCTTGGTTACGGAAAAATATAGCGTACTCACGCGAGGCCTACATAGGCACCGATAAGCAGGGCACCGAAGGTCTCATCAAAATCCGACGTGAAGCTTTCAGGCTGTACCCCGGGGGTATCAGTAGCGGATAAGCGTGGAGATGTGGCGGCCATGGCTTGGACAGGAGGAATGGATAGACATCCTTTGCGCCCTGATATACCCGGTCAGCGCCCCGACTTATGGGAATTCCACGATGCTGTCCTTGGGGAGCGCCTTTCAGTGACAGAGAAGACGAGGGGCGTGTCCGACGTTCACTCGAGCGCGGTCGATATGCACCGCTTCATGCGGAGGACGAAGGTGTTGTATAATCAAATCCTGATGACCTTATGACTTCGAAGCCGCACGGGGGCGGACGTGGTGGCGTTGGTCCGAACGTGGACGGAGGCTATTATTGTATCAACCCGAGCAGCACGATGGGCAGAAGCGGTCTTGCACTGCCGTTATGGACACAGGATCAGTGCATTAAGGAGCTTCAAGTACACGTACAGCGCCGTACCCTGTCGTGGCATTGTCACTGAAGAAGAGCTGGCTGGAATCACCGCTGCGGCAATGTTAAGTAGGTTCAGATGTGGAGGGCTAAGCGCAGCGCCTGAAGAAGGTACCGGCGTCAGATCTGGTTCCGAGCGTTCGGAGGATGCAAGATGGCGCCTACCTTTATCTTACACGAGTAACCGATCCCATAAACGATAGTACTGGTGTCCTCTGCGTGCGGCTGTGAAGATCGTAGCGCGGCCGGGGGTCAGGGGGATAGCGTGGCGCAAAGCGGTCGCAGTCGAATGCTCGTGTGGTCGATGGGGTGGCGGATGTAACCAAACGATATCCACACATGACTGTAGCTCATCTTCTAAGAGAGTTCGTAACAGCGGTGTGGCTGCGATTGAAGATGGTTGAGCGCAGGCGCCGAATGCGCCATGGCCATGTACTGAACGCCTCGGCAATCACCGAATACGAAGCGCTAGTAGGTGAGCGCCTGGGTTTTGACCGATCTCTTCTACCCTCATCTGCGCACGGTTGAACGAGTATCACGCATACTCACGCTGTGGGACATATACACGGTTTAAGATGTCGAAAATTGCGGGTAGCGGAGGTTACATAGTGAGTAATGATATGCGACAGCTCCTCGACAAGTCTGGGGCTCTATCGTCATCCGACGAAAGAGAGCTGCGTGCTCTTTACCGCAGAAGCAAGGTGTCCACATCATTCTCTACAGAGCCCTCAAGTCTAACATGTCGCAATTTCCTCCATTTTAGATTCACTCAACTTTTCCTCTGCTCTTCTGCGTCCATTCGCGCGATCTTGCTATTGGGGTGACCTGCAGGCGGTGAAAGAAGTAAGCTTTCCATGAGCTTCTCATAAGTATAGCCCGTTCATTGATGTTACCAGGCGGTAGAGTCCGGCGCTGCCCCCGAATTGACAACGCTCGAGACAGCATACAAGCACGGATACGTCACCCTCCTTTTCTTTGGTGCACGGGAGGCCGGACTCTCATCCACTCGAGGAGATCTAGCAGACCACATCGGGACGCTGAAGTACCTCCTCGAACGCGGCGCATCGCCAAATACCCCAGATATCGTCGGCTACACCCCTCTCCACCACGCTTGCATGGCCCACCCGCGCGCAGACATCGCGCGGATCCTGCTCCAGCACGGCGCGAACCCCGACGCGCAGGACCGTTTCGGCAGCGTCGCGCTCATAGGCGCATTCCAAAACGAGTCGATCGCCGCGATCGAGGTGCTGCTCGAGTTCGGCGCGCGCCTGGACGTTGCGGACCCGAACGGACACACGCCCGACAGCTTCTTCGTTCAGTGCGGCCCGAAAGTGACGGCGGTCGTGCAGAAGTGGAAGAGGAAGCGGGCGGGCACTGCGAACCCTCTGGACGAGAAGCGGTGCGCGACGTGCGCGAGGGCAGATGGACCACTCAAGTTCTGCGCCAAGTGCCATGCGACATGGTATTGTTCGAAGGAGTGTCAGAGTGCGTCAAGCTTTGGGTCTCCCGCGGCGTCGCTTCACTGATCTTGCGCCCAGAGGAGGACTGGAAGAATCACAAGCCGACTTGCCAGCCATTCTGCGCCGGGAGCACCATCACCCTCATTCCGTGCTACTCCGACGAGATCACCTCCTTGGCCTCCTGGTCAGACATGGCACGCGAGAGACTCGGCCAGCCGTTCGATAAACGCCCCGCGCGGAACTCGCGCTCCGTCCATATCCCGCGCATCTCCCCCGGTCAGACAAAGCAGATGATCATCAAGGTGCAAGTGCCCATGGACGTCGAGGCTGGCCTTCCATCGGACAAGCATGTCGGAAACCTTCTGGTGTACGACAAGAAGCGAAGCTTGGTCTGCAGGATCCGGAAGTGCGACAACGTGGAGGGGTACATGCGGCTGTCAGAGACCGTGCTCACGCAGGGCGTTATGGGCGCGAAGGCGTATTTTTCTGCTGAGATGACGTCGCCGGATGCGCTCGTCGTTAAAGTGTTTGAGGTATTGGCCGAACAGGCCTTCTGAGTTTCCTTGCAAGCGGTCTGGGCGAGTGTACTTATATGTCTTTGTTGTATGCTAAGAGGGTCCGAATTATGAAATATTCTATGAGTACACCTCGGACGGCATCTCCACGAAGCCTCTTCCAAGAGTAAGATTCAATACAACAGACAGGAATATCCAGATTCAAAAAGGCTGCTCGGCCAAAACCTCTGACACCTTGACGACCAGGGCATCCGGCGAAGTCATCTCCGCCGAAAAGTACGCCTTCGCGCCAGCCACGCCCTTCGTGCGAACGGCGTGCGATACCTGCGTGTACCCGTCCGCGCAGTCGACCTTTCTGACCATGCACACGAACGTCCGTTTCTTGTCGTACACGAGGAGGTCGCCGTCGGGGACCGCGCGGTTCACTTGCACTTTGATGATCATCTTCCTCGTCTGGCCTGCGGGGATGTTCGGCTTCTGGACGGCGCGGGTGCTGCGGGACGCCTGCTCCTGCGTAGGGTAGCCGAGCGCGCTGCGCGCGAGGTCGGCGACTGGCAGCAAGGCATCGAACTCTTGCGAGTAGAACGGCTTGATGGTGACCGTGTTTGCGGCCCCCGATAACGAGCGACACACGGGTTTGTGCGCGCGCCAATCTTGCTCTGACGGAAAAGCAGTCAGACACGGCGAAGCCGAAATGCAACAGACGCTCACTTTGGCATGTCTGCGAGCAGTACCAGGTTGCATGGCACCTCGAGCAGTACTTGAGCGGCTTGTCTGAGACCTTTCGACACATGGCGCACACGTTCTCGTCCAGGGGCTTCGGCACGCCCGCCCGCTTGCGCTTCCACTTCTCCACGACCGCCGTCACTCTCGGGCCATACATAGTGAAGCATCCCCCCGGGGTGTGCCCATCCGCGTCCACGATGTCCAGGCGCGCGCCGAACTCCATCAGCACCTCGATGGCGTCGACAGATGCATTCTGCAGGGCGCCCATGAGCGCGACCCCGCCGAACCGGTCCTGCGCGTTCGGGTTGGCACCGTGCTCGAGCAGGATTCGCGCGAGGTCTGCACGCGGGTACGCCATGCATGCGTGGTGCAGCGCGGTGTAGCCGACGATGTCCGGGACGCTCGGGGAAAGGCCGTGTTCGAGGAGGTACTTGAGCATGCCGGGGTGGTCCAACGGCTCGCCTGACTGCAGCCGGACCCGCTGCGAGCCGAACAGAACGAGTGACGCGTACCCGTACTTGTAGGCTGACTCGTGGCCATTCAGATCGGGTGCAGTTCCGGCTTCCATTGCCTGTCACGACCACGATTTAGTATAGTGAAATGAAGGCAACATCGTGTGCTACGCACCGTTTTGACTGCATCCAGCGCGCCGAAATAGCAGGCTTGGGCAAAATGGCTGAGGAGCATAGGATTGAACGTGATAGAATCTATGAATGACCTTTTAGTATGTTGGACTAAACTTATAATGGGGTGACTAAATGCGCACTTTGCCTGAACAACTCTCGCAAGGTTTGACCTCCTTGGGCAACCGATAGATGTCCAGGTTGCTCAATGATACGTTGCATCCGGCTCGGCACGACGAGCCCACCGCTCCCTGGTACGGTAGACATGGCGGCGGACGGACAAAATCCACTGCCAACATCGTCATCCACAGCGTCCGAGTCAATATAAAGCATCAGCCAGTGCTCGCGGGTATAATAAGACTCGTCTACGCACATTCAGGAGGTGCTTTGGGGGGATTTGAGACTCTACAGAGAGACGCGCTGGTGGGCGGTATGCGGTACGATGACGCAGGGCATCAGTCAAAATGGCAGGAGGTTGGTAGCGAAGTTGCCTAAACTGTTTAACGTTCAGGCACCGGAGAGGTTCCTCCGGCCGATGGCAGCCGATGGCCCGGCCGGCCGGTGCAGCCCACTGCTCCCGCTGACGGGATCCGGTCCTCCCATAATTAACGAAGTACACGAAAATATTGCTGGAATCTGGAATGTCTATGAGATGAGCGAACCACGGAATACTAGAGCAAATGCGAAGCTCTGAGATTCATCGCAATACTGAGCCGTGATAAAAAGGGTTTAACCTCGATAATCTTACAAACAATGCGACATTGCTACTTCAAGAACGAGCACCAGCTCAGGTCTCCCCAAGCAAGCCTTGCACCGCCAGATCCCCCTCCCGCGCCCGCAGGATGCGAGCCAGGCGTTCGGCCATCTCTTCTTTCGTCCCGCTCGCGGAGATGCTGGGGTTGCATACCCCGTGCGCAGCGAGGTTCCGCTTGATGGCTCCAGCCGACAATTGCGGCACCACGGCCGAAGAGACGATCAGCGGTGGTTCCGGGTTTACGAGGTACTTGGCATCGAGGTCTGCAATATGGTACTTCTCAGCGATGCGGACGTAAGTAGGCGTGCAGGGAAGCCTACCGTCCAGATAGTCTTCGACTACGCGCGGGGCCTCGACATATAGCCGTCTGTCATCCTCGGATTCGGTGCCTGCGTTCGACTCCAGCGCAAGACGCCGCATCCCGACCATGGTGACGTTCGTCTCCACGAGCGAGAGGAACTGCAGCTTGCGAAGGGTCAGGAGGGCAGGTATGGCGTCGTCGTCAACGCGGGGATTGTGGGACAGGTCCACTTCTTCCAGCGTTCGTTTGAGGGCGACGAGGTGGTACACCCTAGCGCATCTCAAGCGTAAGTGTTCGAGTATGCATTCCGACGAAAGGACAACCTACGCTTCATTGCTGATGCCCGTATTGTTCAGCCACAGCCTCAACAGACGCGGTAGACGGTTGAAGAACAGCACGTCGGCGTCGTCGAGGACCGCGCCAGAGAAGTTGAGCTCTTGCAAGAAGTGGAAGCCGTCTGGGAGCGAGAGGGCTGAGGATGCGTGCGGTAATCAGTAGCATACACTCCGATCGAGGAGGCGATATACATACTACGGAGGATATCATGCGCCCCGAGATTGAGACCTCCTTCGTCGGTCATCGAACCGACGAGATCAAGGCATTCGACCTCGGATGTGCGGAACAAGCCCAGCACTCGCGCTGTCAGGCGTCCTAGAGGCGAGCACGGTATGAGCAAGGTTGGCGACCTTACACAGATAGTGCTATACCTTCGACAGCGAGGACGTCTGCGATGTTTTGATGGGTAGTCTCGATTCCTTCGAGCTTCTCTTGGAGTTTGAGTCCAGGCAGGATACTTTCCAGGAACGCGACAAGTATGGCGAGGCTTCGGGGAGTTTCCGAACCGACCCAATCGGGGAGTCTTACATCTACTGGATGTTAAGCATAAAATACTATTCAGAGACCACTGGGACTGACGTTCAGAAGCATTCATGACTCCATGTGCTTTTGGGTCGTCGGGAGATACGAAAGCATGCCCGTGCATGG
The DNA here is from genome assembly GCF_000271585.1 of Trametes versicolor FP-101664 SS1. Taxonomy (NCBI): domain Eukaryota; kingdom Fungi; phylum Basidiomycota; class Agaricomycetes; order Polyporales; family Polyporaceae; genus Trametes; species Trametes versicolor. The sequence goes on from NW_007360327.1 coordinate 2,610,039, forward strand.
AGAATCGTAGTCGATCCGCCTTCCCGCTTAAAGCGAAACTCTCGTCATTGAGGCTGATGGGAGACAGGCCACGTAGCGGGGGACCGCGCAGAGCAGAGGCCGGCGGCGAGTCCACAGGAGATCGACCAGGAGAGAGATCGTAGTCGGCAGACAAGTCAAGAGCCCCAGCAGGCGAGAACGAGCGAGATTTCTCGTAGAGCGTGTCCCCAGGAACCCAGAGCTGTGTGCGATTCCGTCGGGCTAGCATATATGCGGGATTCTTGGGCGCGAGATTCGACCGTAGTGCAGGTGTGGGGTCGGTGTCGGCGTCGTCATCATCCGCGCCGAGAGCGTCGTTTAAGCGCACAGGGAAGGACAGTAGGACATCGCCGCCAGTTTTAGAGTCTTCGTAAAGACCGAGGGAGAATTTCCATGGGTTTGAAGACAGCTGAAAGCGCAGATCTTGCATGTATATGTCGGCAGGTACGGCAGGGCAGTAGAAGGGGTTTTGAGGATCTATGACTGGCATCGGGGACATCTTCATCGTTGAAATGTGTAGTAAGGAGAGCCGTTTCTTGGTATCTAGTTGAAGAGAGCCTAAGCACAGAGGCCGCGTTGACAAGCGCAGTTCCCAGAGCAAGTGTCGTCGCGAGTCTGAGCAAACAGCGGTCCTCAGGCGGGATACAGAGAGCGAAGGTACCAAGTTACCACGCAGGATCTTCATATACCAAAATGTCAGTTTACTGTAGCTATATGCAAGGTAACGCGGATAAACGTTACCAAACGGCACTTGCTAGAGTGCTCGAGGCCTGTTTTAGATGGTGGTGCAGAGTGACCGGTGATCGGAGTGAGAGTACTTATATCCTTTATGGAAGGCCCATAGTTCCTTCTTTTATATTTCGTACGAGCTTAGGGCGCGGAGGGAAACTCGGTCGTGGACATGGTCGTCGGGAGCAGAATGAACACAACCGGCGCTTATCGCAGCCTCAGTAAAGCGCTAAAGATTTGGCGGCAGTGCCACTGGCCGTCCGCTTCTCTCCTGACCAGCTCTAGCTATGGTATAGCTACCCGCGTCCCAGTTCAAAGCAACTCACCCTCATCACTGTTTTGCACCACGATATGCGTCTCTCACTCAAGAGGCTGGTTCACTGGATGCGCAAGCGCACTTACTGTCCACGCTCCGGCTACGGCCCAAGCGTGGGTGCTTCGCTAAGCTCCGGAGATAGCAATCTTAGTCCTGGCCATGATCCTAGCCCCCAGTGCGAAGATCTGAACCCCTGGGGTGATAATTTCAGCTCTTGCGAAGGTCCAGATTCATCAAGCTTTGGCGATACCAGGTTTGGCAGTTCGAAATACTTGTCAGTGAGCTCCTCTGAACATCTTATACAAAGTCACTGACTCGGTGCAATGACCACAGTCTCATGGATTTGAATTTCGACGTGTTGGGCTGTATTTTGGAAGAGGCCCTGCTACAGGGATGCCTCAAATCTCTCTCAGCCACGTGCAAGGCCATCCGCGAGGCTGCCGAGCCGCTTCTATTCAGGCGTTGTCAAGTAACGCACGAATCTGTCCTCGGTATTCCTATTTTTCCTCCGACATCACTGTGGGGGCACATAATGTAAGTGATCGAACAAATTTCCTTGTACGATGTTGACATCTTCTAGGCACCTCTCGCTTGTGGCGCTGCGTCCCTCACTCCGTTCACACTCACTTTTGAGGTCGTTTTGCGACTATCTCGATCCCGATTTTCTCTCCTCCGCCTTACAGAGTATGCCCTTACTCAGAGGGGTTTCGATCTGGTCATATAGCACTGAGGACGACGGACTACCATGGCCGTCTCTCAAAACCATCCTGGCTACACCACAACTTCGTGAGCTCGCGCTCAACTTACCTGCTTCTGGCGTTATGGGAGTGCCTGTGGAGGATCTGGACGCCATCACTATACCGCCTCTTATCTCGCTCACCTACAGGCTCTCCGATTCCCGAGCCGCCCCGCGTTGGCTCCCTACTGAGAGGGCTGCTCTCGCTTGCTTCCTGGAGAAAGCAAGCTATTCGCTGCAGAGCCTCACGATGTCTAGTGAGTCCGCCCCATTAGACATCCTCCGTGATTCCTATTGGCCCTGTCTCCGCGACCTTCTCATGTGTGGCGAAGCGACCCCTTACCCCGAGACCCCGTACGTGATCACGCTTGGCAATATGCCCGAGCTTCGTTCCCTGGAGCTTGTGCTTACGCTCCGGCCCGGCGTCACCGCTCCAATACTCTGGCCGTCAGACTACGATGCGGCCTGCCCATGGCCCCATCTCCAATCCTTCACAACATGCCATGCAAACCTCGAGGACGAGATTTATCGTCATCTTCCCCCCACTCTACGACGACTTCTCCTTTACTCGTATCCATATTATGGCAACATCATATGGGAGACCAGTAGCGGAGTCCGCGAGCGGCAACTGCAAGGCGCGCTGCTGACCGCGTCGCAAATGTTGGAGCTGCTGAGCCGGTGCCAGACTCCCGACCTCACCGAGCTCGCTGTGGAATTCTTCGCTGATGATCATGAGTTTGCCCTGTGGCGCTTCCTTCCGCGCGCGTTCCCTCGCTTGACCTCGCTCACTATCCACGTCTATCGTGCGGAGAACGCGCCCGCAGATACTCTCGTGGTAAGCTTGCGTCTCTCTCCTATCGCGGGATGAGGGCTGACGTGTATGTTGACGGCCTGCGCAGCCACACATTGCTCGAGATCTCGCACGCCTCACACATCTGACGACTCTCCGGATACATCCTGGGTTCGCACCAATCTTCGAACCCCCCATGCCGTTCGGTGGTATCTATCTTGGCGGTCCGAGCCCGCGCACTCCGAGCGCAGCGGAGGAGCGCCTCAAGGCGGCACGCGATCGCGCGGCTCGAACCTTTGCGGACACCCTGTCCTCGTCGCTACACACCATATTCTTGCTACATCCTCGCCTACCCGGAGCGCACTGGATACAATACCGCATTGTGCCGGGGAAACAACCGCAAAACAAGAGCCGGGCAGGGCGATGTTACGAACTCCGGGTAAGCACAATCGAATGTTCCGTCTATCCCTGACTTGCTTATAAATGTATCAGTATGCTCGTGGTCTTATTCTCGCAACGGTGGAGGGAAGCGATCGTATTATCTCAAGCTAGCCTGCGAGCGTGAGCCGTCACTCGTTACGATCAAGTCCTACGCTTTTGACTCGACCGAACAGATACAAACATCCCACAACGCGGCGCACGACACTCGAGTATATTAGCGGTTGTGTGTCACTGACTTCAGGGTCGTCACATCCCATTACCATTGTACGTTTCGTTCTTGGCCTTCAACACTTCTCTATACTACACAGCATTGTTTTCCGCAGGCCTAGAGTGCTGGTTGACGAGCCTAGGCGGTACTCTCCCTCATCTGATTCATCCGTGCACCCAACCTTACCATGTTCCAGCATGCAGAGGGCTCCTATGGCAGACGCATTTTTGTGGATATGCTGCGCTGTGACTCTTGACTTCTGTGGTAAAAGTAGGTGCTCGAAGTAACCCGACTTCACGGCAGCATACGAAACCGGACTGAATTGCTGAATTGTCCCACCTCACAGCGCTCAGACCGGCCCCCATCTCCGCCAAAAATGATAGCCGAGACTCCATTGACTTACCGCATCGCATTCACTTAATCGGCTAATGTAGAACTTGTAGCCAACGTCGTACTCTCAGTTGGCGGCCCTTCAAGTTCTTCTATGTGCGTAGCCCATTCAGACGTTGACGGTACGGAAGGCGTTGAGTTCGAGCTGACTTGCCTGCCAGCCGATCGCCGAGGTCGTCCGAGTCGCGTCCCATTGGCAGAATGTCGAGCTTCAAAACACCGGGAGGCGGTGGGTTTGTGGTCACCAGCGAGATGCAGAAACTCCTCGACCAGCCCAGAGTACTATCTGCAAACGAAGAACAGAGGCTGCGGGTGCTCTACCAGCAAAGTACGTCCACGGCGGTCTTTGCGGTATGGCCAGCATGTTGATAGCGGTCTCGTCACAGACTCGCTTCATTTCTCTCCGATGCTCCTGAACCCGTTCGCTCGGTCTTGCTATCTAGGCGACTTCGATGGCGTGAAAAAGGTACATTTTGTGCTACACATGCACGCATCCATCTTAGTGCTGAAAACTGTAGGCCGTCGAGTCGGGGACTGCGCCTGACTTGCTTGGGCAGGAAACGGGATACAAGCACGGCTATGCCGCGCTGGCTCTCTTTGGCGCGCAACGTGTCGTCATGTCTAGCCGCGCTCGCGTAGATCATATCGGCACGCTCAAGTACCTCCTCGCGCAGGGAGCGCCTCCCGACATCCCGGACGTCCTCGGCTACACCCCGCTACACCACGCTTGCATGGCATTCCCGTGTGCAGACATCGCACGTATCCTCCTCGAACACGGCGCGAGCCCCGATGCCCCAGACGTCTTTGGCAGCGTCGCGCTCATGGGCGCGTTCCAAAACGAGTCCATCGACGCAATTGAGGTGTTGCTGGAGTTCGGCGCGCGCCTCGACATCGCGGACAAGAGCGGGATTACACCAGATGCCTTCTTCATCAAGTGTGGCCCAAAGGTGACTGCGGTCGTGCAGAAGTGGAAACGCAAGCGGGCTGGCGCGGCGAACCCGCTGGACGAAAAGAAATGCGCGACATGCGCGAAGTCGGGTGTTCCGCTCAAGTTCTGCGCCAGCTGCCACGCGACGTGGTATTGTTCTAGACAGTGTCAAAGTACGTATTCTACCATTCTTGTGCCTCGCGCGTGGTCACGTAGCTCACCCGCATCTAGGAAATGACTGGAAGAAGCACAAGCACATCTGCGTGCCATTCAGCACAGAGAGCACTGTTACCGTCACCCCCCACTAAGCCGACAACATGGGCCCGCTCTTTTCTCTTTCCGACACCTCGCGTGCCCTGCTTGGGCAGCCATTCGAGCAACGCCCTGCGCGCAACTCGCGCTCCGTTCAGGTTCCCCACATCCCGCATGGCCAGACGAAGAAGATGATCATCAAGGTGCAGGTTCCTATGGACGCCCATACCCTCGAGCCGTCTAACCAGAACATCGGAAACCTCCTGGTGTACGACAAAAAGCGCAGCTTAGTCTGCAGGATCCGGAAGTGCGACAACCCGGAGGCGTACATGCGGCTGTCGGACGTCGTCCGCACGCAGGGCGTCATGGGCGCGAAAGCGTATTTCTCTGCTGAGATGACCTCGCCGGACGTGCTCGTCGTGAAGGTGTCTGAGGTATTGGCCGAGCAAGCCTTCTGAACCCGATGCGGTTCTTGGTAGATCAATGTACCTGATCGTCTGTATGTCTACGAGAGTCGTCAAGTGTTACGCCGCCCTTGCTGTTACTTGACCATCTGAGTGTGCCGCTGATCGAATTCTTGCTCCTTAAGATTGGTACGATGGGAAGTGATACACAATGTACGATGCATGACTCATGATGTGTGCTACTTGCCAACCCGAGGTGGTATTGTTCAAAACTACATCAAAGTACGTCGTCTGCCACTTGTCGTGCCTCGCACGTACGCAGCCGAGCTCGCCTTCAGGGAAGGACCGGCTTGAAGAAGCGTAAGCATATATTCCAGCCGTTCAGCGCCTAAGAAGAGAAGTCGCGGACGAGGCAGCAAGGTATGAACGTAGGAAGCGAGCGATAGGAAGAGTGGATACAGACTTCAGAACTTGTACCTGGGTACTTATAGGAAAGAGCTAATCGGAGGGAAAATTGTTGGGTGAGGGAGGAGCTTGAGGGAGAAGCATGGAGGATATAACGAGCACAGGATGCAATCGATAATACCGAGAATAGTGGAGATATTGAGAGCGTAAGAGGAAAAGCATAACGATGCAGGAGATGGGTATACAAGAGGTCGCCGAGCGACCCTGATAGGGCGAGTGTAGGCCATGGATTGTGTTCAGTGCTGACCACATCAGAAATCGTGGTTCTGGGACCAGGCGACCGCGATGAAGAGCAACGAGAACATAGCCAAATGGAATTCTACGCGTCATCAGGTTCCGTCACATGCGCGAGGCTGCGAAACGAGACTTACGGCCAATCTGAGATGCGGTGGCCCAGTCGCTAGTTTGCACGCCCCAGACCACCATGGTCAGGTATGCGAGGATGGCGCAGAGTCCTGCAACACCCAGGAGGCGACGGGTCTTCCAGCGCTCGACGAATTCGACCCCAAGATCGATGCGTTGAGTGAGCGCAGCCATCACTTGCCGCTCTCCATGTAGGTAGGCCGGGTTCTGAAGGAGGTAGCACATGCGCATGTTCTTATGAGAGGAGATCCAGGGGGTGCCTACGCGCTGAGGGTAGATGAAAGACTCGGCCTGTGTCCAAAACAACGGCTTGATCAGAAAGATGTAGGCGGGAAGATATACAACGGACTTACCAGGACCGGTGTAAGATAACTGCGTCGAAAAGTAAGCTTTCGCGCCTCCTAGGCTAAGAGAAGTAAAAGACTCACGCAATGTCCATGAGCCCGAAGTACTTCCTCCACCCCCGCAACTGGTCGTAAGTTTTCTTCAGCGCAGTAAGGAGCTTTTCGTCGTCCCAATCCCCTTCTATCTCCAGCACTTTGAAGTCGCGCCTTCTAAAGACTTTCAGGGGAAAGGGTGGTGACGCGTCGTCGCCCGTCGTATCGCCAGAGTCGTGCGGGTTGCAAAGAGTGCCCGAGGCTGCCTTGCCGTGCCTAGTACCGAGTCCTTCCTCCATCTCGCGCAGCTCTGGCTCTCGGACGTCCTGGGCGGACTCGTAAGGCCGAGGTCTCTGGCGAAGTTCCATGTCCGGATTGAGTGTACTGTATGGATTATCCGACGTCGGGATAGTGGGATGATTCAACAAAGTGGACTGGAATTGCGGTGCGGGCGACAGTCCTATGGCAGTGGGCAAATCGCGGTAGATGCTTGGGTGACTTTGATTAGTGTGGTACGGCCCAAACCGGCTTAGTGCTCCCCGACCCGCAGGATGTGTCCGGGGCCCAACGGGGAGATGTAGTCCGGAATCGGGAGCGCCATACGTGCCGTAGCTGATATCTGATATGTTTGATACGGGGCGGCTGAGGCCCGAGCCTGGGTACTGGTTGGCGCGAGCTGTACCGCTGGGAGTGGGGGAAGAATCACGCGAAGGAGAGATAGAGTTAGGTTGCGAAGAGGTTGAGGCCACAGCGTCCAGAAGAGCCGACGCAGGGGATCTACCTCGCTACAACAATTGAGTTAGAGAAGGGAGCGAACATAGGGCAACACAGTTACCTCCACAAATGATGACGGAGGTGGCCGAGCTTGAGCACAAGAATGCTCGTACGCAGGGGGCGCGGGGAGGGTATCAATAGCTGGGAGGCATTGAACAGGGGACCCCACCGAATCGAGTATATCGTTGTTGTCGCCAGTACCCCGACGCGAGGGAGTGGTGGACGTCCTCGAACGAGAGCTTGAGCGGGTCTTAGAGGCACGCGCCCGACGTGCCCTGTGACCGCGCTTGCGTGATACGCCAGGGCCCTCTGAGCCGCTCAGAACGGGCGAAGACGGGCGCGAGAGAGAACTTGCGTGCGAGATCGGATCGCTGTTACGTCTGACAGGGTCGAAGGAATGTTGGAAGGCAGTCGTACGGGCAGAGTCGCGGATAATGGCCGAAGGGAGACTCCGAATAAGAGAACCCTCTAGATCGGTATATCATTGAACCTGATTAGTCAATTCCGAAGAGGGCACGGGAGGTGTACCCACCAATGTATGAAGCCCCAAGTAGAGTAGGAGGACAGGCTTCTAATGGCACGGTTTCACTCGAGGGCGCCGCCAGGCCATCCGATTCGATGATAGGCGTAAGAGCGCAAGTGTCATGCCCCGGAATCGATGCTGACACCATCGACGATGGGCGGGCAGAGGATTCTTTCCCATCCAACGCATCGCGGCCCGCCTGGTCTAGTGGGCACAGGGACTCGACTACAGCGGGTACGTGCTCTATGGGATGATAGGTTGTTAGCCGGAACGGCTCAGCAGCAGTGGCATGATAAAGCGACGCAAGCAGGCAAGAGAATGAAAGATAACGCACCATCTAATGCATCTTGCTCGAGAGCTGAACCGACTGCGGTTCCTTCAAGCCGGACTTGGGAAGGAGCGCGGCGAAAGGATGGCGCGATGTCGTATGCCCGGGAGCGAGAAGAGGCAAGGGCCCTAGCCTCACTCTTGAACGACTCGGCTAGTTTCTGGTAACGAGCCTCCTCCCTATCGGCATCAACCAAGGGGAGCATGATGTGCGAGAGATGGCAGTCTGAACACTGAGCAGCGTGAAGGGGCGCCGCACACAGCGGCGATGGAGACCTACGTTCGAGGATCGCGCGCTATAAGGTCATCGTTTGTGGGCGCAAACGCTCAAAGGTGCCGGCGTGACATGCCTTGAGGACATGAGGCGATGAGAGTCTAGAAAACAGCGTTGATGAGTAAGTGCACAGGGAACTGATGGGACTACATGTACCTCCCCGCAATCCATATGTTGGCGCATACCAGTGTCGCTCCATTTCGTCCATCCACCATCCTCCGCTCTTGGTGCTTCATAATTTACACGGGGATTGACACGCTGCTCGGGGAACTGGTTATGCTAGCACGCTCGGCGCAGACCAGATGTCGGGAGGTGCTCATGTCGCGGGCGGTAAAGGAAGACAGAACTCCAGGTGAGCGAGCGCCCTGTGGGGTCACGCGTGCGGGATTGTGAGAGGGGTTTTCCAAACTTGAGCTTAGCGTGCACCCAGGACTTGACTGGAGGCGGTGGGATACTCATCATGGAAGCATTCGAAGAAGCCTATACTCAAGTCTCACCGCCTTTGCGAGTATTCCATTCGCACTGACAGTGCATCGGGGCGAAGGGTATTGGGCTGTAGTCGACTTTGACGCACGCTCCTCGCCTAGGCCTGCATATTGTCGTCAGCAGGCTGTTATGAGGGTCAGATGGGGAAGGTTCTTACAAGTTGGTACGGAAGGCGGTCGAGTCAGCCAAATAACTATAGGTGGGTGCGTAGATAGAAGAGCCGATTGAATTGAGAAAAATGTTGGCTAAAGGAGGGAGATCGAACGAGCCAGTCCTGACACAAACCGGTAACGGATAACAGTGGGGATGGGCGCGCAGGAGGAGCATCATAACGACAGACGGACGACGAACCAACAACTCCACCACAGCGAGTGCGAAGTATGGAATGTGTCTGCCGACCACATTAGAACTCGTGGTTCTGGGACCAGGCGACCGCGATGAAGAGCAACGAGAACATAGCCAAATGGAACTCTACGCGTCATCAGAGTTCTGTCACATGCGCGAGGCTGCGAAACGAGACTTACGGCCAATCTGAGAACCAGTGGCCCAGTCGCCACTCTTCACGCCCCAGCCGATCATGGTCGCGTACGAGAGGAAGGCGCAAAAGCCCGCAACTCCTAGAAGGCGGCGGGTCTTCCAACGCTCCACAAACTCGACCCCAAGTTCGACGTGTTGGGTGAGTGCAGCCATCAGTTGGCGCTCTCCACGTTGGTGGGCGGGGTTCCGGAGGAGGTAGCACATGCGCATGTTCTTGTGAGAGGAGATCCAGCGGGTGCCTACGCGCTGGGGATAGATAAACGATTCCAGCGCCTGTGTCCAAAATAACGACCCGGTCAGAAAACGTCTCTCAGGCAGGAATGTATACAGCAGACGCACTAGGACAGGCGTGAGGTAGCTGTGTCGCCAAGTAAGCGATCTGGTGCCCGGAGCTAGAACAAGAAATAGACGCACGCGACGCTCATGAGCCCGAAGTACTTCCTCCACCCCCGCAACTGATCGTAAGTTTTCTTCAGCGCAGTAAGGAGCCTCTCATCATCCCACTCCTTTTCTATCTCCAGCACTTTGAAGTCACGCCTCCTGAAGACTTTCAGAGGGAACCTCTGCGCAGCGCCGCCGCCCGATGTGGCACCGTGGGAGTCGTGCGGGTGCGGGTCGCAGAGGGTGTCTGAGGTCCCCTTGTCGTGTCCAGAATCGACTCCTTCCTCCATCGCGCGTAGGTCCCGGTCGTGCAAGGCAGACCCACGGGACAGAGGTATCTGGCGAAGCTCAACTTCCGGGTCGAGTGTGCCGTCGTTCGAGGTATCCGACATCAGGACGACAGCGGGATTCAACAGAGTGTACGGGAAATGTGTTCCGGGCGACAGCCCTACAGCAGTGACCAGATCTCGGTAGATGCTGGAGTGACTTTGGTTAGGGTGGTAGGGCCCAAATCGGCCCTGTGTGGGAGGCGTCGTTAGATGCGTTCCCGGGGTATTGGGGTGAGGCTCGGTGGAGAGGTGTAGTCCGCGGACGGGATCGCCATATTGGCCGTGACCAATAGTGGACGCATTTGCTACAGGTCGGCTGAGGCCCACGCTTGGGAGTAGGTTGGACCGAGCTGCGCCGTCGGGGGTCAAAGAGGAACTGCGCGAAGGGGGGAGAGAACTAGCATGCAAGGTGGTTACGCCGTGTGCGCCCAAAAAAGCCGGAACAGGGGATCTACCACGCTGAAACAACTAAGTCAGAGAAAGGGACTGACATAGAGCAGCATGCGCATTGACCTGTGCAAATGATGACGGGGGCGGCCCAGATAGAACCAGGGGGCGCTCATGCGCAGGGTGGGTACCGGTATCTGGGAAGCATTGGGAAGAGACTTCCGCGGAGTCGGGTTTGCTGTTGCTGTCCCCAGTACTCTGGCGCGAGGGAGTGCTTGACATGCCCGAACGAGAACTTGAGCGGGTCAAAGCGGCACGGGATCGACGTGCCGGGGGGCCTCGCTTGACCGAGAAACTAGGACCCTCTGAGCCACTCAGAATGGGCGAAGACGGGCGAGAGATAGAGCCTGCGGAGACTGGGGTGCTGTTATGTCTAACAGTGTCCAATGCTTGTGGCTGAGGGCGATCCCAACTTGAGTCTGGGTGAGAAGCCGTATAGGCAGGGTGATGGAGAACACCCGAGGGTGTAGCGCGAACAAGTGGCACCTCTGGATAGGTTCGTTTCCATATGAACATTTAGTACCCAAGAGCGAGCAGGATGAACACGTACCATTCTGTGAAGCCGTAAGTATATCAATAGGATCTGTCTCCGCTGGGACAGTTTCACTCAGAGGCGTCGCCAGACCGTCCGATTCGATGATAGGAGTAAGACCGCCGGTGTCCTGCGTCGGGGTAGTTGCCTCCCCCTTTGACGTTGGGCGTGCACAGAGCTCCATCCCGACCAGTGCTTCGTAGACTGCATCGTCCGACGGAGACTGGGACTCGACTACAGCGAGTACCTCCTCCCCAGGGGGACGAGCTGTCAGCCGGAACGATTTAGCAGCAGCACCACGATGAAGCAACGGAAGCAGGCAAGCGAGGGAGAAGTGCGCACCATTCGATAGCTTCAAGCAGGGCGCCATACTCCTGGCAGTTCCTTCAAGCAAGAGAGGCTGGAGTAGGGGTATTGTAACGTCGTACCCTCGGGCGCGAGAAGGGGTAGGTGTCCTGTCCTCGGTGGACGCCTCGGCCAGCTTCTGGTGACGAGCTTCCCCCTTGTCGGCGTCGGCTAGGTCGATCATGTTCTGCGAGCAATGGGCGTATGACGGGCGTGGCGAGGGGTTGCAGGCGATGGCGATGTAAGGTAACTGTCGAGGATCGTGTCTTTTAAGGCAATCGTCTGTAAGCACAATCATTCGAAGCTGCAGGCATGGCATACCTCATGGACTTGACAGAGAAGCGATGAGAGGCGATGCAAGTCTGAAAAGGTTTGTTAATGAGTAAATGCACATGGGCCTCAGCGAACTGGCCAGTGGTATTGCACGTACCTGTCGAAATCTACCCACGCGGACTGTGGATTGGCAGGAGGTATCACTCGTCCATCTATGCTGTTGATTGTGCATTCTGCTTCGCAGGACGGTTTGTACGCCTAGCACCGGTTCGCGAGGTGCTTATGTTGTAGGCGGTGAAGGAAGACACAACCCAAGGTTGAGCGAGCGCCGTGGTGGTCACGCGTGAGGTATTTTGGGAAATGGTTCTTCTGAACCTGAGCAAGACGCGCACCCAGGACAGTTGCCACTGCCAGGACTCGACTCGAGGCGGTGGTATACTCGTCATGGAAGCGTTCGAAGACTGAGGTCTCACGGCTTTTACGAGCATCCATTCGCATCGACAGTGCTTTGGAGGGAAGGGTATCGCATTGTGGTTGGCTTCGCCACACGTCGACTGCCTACACAGGTACGCTTGCGTCAGGACACTGCTATGAGGGTCGGATGGGAAGGGTCCTCACACACTGGCGACAAGGTGGTGGGGGTGATGAAGCCTACAGTCGACCCCCAGGATAGGGTCGGCGGGCGATACCCAGTCGCAATACACCCCCATTGAGACGACTTCGTGCTTAGGAATAAGATCCGAGAAACGCGCGTATATTGTACACCTTTCCGCATTATACTTCGTCCGAGATTGGACGTCATTCTTCCCGTGCTGCACATGCTCATGTCCCGAAGGGATCAAAACTCACAGTACTCCAACAGGCCTACTAGCACCAGGATCTGCGCAAACGTCTGCGAAAAGAACGCTGTAACGATCCAATATCAGCACTCATCCCGGACCCTCACACCCTGAAGGAGGACCCGACTCACACGCAATAGTGAACCCGTTCGGCCAGTCGCCCGTGAACCACCCGTACGCGAGCGCGATAGAGAGCGAGACGAGCGCGAGCCCCAGCACGACCGCGGACACGACCCACAGGTTCCAGCGCTCGACGAACTCGACGCCGTGCTCGGGCGACTCCGTCAGCGCGCGCATGAACGCGTGCTCGCCGCGGACGTGCTCCGGGTGCGCGAGCAGGTACCGCAGGCGCTTGTTGCGGTGCGGCGTCGTGCGCCCGGGGCCGACACGTTGCGGGTATATGAACGCGTCGTTCACCTGTGCGGCGCGTCAGCATGTAAATAGCGTGAGGGACGGAGAGGGGTGACTTACACTGACACGGGTAGCATGGCTGTGGTTCGTGGGAGTCGTCAGTCGATGAAAGCGTAGCGCTGGTAGGACACGCACCTCAGCTCCTTCGGCGACAGGCAGCTGCGATGCCACCCGCACAGCGCCTTGTACGCCTCCTTCAGGGCCTTAAGCAGCTGCTCATCGTCCCATCCACAATGCACTTCAATAACTTGACACTCCAGGCCACGGAACGCCTTGAGGTGGAACACGGCCCAAGCCGGCTTCCACTCAGGGGCGTTCCCGGTGACATGGCCGCCAGGCAAGGTCTGCTCGATATCGCGTTGGAAGCCCCGCGGGTCAGACGGGGGCGTCACCATCGCATCGAGTATCCCGCCAATGGCCGAGCCAGGCAGCGAGGGAGCCGCAGGCGCATAAGGAGCAAAATGGTACGCCTCCGTAGCACGCGTGGACGGGGGGCCGGCAAAGGGGTTGCGATATGGAGTGCCCATTCCCAACCCCGCCGCAGTGGCCATGTCTCGGTAGAGCTCAGGGTAGCTCCAGTTGGCGTGGTATGCGTACGGCGGCATACCAGGGTAAGGCATTTGCGGCATGTACGGAGCCGGTGCCGGTTGCATAGGATGGGCCATGCGTGCAAAAGGAGCAGGGAGGGAAAGCGGGGACTGAACCTGTGGAATCCACGGGGGCGTAGGATGCATCGTGGGGTGCACCCACGGAGCCTGTGCCGAAACCGGGGTGAAGCCTGCGGCAGGGGAGGGAGCAGGCGACGCAGCAGGATTATGCATGTGGCTCTGCGGTTGTGCTCGATTGCTCTCTGCCGGTAGCCTGTCCCCGGACGAAAACCGGACGCTGGAATGAGTGCCCCGGCGGGATGGGTCACGCCTTGCACGGCTCGGGCTGCGAGCGGCCCTGCGAGGTTCAAGACGCATGGGGACCTGCTCAGGAGAGTGCGTGACAGTTGGTCGATGTTCTTCAGCTCCCACGCGTGGTTGGCTAGGAGGCCCATCAGCCAAGATAGGACGGGAAGGACCCTCATCGTCTTGAGAGTTGCGAGGGCTATGCTGACGAAGACGCTTGACTGCACGAACGGGCGAGGGACAAGGTGATGACGGTTTGGAGTCCCAAACAGCTGGGCAGACGCGCGCCCAGGCGGTTGCGCGAATCACTATGGGCCCAGATTGCGCAGGATATGGTATGAAACTCGTATTGCGGTCTGGACCGTCATGAGAAGGCTATCTCACCATTGGATACCAAATATTAGACTGACCTTCAAGGAGTGTCTCGCTATCCGTCGAGTTCGGTGCCTCCGCCCCATCGGAAACCAAACCTTCCAGGGATGAACTCGACGTGGTTCTCTGTGCAGAGCTAAATGGCGCCGTGTTGCGATACGCAGCGCCAGTCATGATTACATCCGGATTCGGAGGCAAATTCGGAGTCGAATAGGGTGTTGTGGGAAGTCTGTCGGGAGGGAGCCTTATTCGAGGTCGCAAGAGCGTCTGCCCATGGTCGCTGGACGCGTAGGGTTCGGCATTCCAATGACTGTACTCTGGAGGGGACGTCAATGGACATCGCATGGAGCTCTGATAGAAGCTAACTCACCGTCGCGAAGACGCCCGTCGGACGAAGCAGTAGTAGCTTGAATCTCCGTGAACTCTGGTGGTGATCCGAGAGGCGGAGACGGAGAGCGTGCTGCGATAGGATACTCAAGCACGGATGCAACAGACCTGCGCCATCCCGCAACCATATCAGCCTCGGAGGCCGACATCATAGCGGATTGGCGGGGCGGGGGTTGCATGTGCGCAAGCGGAGTGGTGGGCGACTGTGAACCGACCTACGACGAGAGCTCACTCAAATAAACCCTTGGATTGTGGGTTCTAGTGCGAAGGCTGAAAACATGCGTGCCTTTGCGCAGCCTTGGCAAAAACGGACGCCGGCGCTGGCAGGCATATGCGTGTATCAGCTTCGAGCGTCTTCGGATAGGCAAATAGGCCCTAGAGCCCGGCGGGCATGTCCTCAAGGCCACGTAAGTTGTACCCCTCATGGTCAACGTACTTGCCAAAGCACAGCACCTGTACTAGAACGTGTCTATCGCTGGATCGGAGACGCAAACATCGCTCTCCTGTGGGAGTTGAGTGCCGTTATCACCGCCCAGAAGTCAACGAACTCACCGATAATCCACAGCCTCATCCTTACCATCGAGGTCGCGTGAACTAGGATGAGCGCACGGCAAGATAGGTCCAAGGAACCCTGTATTCGTATGCGTCTAAAATCGGGGCCTTCTGATTGGCTGACGGCGATAATGACGTCCGAGTTCGACCGTTTGTCTCCGGCTTCCGCACCGTTTCGGAGCCTGTCCATACTCACTGTGTTCCATGGCGAGAGGGAAAAGCACGCATGGGGGTACGATGCACGCCGAAGACGCACTCGGGGTCCATGGAATGACAGTCAATCATTGACGCGCAGCTATTCACATGAGCACAAGACCGACGGTGGAGACCGCGGTCGCGGCGAGGACGGCGTAACCAGAGCCGTATGCACCCTTGAGGGTAAGGACTGATGAGCCAATCAGCACACGCCAGACCGGGAGATTGCACGGTGAAAAACCCATACATTTGCCCATATCCCAGCCCAAGTGACGCAGTCCGTTCAGCGAGTGGAAGGCGAAGGGCGCGGCGAGGATGACCTTGCCCGCGTACTTGACGGCGTCGGGGAGGCTCGAGATGATCTCGATGACGTGGGTCGAGTCGAACGTGGTGGGCGCGACGAGATAGGCAAGTGCATACCCGTACAGCACTGATTGCTATTCAGCCACAGCGGAGACACGGGGAGAAGCGGATAGTACTTACAGACGCTGAGACCAGCACCAGTCACACGGTTGGCAATGGAGGCGATCCAGGTGAGCTGCGGCTGGTAGATGGTGAAGTGCGGGCTTGAGGGACGGCGCAGCCGCTGCTCGTTGAGGATGTGCTCCTGCACCTTGGGGGTGAGGGACTCGGTTTGGATCGACCTTCAGATATGCATCGGCGTTGAGCCTGAGGATCATCATACACAACCCATCTGGCACTCACCGCTTGGCAAAGGTGTTGCGAAGAGCAGCGTTTCTGGCGACTGTACACAAGTTGAACTCCTATATCTCGCACGCGTTTTAAGTGTGTATATGCGCACCGTGCCTAGGCCTGAGCGCGGCCTGTCTGAGGGCGGGTCCAAGTCCAAGGGCGCGAGTCGAAAGCATGGCGGGCGTGTGCGAGGAGGTGGAGGGAAAGAGCGGGGTCGTCGGTGATGGTGGTCTGCTCGTCGCCTCCGCGTCCGGCAAGAGTCGGGCCCCCTCGGCCGTAACGCGGGGGTAACGGCGTCACACGGCATGTGTTTTCGTGACTGCCCGTGAACCTTGTTGCGCGCCTATTCTGCGTCCGACTCTGCAGCCGCCACAAAGCCGCCAGCAACCTGGCCTCGTACCGCCAAAATATCGTGTATCGGTGTTGCGTTCTATGAAGACGACGGTGTTGATTGGAGGTAAGTGTTGTGCACTCATTTATTTACGGAACGATTTCTTATAGCAGGGAGTCGACATTATTACAGTCAACTTGTATACTGGCAGGCCAACTTCAAACATGCAGTATCGTCCAGAATCATTCGAATGATATATCAAAACCTATCCCTATTACTCCGTAGATCCGGATGGGCTCTTCATGCATCCTTTCTGTGCCGCTTGGGCTCTGTTCCTTCACTTTCCGAGTCCGAGTCTTCGACAATCCACTCGCCAAACTCCCACTCGTTCTCCTGTCCTTCTTCCTCCGCCTCGAACTTGCGCTTAGATGTGACCTTGTCTTCCAGCTCTACGCGATCAGGGACTGCGGTTGACGTCGGCGACAGCGATGAATCTGAAAGAGGACCCTGGTTGGGGTCGTCGGGCCAGTCATCCCGAGCGATCGCCGCATTGAACACCGCCAGAACCGAGTCGTGCGTCAGAGGCTCCCGTAAGGTAATTCCTCTCAAGGCCAAGCTGGTGAACTCGCTCATCAAGGCCGTCAAGGGCGGGTTGTCGATTACGTCCTCGAGCCTGTAGCTGTCAAGCCAGGTCATCTTCGACTGGGCAGCCTCGCAGAAGTCGTCGGATACGAAGAGGCGGTGTTCGCGGCATACAAACAGCGGACCGTGGTACTCCGGGAGATGGTACATGACCATCCATACCAAGACCCAGTAGAATGACTCGAGGTCGTGCTGCGCTGTCCGCACTCGATTCTCGCCGTAGTGCAGACCGGCGGCGTGGAAATGGAACGTTCCCTGGTATCGAGGTCAGTTCAACTCACAAAGCAACGACCGCGCGGTACTTACAGCATGAAAGATTGTTTTCAGCTCCTCCACTTCGTCGTCATCCAGGGGGAAAGGCATGTCCGCAAAAGTGGCCCTCGTTGCCCCGCCCGCCGACTCATCAGAACCTTGGACATCCTCCCCGGAGTTGTCTGCAAGCAGCTTCGTCGGGACAACTTTCGAAAGCCAGCTTATATCGAAGTCGTGCAGGAAACCGATGAAGGTATGTCGACCCGAGTGCGTAAGTTCCTTGTTCACGAGCATGATGTTATCTCGACTGATGTCGCAGTGCAGGATGCCCGCCCGCTCCAATGCGATCCGATGACCTGTGCAATTATGTCAGCGTGCAGGTGGCAGGCCCCTAGACAACCTCGAGAGAAAAACACACCCATGATCGCGTCCCGAATCGCCGTCACCAGCTCCTTGCTGGACTCGAACTCGCTGAGAGGCCGCCCAACGGTGTCGACCACAAGCCGCATGTGGCTGCGGTCCAACTGGCCCAACGCCGAGACCACATCGCACGTGAAGGTCTTGTGCATAGGATAGGGTAGCGCAGGCGGTTCCAGTGGCTCGAGGCCGTCCGACTTCGTCCCATAGCCAAAGCCGAAGGCACTCGGCACTCCACAGACGGCCGTGCACAGTAGCAGATCATCCCTGCCCTGGAGCAAGTGATCGCATTCCGCCTTCCACTTCTCGCTCTCTCGCTCCCCAACGTCCTCTCCGCACACAAGCCCGGGCAGCCCGTATCGCTCCTCGGGCGGAATTGCGGCCAGGCGTGCGTAGCACTGCTTCTCCCACGGGTCGTCTATCCGCCGCCACGCCTCCTTCACGATATGCACCTCCGGCGGACCGTCCTGCACCGCGCCCATCCCGCGAGTATCTTCGATTGCGCGCCACACCGTTGTCGCGCGCGAGAATACGCTCGAGGTCATCGCCACAATCTGGAAGAGGACGAATCCGCGCGGTTTCTCGCCCTCGGTGCAGACCTCGACTCGGCGGCCCTCGCGGAGGTCGACACCAGCTAGGACATCCGCACCCAGCTGCCCCTCGACCCAAGTCCGATCCTCGTCCGTCAGCAGCCGCATCGTAGAGTCGGACCCCACAACGCGCCCCGGCCCGCCCTCCCAGGGGTGAACGAACCTCCAGAAGAACTCGCGGAGGATCTCCATGTCCACGACGGAGCGCAGGTCGAGCGGCGCGGTCACGACCGCGCCCGCGTGGTCGAAGCGCGCGATGCGGGCGGTGTCGTTGTAGAAGCAGACCACGAACGCGGCGAGGAGGCCGTTCGCGAACATGAGGTTGCGTGCGTTTGCGCCCGTGTGGACGATGCCATCGTACTGGTCCGGGTATCGCATGAGGAACGGGTCGCATGATGAGGCCATGTTTGTTTCTACGATCATTGACATGTCACGCCAGCTTGTAGGGCCGCTTTCGTGGGTGAATCTTCGCCCTGGGAAGGGAACGCATAGGGAGAATTCATCATCTGGGCGATGCTCTGCGAACGTCGCGAACGGGAAGGGCAACCGCGCGCGGTTACGGCGGGGCGGCGCCAAGAACGCTAACGCTCGGTCGGCAGGGAGGTCGGCGGTCAGTGTTCGGAGCGCATGCTCCTATTTGTTTTTATCGTAAGTACTCAAGCTCAAGATTCACAGCAAGTGCGAGTGCAGGTTTGACGTATTATAATCTCCGTCGATGCGTCTGGGTCCGAGGTGCTTTGAGGCAGAGTCCACCTCGCGGACGCGCTTGGCCGAGGACATGCAGTCCGCGACGGTACGAACGTCTCGAGGAACAACCGATGGCCTCCCTCAAAAACAGTAACCCTTGCTCTAAGGCTAGACATCCAATCCGGAGCCTCTATACAATCGTTTAGACAACCTTTAACAAACAGAGTTGTAGATTCACCCAGTGGCGCACCTGGGAGACTGGCATCGTATTGCCTATACTCGTAGTTGGTGAGGATAGACATGGTATATAGCAGACGAAGATATTTAGAGCTTGCGGGATGGTGTTGCGAGAGAGGATAAGGTGTATGTAATGGAGAAAGGAGCAGGGAAACGTTGTACTCAAGATTCGACGCGCGGGCCACAGTGGCTCTAAGCGGACAAAGAAGTGGAGGCGCCTGAGCCACTCGTCCTTTGGTAAACATAAGTATACCTCCTCCTGTCTTACTGCTACTACTCACTATATATTTTCTACTGTTATTATGGAAATTTTAGCAGAAGCCGAAGAGTCGAATGCGCAATATGTACTGCCTCTTTCAAGGAAGATGAAGTTCACGGTCAAGCGTAATTATGCATGCTTGAAGCTTGGGTCTGAGGTCCACTTCGAATACGCCGGTGCCGGTACCAGACGTGGTCATCGATACGCAATAGAGATTGTGAATGGTATGTCGGAGTAATAGCTCAAGAACGTAGCAAGTAAAACATACCGAGCGATACGAGTACAAGCAAAGGGAAGCATATATTACAAATCTGGCCATGCACCAAGCTTCAAGCTTCAAAGGCCACCCAGTTGTGGCGCGGCCAGGAGCACCCCACGCGCGTACTGTGATATGCACGAAACCCGTTAATATGATATACCACACACGGAGCGATGCAGACACGCTCACCTTGAGATGGTAGCCTCGCCCTAGACTACGGTGATCCTCTACGGCTCTTCCATACGGCGCCGGAACGACGTGATATTCCATCCAGTAAAATGACGGCGGCTGGGAAGGGTGCAGCAGGAAGATTGTGCGCAAGGAAGGCCCCATAGTGTTTGCGATTGTCTGGGCAGCGCGATCGCGCACCCGGTCCAGCCGCACCACCTCCCGGTTTTCACGGAACGGCCCAAAATGGGGAATTGGTATGAATGGCTGAGGAGCCGAAGCCGGCCGAAAACCAGGGTACATTCGGAGTGTCTCTAGACGACGGAGCGGCGTGAGTGCGCGCGCAATTTTCGCCTTCGCGAGCGGTAAGCAAACTGGTCTATAAAGCGACATATTGCATGCTTACTACGGGAATTTTAGCATGATCTTTCGGGGAACGGTAGATGTTTGCGGTCAGCGAAGTAAGGCGCGGAAACGTGTGGGGTAGGAAGTCCAGGAGCTTGAATTCCTCGTTATCCTCGTGGAACTCAATCGCGAGCTCGGTGAGATTAGGTGTTTGGCATCGGCTCAACAGCCGCAGTGTTTGACTCGCCGTCAGCAATGGTCCCTGCAGCCATCGCTCGCTGATGACACCTCCCCGCCCCCACATAAAATCGTAGTAGTAGATCGGTGAGCATAGTAAGAGCCGCTTGAGGGTAGACGGAAGATGGCTATAGAGCTGATCATCGGAGTGCGGGTGCATGATGGTGAGGTCCTCGAGGTCGGGCCACGGGCACGCCATCGAGAGACCAGAAGGCCATATGACCGGCGTGCTCTTCTCGTGTTTGATCGTGAACGTCAAAGCGAGAGAACGAAGTTGGGGCATGTTGCCTAGGATGACAATGTAGGGATCCTTCGGTTGAGGCGATGCTTCTCCGTACACAGAAAGGTGGCGCAGATGTGGCCAACGCGTATACCGGACGATCTCCTGAGGAAGGGATTCGATCGGCAGCTCGAGCTTCTGCAACGTGCGACTCAGCTTCGGCAAGAGAATGCCAAGCGCCTCGCGTTCTGCGGGGTGCGATCGCGGATCGCCACGGGAGATGTCCAACCAATAGGTAAATGAAGTCAACGATGCGACGTTCATGTCCAACTCCTGCGCGCGCGCACCCAAGGTGCAGAGGAGATATTGAGATATCCGGAGCTCTTGAAGTTGCGGGACAGCGAGTATTGCTTGAACAAATGGCCATGGGAGCCCGTGATAGATGCGTTTGCTTGTTGATATCGATATCTTGCTCAGGAGAGGCATGTGTTGCAAGGCGCGGTAGAGACAATCTGAGACGACGTAACCGCACAGGGTGGGGTGCTCTATACGCGGATAAGTTCCTCGCACGACGTCCGCATCTGGTCTGTCCTCAACAAGTAAGAGATATCTATAAAAGGTCAGTGTTATAATGTACTACAAGTGGGTCTGCATACCTGATGTAGCGCCACAACGAGTCAGGAGGAAAGGCCCTCGCAGCAATGGGGCGGCTGAATGCGACCCGGCAACGTCTGAACAGCATGTGGTTTGCCGCTCCGCGAATCGTCTGGCAAGTCACTGATAATTGCATAAGACATTTCTGCGTGTAGAGCTCTTCGAGTACATGATCAAGCACGTCCTGGTTCAAGTCGAGTATGCTATTAGAATGAAACGTGAGTATCCAGGAGACCACAATGAATTAAAACACTTACGAAAGTCGAGCTTCCATAGCAGTCGGAGAGACACAAGATAGATACAGACGTAGGAGGCGTGTAACAACCTCAGCGAGGACAAGTGATTGTACTAAGTACGCTCGTCGAGCCGCGAGCGAGCCGCGCCAGCTCGCGCGAGTTGTACCAAATATCTGCAAGCATGGCCAAATAAGTACCTATAATCGGTCCGAGTCCCGCGTTCAAGTAGTACTTTCGAACTGTTCGCGATACCTGTACGATCCGCGGACTCTGCGTAGATAATGGGAAGGAGCCGCTGTCGCTTGCCGCAGCGGATAGACAGGGAAATATTTCTAGCACAATTCGGACGGACATGGGGACTCGCCTGGGAAGCATGGGAATATGTTTCCGTCGACGTCTGCTAGTGTCACGCATGTCCACGGCTTCGACGAATGGCTGCAGGTCGTGTCTGGATGAGCGACCTGAATAGGTAGATAAAAGCAAAAGAGTCATACGTAAAGTAGTAGTACAGGCATGAATCGGAAGCAATGTCAGTGGACGATCATAGAGAGCGGCTCGAAACAGACCCTCCCGGTGTCACCAACTTCCTGTAGCGCTCTTGCTGTTCTGGCGCGACGAGAAGCACGCCCCGGGCACACTGCATCCGACAGCAAATTAGCATCCTCACAGAACAGGGCGGGAAGGGACTCACTCGGAGCTCATAAAACCGCTCGGGCGAGACGTATTGCTGAGGAGGGCGACGTTTCCCGGGAACGACGCGGTACATGATCCAGACGGAACCCAACGTGTGAGTCGGATGCATCAGAATAATGGCACGTAGTGACGGCGCCAGCATGTTCGCGAACGTTTGGGCCGCGTGATCGCGTTCCGTCTTGGGACGCGCCTCCGCCGGGGTAAGGCGCTTGAGGCCAGTGCGAACCGCTGGGTTGTATAGCGCGTGAGGAGACGGAACTGGTTGGAACCCCAGGTAGGTTCGAAGGGTTTGCAAGTGCACGAGGGGCGCCAGAGCTCGAGCAATGTGCCGCTGTGCAGGCGGTGAGGTGACAAATCAACTAGTGTCCTGTGCAAGAGGAATGCGTGCTCACCACAGGAATGTCGCTATGATTTTCGATGGCACGGTAGACGTTGACGTTTAATGAGGAGAGACGAGGGAACGCACGTGGAAGGTATTGCCAGAGGTCGAGCTCTCTATCGTCGGCGAGGAATTCAATGGCGAGCTCCGCGAGCGCCGGGGTATGGCACTGGCTCAGCAGTTCCAGCATTTGCGATGCTGTCAACAACGGGACATGCAGATGCTGACGACTACGTCCACCGCCCCACGACTGAGGCTCCCAAATGATGTCGTAGTGGTGCGGATAAGAGCATAGCGCAAGTCGCTGTAGGGTGGGAGGGAGATGGCGGTAGATCTCGTCTTCGTGGTTCGGATGGCATACAGTGAAGGATTGGAGGTGAGGCCACGGGCAGGCCACGTCATACGCTGACGGCCAGAGTACCGGAGCAGCGACTCCGAGTCGAAGTCTAAGCCCGAGTTCCAGAGAGCGCAGTTCGGGCATATTGCCCAGGGTGATGATGTAGGGTGTTTCAAGGTGAGAGGCCGCTTCGCCACGCAGGACCAGGTCGTGCAGACGAGGCCAGTGTAAGTCCCGGAGGGTATCCGATGGGGCAGGCTCGATGGACATCGAGAGGCGCTGCAGCGAATGGCTGATCTTCTGCAGAAGAAAAGCAAGAGCGTCTCTCTCGGCAGGGTTCCAACGCGGGTCGTCCCGGGAAAAGGGGATCCAGTAGGAGAACGCAATGAGCGGTGGCACGGCGATATCGGAATTCTCTAACGATAGTCCCAAAGTACTGGAAGCAGTGAACGCAAGCTCCAGCTCGCGAAGTTTTGGCGTAGCGAGGATTAACTGGAGAGTTGGCCACGGTAACATCCCGTACTCTTCGGTTCCAGGTGCCGATATTGTAAGCCCTGTCAGTAGGGGCATACAGCGTAGTGCGGAGGAGAGGAAATCGGGAGCGAGATAGTCACAGCACGATTTCCAGTGTTGAAGGAGAGAGGGCGGCAACGCCACGAGTGTGAGGTACCTAGAAGAAGTTAACATCATATATGAGAAAACACAATTGACCACTTACCTGATATGCCGCCAAAGTGATGCTGGAGGAAAGGTAGGATTACCAAGGGGTGGTCCTCTCGTTACCTTACAACGCCTGAACAAAATGGGTTTGGCTAATTCGCGGATGGCCTTGCAAGTTGTGGAGATAGGTATGAGACATTTGTGAGCCAGGGCCTCCTCCATTATACAAAGCAACACGTCCTGATTCAATTCCAGGAGGCTAACGACGACCATCCTTCAATATCCAAGACAGCGTAATGTTGGAATACCTCACTCACGGGTAAGTTGCAGAACTCGTGGGCACCACACTGTCAGAACTCGGATGATGGGATAAGTTGCGTATCCAGATAGGCAATCTTCTGAGAATGGGAGGCATATCTCAAGGTGTAGAACAGCTACAAGAGCGACACTGAGCCCTGCGCGGCCGACTCATTCAGAGTGGCCAAACACCCGCAAACAACTGCTGGCGCTTCGACGCAGAGGGCGGTTGAGCGCTGAGCGCTGAGCAGTGATTGAGCGCGCCGCCGCTCACTGAGGCTATGAGGACGCCGTCGCGTTCAACGTCGTCCAACCACTGCATGCTCACTGCTACAACTTGAATCTTGGGCGTCGATAACGTAAAATCTGTCACTGAACAGTGCACTCTCGGATTGAGCTTCTTTGGTGACTCGCTGTGATCAGTACTAGCAAGTGGCACACATGTATACTGCATCACTGCCAGTGACGGGCCTGCTCTTTAAGCACTGATACAGTCTAGGTCTCAGATATCTCTTTCATCAACGTCCGTAAGGTGCTGTAGTTCTGCCTCTCAGGTGCATATAGCTATTACTTATTCTCGTGTCCCTATCAAGCGAGACGCCGCTCACCAGCTATGGGAATCTAATGGGATAACTTAGCTATGTACTCGGTCCATCGAGATCTCGCAAACGAAGCTTGAAGTTCTAGCAAAAATCATATACGCGAAGGCTGTGGTGTCATCTCATCACCACGGCGGCGGCGGCGGCGGCGCGACAAGCGTCGCTAGTGGCGTATTCCGCCGAATATATCGTGTGCTTATCCTCCAGTCACCGTAATGGAGGGGTACTGCTTATCAGAAGGAGCTCGGTGGGACAGCATTGATGGACCACGCAAGGTGTATGAACTTCTGGTGTTGCCAACGTGATACAGGATTATTGTTTCTGTCGCTTCGTCCGACTCGAGTTGACTCTAGCAGGCCCTAGTTGCTATTGTCTCAGATCAATCTGAAGCCCCGCAGATGCATGGGAAGCAACTTGTAACATATGGAATGAACTGTTCGTGGGATATACCGACCACCATGACCATGCTATAACAAATTGTTCAGGTACACGCAGAGTCTTCGCCATTCAAATCAATTCGTACGCGGACGTCACGCCATTCGGTGTCAAATCTGTGATTCCTTTCACTCTATTGTAATCTTATCACCACGAGGTAGAGCTTTTTGTCGTGAGTGCCATCTTCTATGGATCTTTTTGTCTTGCGAAGTGCGCTCTTCAGATTCACCGGGCGGCGGGCGCTCGATGCTGCGCGCGTCGAGCTTCAATAAGTACAGCTACGCTACTGACCTCTGCCTCACCTCCCTGTTTTTACCTACATCGAGCTCTAGATCCGAACTGCCCCCCATTATCGGCAATCCCATGTCGACGTCCACGAACACTGATAGGCCGCCCGCCTTTGTGGTCAATCTGGAGCCTCCTGACCCATCCACGGCAGCTCAACGGGTACGCATTCTCATTACACTTCCGCCACAATCATGACCTGACACTTGACATACTTAAGCATATCGCGGACATGGTGAAGAAAGGGTTCATCTCCGTGTCTGAGGCCAGCAAGCGCTGGGCAGAAGAGACCGTCACGGTTGAAGAACGCACTCCCTCACAGGCTCCAAGTTTTGAATCGGCGGAAGATCCCGGAGCTGTGCAACACTCACAGCCTCTCTCACGCTTGGGATCTTATATTGGCATGGTGCGTGTAGTGCTTCATCTTCCATAAAAGTTTCGTATGGCTGACCCGTTACTCACAGGGGATCGACGGAATCCGCGGTGCTTCGACTACAAGCAGTACTAGACGCACCGGGCCCACACCTGCTGCCGTCCCGAGGGGTCATCCAGCTGCAATTATCGCGCATGCAACGGTGGAGGATCCATGGAGGATGTCTCAACGACCCATCAATAGGGGTACCTATGTATCGACGCAACATCGAGGACTCTACAATGAACATGCCGCAGCTCCGTCATCGTGGAAGAGACAATACTACACAGCATCGATGGTAAACCCAGGCCACCTCTTTGAGTGCACGTATAGCTAATCTGCCCGAGTATGCAGTCCGTGGACCAGGAGATTCCTCCTCGTCTGAATCGTGACTTATCAAGCAGTTCACGGCTTCATGATGTCTTCACTTTTCTCTTCGACACAGGTAAAGTGTTACGATACTACCATTTTCCTGTCTGACATTTGGAACTCATGTAACAGGGTCCTCCAACACGTGAGCAGTCTCCCTCGTTATTGAAAAGATCTCTCGCTCATATAGCTATGCAGATGGGCCCGGAGTGCATACTGCCGTCGCCTCATCAAACCTTGGAATTCTTCAAGAAGGGACGAACTTTACGATGACTCGGACCAACTCCCGCTTGGGCCTGATATCGTCGTTCAGCCGTACAATCAAATAATATGCGACTGGCCCTCCTCGGTGCCGCAACTCGAGACGGATCCGCGCCCCGAGATCTGGTCACTCCATCTAAACCGGGGGCTCGTTAACGATAGGTTTCACGATGCGCGCAAGTCGAAGAGTCGTGATGGACTGGACGTTTTGACCCTGTCACGCGAAAACGCTGAGTATGCCGGCGAAGCGTTGTATGCAGCAGGCCCCACAGCACGTATGTGGACTTCACATTTCCGTGACCGAGTGCAAGCACTGACTATAGATGTTCTCTTGATAGTCCTCACGTTACAGAGTAAAACGGATCAGTGCTTCTTCATGGATGCGTATGACTGGGGGACGAGGAGCTGGGACAATGGTGGCCCTCGTTTCACGTTTCGATTTGCCGCTGCTTATGCGGTCGCGGTTGGGTTCGCAACATTTCAATGTCACGGAATTCTCGGTCTTAGCCCTGAAAAGTAAGTCGAGCAGCGATGCTATCTACAAGTAATCGATCGCGATGTACCAGCGCTCATTTCGAAATACAACCTCAGCCGCCAGACAGCTATTTGGCATCAAAATGCACCGGTGCGATAATCTTTTTGTTCAGGAGAGTCTGAATTGAACTGATAATCATCTTCACTACTAGACGATTCTTTCTACATTTATTGATCAGGGTTCGTTCAGGCCGTCGCAGTCGGTACGCTTCTGAACGCCATTGTTTAAGCTCGGAAGTCCTATCTCATCACTACGTAGGTTGAAGGCGGGATCATCCTCTTCTTTCACTTAGTATTGCAGCAAAGGTGCGTCCATAATCTATCAATTTAGAGGATGTGCGCGGCCGACTCGGAGCCAACCTTCCCAGGAAAAGCTGGGCAGCATTCAACACTTGGCCTTGCGCAAAGATCCCCAACTGGTCTCCTGATATCGCGGTTTTCCCTTTCCCCGGGCCCAACGGAGAACTCGGCTGGAATGTCCGCGTTGTAGAGGTCAGGATCATCAAACCAGACGAGGGGCTTTGGGGCCTCAGAAGGTACTCGATCATGTCAAAGTACTCGACCTCGTTTGATGTGCTTTTGGATACAGGTATGTATACGTTGTCATGGGAGGTCTAATATCAAGTTTATCACTTTTGCTAACGTGGTCGCTATGATTGACAGGCACCAGCATCTCATACCTGCCGCATAGGCTTATTAATGCACTGCAGGCGGGAATGTTCGGACATACAATCCGGAAGGTATCCGAAGCAGACAGCAACGCGTCGAGACCCCTCTTCACAGTTGGTCCCAACCAAGACATGCGTACTGGTTTGAGGCTCGAGTTCGTGTTCAAAGGGAGATACGAAGGCTCGCGTAACGTCACCGTCACCGTCCCCTTCGACCCCTTTGTTTACACACTCAGCCCCAACCGCATCGTCCCGGGAAGAACACCCTCCAATACGACCGGTGAACGCGAATGCTTGCTGTGGCCTACCGGTGCGCCTTCAAGTACCGAATCGGTATCCCTGAACATCCTCGGATTGGTATGTCGCTCCGAATGGCAGTGATTCCACATGACATCGCTCACACATTTCCTACATTTACAGAACTTCTTCCAGGCCATGCATGTGTCTATGCATAAACCGCTCCACACGGCTACCTTCCCACGCGAGCCTTATGTGCGCCTTGCGCCGCTCATGCCGGACGAGGTTGACAGCTACACACTGCCACCGCCATCGCGACGAGAACGCCGCTAGAAACGCACTCTCGCGCGAGTGCGTTCAAACGCGACCCAACTTATCTTCCCAACGGATGGACCGCATCGTATTCGCAGGATGACGTCGGTGTAACGATATTCGCACAGGCTACTAGTGGTACTCATGTACGGTAGCTCATCTCGATCGATATCTAGTACTAGTAACCAGATGGGGGGAAGATGAGTATGTGTTTTCGGACTCGTATCGGCAGTTTATGCGCGACGAAAATGCCGAGGGACGTTTGCCTGCATGTATCTCAAGCTCGAAGGTCCACCATTCGGCGGTTATCCATGTCTGCAGTCTCTATGACCGGGAGTGATTTATGGGCTTTATTGACACCATGCAACGTCGCACTAGTACACGCGACGAAGTCGGAGTCGTCGCATCTGTGCGCCACCAGATCCAATCCCGACGGACGAGGTACCGGCTCAATATCCCGTATCTCAGGTCGGCACCGGAGCCCCTCAACCGAGCTGATTTCTTGGGCGGCTCGCTTGAAGTGCTGCTCGGGCATACGGGGGGCCAAGAGCCAGAGCGAGAATGGGAATTACTTATATACAAGCACAGCAAATATACAGATACACATCAAAAGATATTGTACAACAGAGATGTCCGCCGAAAGCCGACACCCAAATTCACCGCGAGATGCCTCATCAAGCCCCTTCTGAGTGCAACTTCCTCTCCAGCGCAGCTCGTACCCGTGCGCTTTATCGTGGCGCCACTAACGATTCGTGCGCTGCGCCCGACTGCGATCTAGTCGCAGGACGCGGCCCTTCGTTCGTCCTGACGCGCTTGCTGGGAGTGTTTGTGCGACTGGGGGTCATCCATCCGGTACCATGGCAGTCGAGCTCGGATTCTTCCTCGTCCAGAGTGTCGCAAGACCGCTTCTTCGGGAAGACGTCGGAAAGTAGACGAGGGTCCAGAGAGTGAGGTGCCGGGAGATCCGAGTGAGTGGGGAGAGGAGGGAGGCGTCCATCGTCAGCAGGAAGATTAACAGCTTCGTCGAGAGCAGTTATGAGACCGGGGGGCTTTGGCCGCTTGGGCCCAGCGACGTTAGCGATGCCACTTCGTCCGTCGCTCTTGAGCAAATTGCACGGCTGCCAGGCGCGAGTGGGCCAGCCTGGCATCTCGATAGCCTCGTCGAAGATCTTCAACACCCGTTCATAACCCAGAAGAACCCGGTGGACTCCTCTGCGGAGAGTGGGGATGTGCTCCAAGACGATGGCCCCAAGCTCGCTCATAAGATATGTGAGGGGCTTGTTGTTGAGGATGTCCAACTTTTCGTCTTCGAGCCAATCCCTCTTCGCTGAAGCGCTTGTGCGGTCCTCCCCGAACTTGAAGATATCGCTGCATAGCTGATCACCCCTCTCATGGCCGTGTTTGGTAAGGCAAACGACAACCCAAAGAAGCACCCAGTAGAAAGACTCGAGGTCGTGATGGGCGTCATGCGTGACGCCCGTGAACTTGAGGATCTCGTATGCCACGAAGTGGTACGCTCCCTGCATTACAGAAGTCTCGTTTGGCAGCATCTTGCAAAAAGAATTCGGGATGCCTACCTTGCGCTCTTCGTATTGGGCAGGGTCTTCAGGCTGCTTCTTGTCTGACGCGCGTACAATCGTATGTGCGCTTTTCGTAGTGTAAGGAGTAGCTGCGATAGCCATACCTGCAGAGAGCGAGGAAGAGTTGCAAGACGGGCATGTTGAGATGGAAATCTTTATAGTCCCGCGCTGTTGGTTGGACATCGACCGTGTTCGTGGAGGTGGCTAAGATGGATAAAGGAGAGAGGGGATTGTCCAAGCGCCGATAATAAGCCCCGCCACCCTGAATGGTAGATCTGTCGGAGTTTACGGTCAGAATATGGAAACTAGACAACTCGCGCGGTGAATAGGCTCACCGAGGGTGGGATAATGCGAGCGGCGTTTTATCGCTCTATGGCTGGATGTCAGTCAAGATCCGACCCCTGCGCGCACGAATGGCTGCCGCAAATGGCGCCCAGATGACCGCACGGACCAAATACGAGTGGCTTCGGTATGAGCCTTTCCTGCAGTTTTGATCCTAGAGCAAAGGAAAAAAACTCTTTGGTCCGGGCCCGAGCACAACAGATCTACACGGTGTCTAGTCAGTTCGCTGGACCCGGCGAGGTGAACTCTGCTCCTCTCACATACCACTTTCGCAGTGTATAATATCCGATAAATTCAACAGTTTTACCCAGGATTTCAAAAGTCGAGCATCCGGTCGTGGTGGATGTTCGAAACGTTCAAGTTCAACGAGTCCAAGTGGCACCGCACCAGTGGCGTCAGCGCTTCCATTAAGCGCTCAACCTGGACCGCTTGAGCAAGACCGGATGGTCGTGCTGCATGTTTTCAGGGTAAGTACATAGCACAGACTCAGTTTCTGGAGTGGCCCAAACCTGCTACACGAGCCGCTTGCGGACGTAGCTCGCGCGATGAATAATTGCGGACATCTCGATGAGCATGAGTCGGCGCCGCGGCGGCCAACTTCGCGAACACATTGCATGAGTTCGGAATGTAGGAATGGAAGACTACGAAAGACATCCAAGGGAGAGAACCAATTGACTGGAAATAATGATGATGTTTCAAGGCTTGTACGTGCCCGCCATGGCGGAGTAGTATCGAAGGGCCTTGATGTATAGTTGATCACACGAACAGGCTCTCGGATGTGCGTGCTGCGACGAGAGGTATATCAGAGAGGCTACCATCTGTAGAACTCGGCGAAGTGCATACTTAAAGCATGGAAGCCAAGGTGATCCATATAGAATATGCATGGCAGAACGCGGCGTGGCGCGAACACGCCATGGTCGCGGCAAAACCGTCTCTCCAACGAGTCTGGGTGCGCCCAACCCGCACGGCCATCTCAAAGTTCAAATGAGGCTGCTGTCGCGCTGTCTTTGGAAGCGGCGTTATACGGAGGTCCGTGCGCGTACTGTCGAATTCGGAAGGTCAGATACTCAGCACGCGAAGAGGACCGCTGCTGACGTCGGCACGCACCTCCAGTTCGAAGCGACCACGCCACTACCCGAAGAGGCTCGGACGGGAATCCTCTGTACCTCCTCAGCGCACACGGATGACGTGGGCCTTGACCCACTCCGCACCTCCCGCACACGACTGGAGAAGCTGCATCGTGTACAGAGACCGCCAGAGAGGTTTTGCGCGGGTGCGGGGTGTATCTCGTCTGCCGGCCAAGAGTACGAACACCTGGTAGCGCGGTCAATCCGGGGACCGTCATGGGAAGGAAAGGAGGCCATACCCAAGTTTCGGCGATATAGAGTGGGACTGAGGGAAAGTCAGCGCATGCGCAATCTGAACTTGCGGGGGCTCTAACACATAGATGGGCGTGTCATGCCCAATGGGGAACATGCTGTTGGAGAACATATCAGAACTCGTCGAGATAATTTTCAAGCAATACACTCACAGGAATCCCAAAAGCATGGAGCGGGATGTAACTCAAAGTGAAT
The DNA here is from genome assembly GCF_000271585.1 of Trametes versicolor FP-101664 SS1. NCBI lineage: Eukaryota > Fungi > Basidiomycota > Agaricomycetes > Polyporales > Polyporaceae > Trametes > Trametes versicolor. The sequence goes on from NW_007360327.1 coordinate 2,641,534, forward strand.
GCTGAGAGTTGCTGAGCGGATGGAGGATAGATCGCAAACAACGCCAAATATCAAGTACTGCGAGGCAGGAGGCTTCTTCCGAGAGACCTACCTGAAATGCGGCACGAGACCAACGTGAGTCAAGGACAGCCTCTGCGGACGAGCTCGCCCGGCTTGCAGAGTGTATCGTCTATCATATCCCGCCAATGTATGCGTGCAAAGTACAGCCAACACCACTATAAAGTACATACCGATCCAATACAATCCATGTCCAGATCCCAAGAAAGAGGGGTACGCCCTGCATCCCGTCATTAACGCGTGTTCTACATAACAGCATGGCACGGCTGGTGAGAGCGGGCGGTCAAACACCAGGATCTCCCGAGAGGGGCGATACGAATGATGGCGCACCTTTTAGCTGTCCGTGAAGAGCTGCGGGAGATCCTTCATCTCGAGCATGATGACACCCGCCTCCTCCAGCTCGCCCTCGATCTCCGCCTCTACGACCGCCGCGGGCGTGATAGTGCCGTGATCGAGCACCTCGACGCGGTCATACGTCGCGTGCGCGCCGCGCACCAGCAGCACCTCGTTCCCGCGCGAGAGCGCAGCGCTGCACGTCGCGCGGATACAGAAGTCGCTCTGCATCCCGACGAGCACGATCTCCGCGGTCGGCGGGACGAGTGCGCCGAGCTCCGTGCCCGCGAACGCGTTGTTCTTGCGCTTGTCGACGACGAACTCGCCGGGCAGCGGCGCGTGCACGAGCGCCCAGCCCGGCGCGCCGTGCTCATCGTCCTCGCCCGGGTCGCCGCAGTTGCGGATGTGGACTATGCGCGGCGGGGTCGGCGCGGCGCGGGCGTGGGCGAGGATGGCGGCGATGTTCGCGCCGACGAAGGTCCCGGCGGGGATCCCCTTTGGAGGATCTGAGAGCATCCCGACCTGGACGTCGAGGATGATGAGCACGCGTTTTGGCTCGTCATCTGCGGGTGGTCCTTGGGGGTCCGCGTGTGGGCCGTTGGATGGATGGGTGCCGTTTGAGAGCGTCATGGGAGACCGAGGGCCAAGGAGTCCGGCTATATTATTTGTCTCGGTTTTCGAGCGAGAGGGGTGTTCTAGACGGTATACAGTGCTCGATTCTGGAGAAGAGGAAGGAGTAGCTGGAGAAGAGATAATCCCGGCTCGACGCCTGAGAAGACAACCTGGACGAGCGCGCGCCGGACAAATCCGACGCGCCTTCAGGCACCACGTGGGTGGGGATCAGAATCGGCGATCCAGGGAGATCGATCGAGTCTCGCCTGCTCCAGCCCGCTCCGGCTTTCTCGGGGAAGCATCAACATGTAGCGACGTCATCGTGAACTCATCCACCGTGTTTCGCGAGCTTGGGCTGCGTTCACCTGCGTCCTCCCAGAAGTAAGTACCCTACTACAAGTATCTTTATTAAAATGACAGTCTGACTGAGACAGAAAAACACCCGCATAGCTTTGCTAAAGCTGCAACGCTTCGAATGATAACTCCGGAGTCTCACCTTGGTCGGGCGGTCGCCAGCGGGTCAACGTACACTGACTCGTACACTCGGAGCCGTTTTTGATATCTACGCAGCGTAGCATGTGGCTAATCGCACATACGATACGCTATCCACGGCTCTTATGTGATTCCGTCTTTGACTCGACCGAATGGGTGCAGTGTACGGTGCCGCAGTGGGCAGTTAGACGATTGTTGGTGCCCTCGCATTTATTACACACATTACTAGAGCGCCCATCAAAGCACCGCCCTTCTGTATCCTGGGCAGCTGTCAGCAGCTTACGCGCAGGAAGGGCTAGGAATTTCTGGACGTCGTACATTAGCAAGCGTGAGCGTGAGCAGGAGGTACTCATTAGCGCCCAAGACCAGCTTTGGTAACCGGCGGAACCTGCCGGTGGCATCTGGTGGCACCCGAGATAATATCGGGTGTGATACTGAACGCCCACGTCACCTCTTCACATTATCCCTCGTCGTCCGTTATCGAGCATCTTGTGTCCGTCAGGCTCTCCTAGATTCGCAATACATCGAGTGCTACAGCTCCCTTTTACCACGCGGTCTTCTTTCACCCTAGGGAAGCCATGTCAGAATTCGACGCCGAATGGGACTACATCTACGCTGACTTCGACCCTGAGGAACTCGATCACGGAGATCAAGATGACGAATGGACGCAAGAACGCGACCTCGCGGAGCGTAATAGGGAGTATACCCCGGATCACCAACCGATCCTCAGGAAGCGGCCTCACTATCGGTTCGGACATCCGCAGGGAGTAAGAGTCGGCGATGTCTTTACATACAGGTGCGTGCCCCCTTCCGTGGTCTCCATGCTCTGAGATGACTAACATCCCTCACATCTTAGGAAGGACTTGCATAAGGCAGGAGTTCATATAGGCGTGCGCCATGGTATCCATGGTCAGAAGGACAGGGGCGCATTCAGCATCGTCCTGTCCGGCGGGTACGAAGATGATGCAGACAGAGGGGACACCATGTGAGCACCGCATCTAATTGCGCCCGAGTTTCTCCCTGAACGTGTAGAAAAGTTTCTACACCGGTGCGGGGGGCCGTGAAAAGGTTCGCGTGTCCTCAGCACACTCGTAAAGCAGACCTCTGCTGACGACCGCCGCCAGTCCAACCAGACCGGGCCCCAGGTTCATGACCAGTCATTTGAACACCGGATGAACAAAACTCTACTGGTAAGCTACTCCTTTCCATTAATAAATAACAAGCTGCTCAACCGCGACTTCCGCCGCTATCCAGCGATCCCTCGAGAGGGGGAAACCAGTTAGGGTAGTTCGTGGGTTCGAAGCCGGCTCGCAGTACGCCCCGTGGGAGGGGTGCGTACTTGCACAACCCCTCGTCTGGTACTCATCTCATGCTCTTGCGACGCAGGTATCGGTACGATGGATTGTACACGGTCGAGCAGGTGCGTAGCCGCCATGGTTTCGCGCGTAGCTCGCGCTCACCTGCGGTGCTAGGCGAAGATGCAGACCGGGCGCAGTGGATTTCAGGTTTGCGTGTTCGAGCTGCACGTACGTCTCCGTCGTAATGTACAAATCCACTTCCCCAGATACTCACAGAGCTTTTGATTCCAGAGGTTACCAGGCCAGCCCCCGGTCCCGTTACGCGACTCTACGAGCTCCGACACTGCCGCCCAGGCGAGAGCAAAGCGTGCGACTGTGTCCAAACCCAAGAAGCACCGGGACATTCGTGGAGAGCGCCCCAGCGCCGCCCCTTCTGCCACACCGTCTGGCTCGGGAAGCTCGCACGCGGACCCTCAACCGCCCAGGCCCAAGCACAAGAGTCGTGATGCGAACACCATGAACGCAAAACCTTCGTCATCGTCCGCGACACCACTCCGACCCCTGAAGCGTCCCGCATCCCCGTACGACGATTCTTTCCTAGAGTCGCCCACGAAAGCAGCTCGCCGGAGCGCCTCGGATGAAGGCTACAAGTCCGAGTTCGACCAGTCTATCGACGAGCTCGTCAGCACCGTCAAAACGAGCGGCTTTAGGAGTGCGTCGCCTGGCCCCAGCTCGCGCCCATCCGGCTCCTGTCTCAGTGCCCGTAACACGCCTCTTCTATCCCCGCGCTCGGCTTCCACATCCAAGGTTCATGCCACTGCTCACCCGACGCTCCCCCGCGTGCGCATCAAACTGAAGCCGCCAGCTCCTAACCCTGCGGGCACCACCGCGCCGAGCACGAGTGCTTTCCCATCCTCACCTTTAGTCAAACCGCGTCCCAATGTGCATCCCCCAGCTTCCAGTCCCCATGCTTTAGCTCGCTCTCCACTTCCGACTCTGAAGCTGAAAGGCCCAGCTCGCCCGGCGGTCTCCAGCCCGAATTCTGTCGAAATGCCGTCTCGCGCACCCGAGCGGAAGCCGAACTTAGAGCATCACTTCATATTCCTACCGCCACCTCCTGCGCCCTCTTCTCTCGCGACCCCGTCAACTTCCCCGCCAACCTCGTGTCCGTCCGCCCCCATTCCCCTCCCGCGCCGCCTAGATTTCAACGGAGATTCGCAGGCCGGCCCGTCGATCGTCATCGCAGCGTCGAAGGCCGCGTCGGGATCGGGATCGGGGGCGAACGCAGGGCCGCCGAGCCCGCCCGCGGATGCGAGGGGTCCGCATCGCGCGGCGTGCATGCCGGACCCGATCGAGCTTTTGGAGCGCGAGGATACCCCTCGCGTCGGGTCGCAGGAGTGCCCTATCGTCGTCGACGATGAGATCTCCGATGGCCCGGTGATGGCGTCCTCGACGCGCGCGTCGTCCGTGAAACGCGAGGTTGACGCTATGGACGTGGACATCCTGACGGTAGTGGGAGCGACGGCTGTGGTATGACCCCGGGCGGTCATGGGTGTCGACATGGAGGTTCCCTTGGTTGGTGCATCCAGGTATGATCTTGTCAATAAGCCTTTGCGACTACATAGGACTCCACTCATGGAGTGTAGCGTTCCGCAGGGCGGTGGCGTGCGGCAGATACGCGCCGGTGGCTGCTGGAAGCCCGTTGTGGCGACCTCCGCCTCGTCCGTTATTTTCGCAAATTCTGCTTACACAGGGTCCTTGTTTTACGTATCATTTCTACATACTGGGGTTGAATGTGATGCTATGTCGGTTCTTTTGCGAGTTTGCCTGTTGTATGTTTTGAAATTTGGAAGTGCGTCTCCTGCTGCTGCGTTTTAGGGTACCCCTCGGTATCCCGTTGTTGTATGATCATAATATTTGCTGTACTGTCGCGACTGGTGCTCTCATAGCCTACGTCGTTTACGCGGAACCCGTCTAGTTTGAACTGGTGACATGTCGGTGAGACTCGTAGAAAGTGCGCCAGGCCTCTCGGGCTGCCGCTAGACGCTATTCATGCGTACGGGTTGGCCAAGTTACCACCGTCGTACGCAAGCCCGGGCATCTCCTCTCCCTCTATCTTTGGTGGTGAATAAATTCAAGGCGCGCATCCCTTCGGTATGCTCTACCTATACCTAATGTCGGTCTCAGTTAGTACATAGTGATTCAGGGCCGTCTCCTGAGATCTCGCGCGATGTCCACGATGTCAGTCGCGTAACTCATCATTCGCCGTCAAGCATCTTCAAATTGGATAATTGAGTCTAGGCTATGTATCTACCCCGAGAACGCTTAGCATGACCTTTCGGCCCCGTTCAAGCGGTCTGGCATGATGGCATGTATAAATTTGTGTTGTTGCCAGTGCCAACTGGGCGCTTATTGGAAGCGCTCATGCCACCAGTGGCGTGGTGCCTGGGGTTGAACTTCAACGTTTCGAACATCCACCACGACCGGATGCTCGACTTTTGAATTCCTAGGTAAAACTGCTGAATTTAGTGGATACTATTACACACCGTGCAAATAGTATGTGAGAGGAAGAGAGTTCACCTTTCCGAGTCCAGGGAACGCGCTGACCAGACTCGGGCACCGTACAGATCTATCATCTGGCATTGTGCTCGGGCCCGGACCAAAGAGTTTTTCTTTGCTCTAGCCACAAAACTACGGGGGCCGGAAGCCGCCCACCTGGCCCGCGCCATCATCCAGACGCCATTCGTGCTCGCAGGCGCCGGATCTTGACTGACTTCCAGCCTTAGAGCGATAAAACGCCACCCCCATTATCCTACCCTCGGTGAGCTTATTCACCGCTGAATTTGTTTGGTTTCCACATTCTGACGATAAACTCCGACGGATCTACCATCACGCGTGGCGGGGCGTATTATCGGCGCTTGGACACACCCCTCTCTCTCCTTTGTCCATCTTAGCCACCTCCACCACAACAGTCGAAATCCGAACACACGCGCAGGACTATAAAGATGTCCATCTCAACATGCCCGTACTGCAACTCTTCCTCGCTCTCTTCAGGTATGCCTCTCAAAGCTACTCCCCGCGCCAAGAAAAGCCAACAGGCGATTGTACGTGCGTCAGACAGGAATAAGACGAACCCTCAGAACAGGGATGCCTGGGCTAGCGAGCTCAGCGGACGCGTCCACTTCTATGGCAAGACCGTCGACGACTTCATCAACACCCTCCTCCCTTGCTCTACACCTTACACGTTGAACGACGACTTGAAGGATGCATTCAAGGACTACAAACCGGGACCAGGCAGGGAGATTGAGGAGTACCCCAACTTGGTGCGTATTAGCCTCATATCCCCGCGACTGCTGCTCTGACCCTCTCCACAGGTCTCAGGTCTCACGACACTCGTTGAGCCCTTCCCGGCCAGTAGAAGACTCACGTTCGCCGATGCCCACCATCAAAAGATCAACTTTCCCTTTGACGCATTTATTGCTCATCATCATTCCACCGCACCGGATATATCCGTCTCTTTCCCTGGCAAGCCACTCGTCGAAAAGTCATGGCAGAGCCTCTCGCTAGTCGTCGAGAGCAAGGACGTAGCCGTCAAGGATCCGTTCGTCCGGGACGCCAGGAAGCACACTGGTACAATAGAGCAGATGGCGAAGAACGCGCGCAACATCATGCTTGCCCACGGCCTCCTCGCGGCCTTCGTCGTCGGCATCTATGGCAACACCGTTCGCCTCGTGCGCTTTGACCACGCATGCGCCCTCGTCTCGAAGCCGTTTTATATCAACACAGAGTCTGGGCGGAGACTGCTGCAGAAGTTCCTCTGGCACTTCACCCGCCCCGTTGTCGGCAACGGAATCGTCGGCAGCGACCCAACAGTGAGGCAGCTCAGTGTCCGTGACCAGGAATGGATCAAGGACGAGCTGCAGAGGGCGCATGTTACGCATTGGCAGGACCACGTCAACGAAATCGAGAAGGGTCGGCGCGTCGAGGTATACGACGAGGAGACGGGTCGCTGCGTGCCCTACCTGCTTTACCAGGTCCTCGACGTAAACGGGAGGTTGTTCTCTCGGGCAACGATGGTATGGCGGGCGATCGAAGATACCCGTATTTGGAAGAACGGGCGACTGGTTCGGGATCGCGAGCGCACCACACCCGTCAAACCACAGATCTTGAAGGAGGCATGGCGACAGCTGGTCCGCACAGCGGAGTCCAAGTTCTACAAACGCATCAATAGAAAGATCAACTCAACAGAGCGCTACGGTCTCGCGACGATGGTATGCGGCGGCGACCTCGGAGAGTTCGAGGCACGGTGGTGGAAAGAGACAGAGCGCCGTCGAAAGGAAGCATCGAGCTTATCGCACGCAGACGCTACCGTCGAGGATGTGCGAGAAGCCGGCCCATCCAACCCAGCCTCATCATCAAGGCTGTTCACCTCCATCGGCAGCTCGAAGTCTCCGCTAGTTTCCAGCGTCGAGTCTCCCGAAAAATATATTCCAAGCGCAGACTTTCCGCTCCCCCACACCCAGCACCAAACTTACTCCTGGCGGCTCGCGCACAATGACAAACAGTGGCACCGGGAGCGCAGTCATATGCGCATCATCATCGACGATGTCGGGCGTCCGCTCACGGACTTCGAGTCTACTCTCGAGCTCGTCTGCGCGGTACGAGACGCGATCCGAGGTAAGCTTTATGTCATCTTCGCATTTCGACCAGCTATTCATCATCTTTCAGGGCATAAACTGGCCTGGGAGCAGGCGAGCGTGTTGCATCGCGACGTGAGCGTCGGCAACATTTTGATTTCAGACGAAGTCGGGGAAAAGAGGAAATTTGATGGTTTCCTCCATGACTACGACTATAGCGCAATGGAGCCTGACGATGATGACGAACCTGAGATGGAGGAGTCCGATCCGCTCGCAGAGCCTGGAGAAGGGGACCCTACGCAGACATCGATCGCTCCCGATGACCCCGCCAAGTACAAAGAGCGCACGGTAGGTCTCAGGAAGCCTACTGTTCGAGACGTCGTCTTATGCTGTGCTTGTTGCAGGGTACCTACTACTTCATGGCATACGAAATCCTGGATGTCCCAGGCATCATCCACAACACTCATCACGACCTGGAGTCGTTCTACTGGGTCCTTCTTTGGGTCGTTGTTCGTCATACAGCGCACGATCATATGCTGGGCGACGACCTTTGCAGCTTGATCTTCACGTTCGGCAACGACGACAGCAGCGCGGCTGCGAAAATGAAATGGCTCGAAAGCGGAAGCTTGAACATCCCCAAGAACAAGCCCCTCACCTATCTTATGGACGAGCTCGCGTGCATCGTCCTGGACCACCTTCCCACTCGCCGTAAAAGAGCTACCCGTGTCCTTCTAGACTATGAAGGGGTGTTGAAGATCTTCGACGAGGCAATCAAGATGCCGGGCTGGCCCAATCGCGACTGGCAGCCGTGCAAGTTGCTCAAGGGCGACGGACGAACTGGTATCGCTGATGTCGTAAACCTACCCGGTGTCGTCACTGCTCTCGATGAAGGCGCTCCTCCTTCTAACGGCGAGCGAAAACTCCCTCCCCTTCCCACTCACCCGGATCTCCCGGCACCTCATTCTCTGGACCCTCGTCTACTCCCCGACGTTTCCCCGAAGAAGCGGACTTGCCAGACTCTGGACGAGGAGGAAGACGAGCTCGACTCTCGTGGTACCGCATGGATGTCCGAGAGCCCGGACCCCACGAGCAGTCGCAGAAAAAGAGTCAAGACGAACGAAGGGCCGCGTCGGGTGACTAGATCGCAGTCGCGCCCAGGGCAGGAACCGTTAGTGGCACCACGACAGAGCGCACGGGTACGGGCTGCGCTGGAGAGGAAGTTGCACTCAGAAGGGACTTGATCAGGCGTCTCGTGGTGGGTTTTAGTTCTCGGCGGACATCTCTATTGTACTCTATCTTTCGATTTGTATCTGTACATTTGCGTGTACATGCTTGTATTCAATTCCAGTTCTCGCTCTCTGCTTTCCTCCAACGTTTCTGCATCACTGAGAATTGGCACTCGCGAGTATGCGGGGGCACTTATTGAAGTCATACGGTACGTAGAATGTGTCCGATACTGATCGGGCTCTTCAGCGCCGTGCGATGACCAACCGCAGGGCTTGCGCCGCGAGGGAAACTCTCCGTGCCACACATCTCAGGCTAGATCTGAAGTGGTACGATATCGAGGAGTACAATAGCAGTCCGGACTCGGGTGCAGGGCATGAGCACGACCACGACGGAGACGTCGCGTGGCGCTGTGCGATGCCTGAGGCCTGAGGCCTGAGGCCTGAGGCCTGAACCTGCCCGAGGCCCGAGGTTAGGGTGGTGCCCCACCCAGTCGACTCTGAGTCCAAGGTTTCGCCATCCTTCTCTCCATGCTTCGTAAGTGTTCCTTACGACATTCACTTTGAAAGGGTTACTGTCTCTCTATGAAAGGGATGCCGAGGAATGTGCCTATTGCTACGCCAAACCAACCGCTGTTCATACCGTACGTACGGGCCTCCTTGATGAATAGATCCGCTCCTGACGCAGCGGACGACCTTGAGAGCCTCTTTCGCAGACCGCGATCGCTTCTGGCGCAAAAGGCGCGAAGTGGCTTCACCGCGCGCCGGAGCCGTCAGGAAGGCTGGCCATAATTCTCTCGACGGTGACTCCAGGGAAGACCTCGAAGTCGGGATCCACCTCGCATACACAGCGGTTGTCCGCGGGAAGCTTGCAATGTAGAATGTCAGCGCGCGCAAGCGGGTGGTCACAGTGGGACGTACCGTTCCATTTGTCATGTACTCGCGGATGAGGTTCCCGATGCATTGGGATGGTGCAGCTTCTGAGGTGTGTTGCCACAGCACGTCAGCGAGCCCGGATGACGAACGGCTCGCAACGATTAGTCAAACGTACTCCAAACGTGTTGAGTCGCACCAAGGCGGCTTGGTCATTGATGGTGTCTGTTAGGCTTAGGGCAGAAGCAAAGGGTGTCGCCAGATGGAACTGGGTGCGCCTAGATTACTCGAGTGAACTCTAGAGTGAGTGCGAAACTAAGCCAAACAGAGGTAAATACGCACCGGCAAGTCCCGCCGACTTGCGCGCAGAGGCCAGGCCGGGGGAAGGAGGTTGTAGAGCTCGGTGTCAGTGTTTTGCTATTTCCCAAAGACGGTATGATCTGGTAGGTTATACTCTGCCAGTAAATCCGCATCACATCAGGGCCGCTGCGAGGTCAGATTGCGCAGCGGTGCGTCAGCGGACCTGATGTACAATGTGAGGACAACTTCCACCGAAAACTTGAGATTAGGCATCTCAGGAGAGTACTTGAACTTTCATCTTCCGAGCCACGCCCCAATATCTCGTTCATCAATGGTGTATACCGATGCACACCATTGTTTACTTTGCTACACAAGTCAGCTAGGACCACCTGTGTACACTCGCTCGTCAATGACCACATAGATGCTGGTGTACATCGCGAATTCACCAACTGTATGCGGCACGATCGACCTGGTCATGCACGAAGCAATGAAGCCACCGTGAGCCAGTTAATGATGAAGGACGGGACCCGCCCCACCAGGTGACGTAGCATGCCTGGTCCACATACGTATACCCCAGGGGCGCAGCGTTTGAACAACATGTTCTGAAGTCTCCGTTTACTGACACACCGACTACCTGGAACTATCACTATGCCGGTATGTCCGACATGCCCATTCCCACGACGAAGGTCACAGATTGAGCTGGGATGCGTACCGTTTTTCAGGAAGAGATCACAGACAAGGAGGGTTGCGCCATTGAAGTTGGCGACAGCGTTGCGACGAGGTTCAGGGGCGGAAAGCGTCAAGGAGAGGTGAGCGGCGCGCTGCCATTATCTGCGAGAATCTGAGTCTAACGCTGCGAGTGTCGGTCGCAAAGGTCGAAGCTATTATCGTGAATAAACAAGACGCGAAAGAGCAGGGTCCTGACCTCGACGTGAACATTAAGAATCCGCCGAAGGTGGTGTTCCAGGATCAGGTGAGCGTACTCGTTCAATGAACCTCGTTGATGAACAGAGTAGGACAGACCATTGGCCGTCGTAAATAATATGGACACCGAGTGTCGCACAACCCTGGCACCCTTTCGCATGCGGAACCCTAAATGGGCTTCACGGAGTGAAGTTGAAGAATGCATCTATTGAAGCATAGTATCTACCAATGACGATGAATCAGTCTCGGACTCACCGCAGAGAGTCTCATGACATCCCAGCTCCACTGAAGCATTCTATGCCTAGGCACAGAGCGTAGAACCGCTCGGGTAGCGCGATCAAAGGACGTGATAGCTGCTCCGGCGGTAGTCTTTTCACCCTCTAAGGGGTAGCGTGCTGAGACCTTCTTTGCGTCATCGTCATGCCAGCAGACTCGCAAGAGAGCAGATGAAGTCACAAGAACAGACCCAGGTTATATGTAGACCAGTTGCCCAGGCCCAAGTTGGCAGAAAAGCAGCGCGAGGAGAATGATGTTGCACGAGGTCACAGTCGAGATCTCCTGAGGTGGTGGGTTGCGTAATTGTCGAGCCTGTGGGGCCTTTCTGTCGAGACCGAGTGGATCCAGCAGGCGGAAGAGAGAGGATTGTCGGGGCAACCTCGCGGACCGGAGATTTCAGAAAGCGCAGACGAGGATGGGGGGAGAGAAGGCGCGGGTCACGGGTCTGGCGACCACGTAGGCTCGGCGCTTCCGCTGCTCGCACTCCCAGCTTTATACCTCTCCCCCTCGTCGCCGCGCTGGCAGCTGCCTCCCCTCCTCTTCGTCGACAACGGCGACGATGGCCACGATGACCAAGACCGTCGAACGGCCTGGCTCTCCCTCCCTGCTCGACAAATTGGACGAAATGGTGCCCGCACCGCTCGCGCAGTTCGACGCTTTCCCCAAGGTCCCCTCCTCCTACAAGACGCGCTCAGAGTCCCGTGGCTTTCTCACTCTCTTCGTGGCGTTCGTGGCTTTCCTGCTGGTTCTGAACGATATTGGAGAGTACATCTGGGGCTGGCCGGACTACGAGTTCGGTGTTGATACCGACCAGACCAATGCATTGGACATAAACGTGGACATGGTGATTAACATGCCCTGTCAATGTGAGTAAACACCTTCTGCGACGCCGCGTGGAATGCGCATAACCTTCAGCCTCTTGGTTGCAGTCCTCAGCGTTGATCTCAGAGACGCGGTGGGCGACCGACTGTTCCTCAGCGATGGATTCCGCCGCGACGGTACGAAGTTCGACATTGGACAGGCCACCTCGCTGAAGGAGCATGCGGAAGCACTGTCCGCGCGTCAAGCGGTCTCGCAGTCGAGGAGCTCCCGCGGGTTCTTCGACGTCCTTCTGCGGAGGGCGGCCGTCCGGTACAAGCCTACCTACAACTACCAGCCGGACGGAAGTGCATGCAGGGTCTTCGGAACAATTACCGCAAAACGCGTAACTGGTAAGTCTGCCTTTTCAAATAGGTGCATGGCTCCAAGCTGCGGGGCTCCGATTCGTACCGGAGCACCATCCTTCGCGTCGTTAGTAACAAATATCTCGTCGCGCTAGAAGGGCATGTGGGAGCCATATGTAGCTGTTAACGTCCGGCCTTCGCTTCGACTCCCAACATACTTGGGTCGCGGAACTCCTGCGCAAGGACACTGTCCGCGTTTCTATTGCTGACACTGTTTTACAGCAAACCTGCATATCACCACTCTGGGGCACGGTTATGCTAGCCAAACGCATGTTGACCACAAACGTACGTCTAATGCCACATAATTTCAGGCACAGTCACTAACTTTGCGCAGTCATGAACCTCTCGCATGTGATTACTGAGTTCTCTTTTGGGCCCTATTTCCCGGACATCACTCAACCACTCGACAACTCATTCGAGCTCACCTCTGAACGTATGTCCTACGCACGCATACATATTACCGAAAGCTCATCTTCTGCAGCATTTGTCGCATATCAATATTACCTGCATGTCGTCCCGACCACCTACATCGCTCCGCGCACCAAGCCTCTCAACACCAACCAGTATAGCGTCACTCATTACACTCGGGTTCTGGACCACCATCGCGGAACGCCCGGCATCTTCTTCAAGTTTGACTTGGAGCCCATGAAGCTCACCATCCACCAACGCACCACCTCATTCGTCCAGCTCTTCATTCGGTTCGTCTCTCTCCTTGCACATGGCTGGGTGGACCACTCACCAGCTCCTACAGAACCGTCGGCGTCATCGGCGGCGTCTTCGTCTGCATGGGCTACGCCGTGAAGATCACAGGCCACGCCGTCGACGCCGTCACCGGCGCAGACAAGACGAACGGGATCGTCGCCGCCGAGTCCTCCGGGATCAGCGGCAACCTGCGCAAGAAGTTCGGCTCGGGCGACCTCCGCCTCCGCCCCTCGACCCGCGTCGTCCGCCAGGGCAACTCCTGGGTCGTCGACGGCGGCAGCCCGTACGGCAGCTACGCGGGCACCCCCGTCTCCGCGGGCTTCGGCTCCCCGCACTCCGCCGCCCCCAGCCCGTACGCGCCCTCCTTCCCCGGCAGCCCGAACCTCGCCCCGGGGACCCCAGGGGGCAGCGCGACGTACGGCCTCGGCCTCGGCTCCCCCATGCTCAGTCCGCGCCCGGCGCCGCCCTCACGGCCAGTCTCGATGGTCGGCGGCACCCCAGGATCGCCGTTCCCCCCGGCCGCGACCGCGGGCTCGCCGTACACGCCCAACGGCTCCGGGCTGCTGTCGACCCCGGGCACCCCGGGGCTGTATGCGCACTTCCCCCCAACGCCGAATACTGCGAACGGCGCGGGCGCGTTTGCGTCGCAGCAGGCGAATGGGCCGCCTCCGATGGCGCGGCGGGCCGACAGCGGGAAGAAGGACGATTAGACGCGTCGAGGGCGTGGGGAGGACCTGGGGAGAGAGAGGTGTGTGTGCTATACGTAACCGGTGTGGGTTGTATGTCTATATCGCTCTGGGTAACGTTCGTCGTGTTTTCGATCGTACAGTCTGCGCAGTTGTGCGTGCGTGGGTTGCATGCCTATGCCTTCGCGCTTCGAGAACCTAGTTTTGTGTTCTCGGGACCCGATAACTAGTGCCGCGCCGTCCTCCGTCTTTCTGTGAATTGGGGGTCAGCTCGCCCGCGCTGCAAGTCGCTACGCCCGCGGACGTGTGTCTCGGGCTTCGGGCTTTGCGTCTCAGCGCCCGTTCCATGCTTCCTGAAAGCTTTTCTCATGTGCGAGTCATGCCAGATCTGTGCTTATTGTGCCCGAAAGGAATAAGCATAATCAATGACGACCCGGCGTAGCCGCGCTTGGATGTAGCAGTTCCACGCTTGCCTCCGCGCTCCGTACCTTCTCACTCCGATTCTCCAGGTGCTCTCCCCAGCCGAGGGAAACCGTTTCAGCGACTAAGTTAGAGTTTGTGGGCCGCGTGCGGACGGCGCCCCCTCTTAAAGGTGGCGGTCGTCTTGCAGCGGGCCCGGCTTTCCTCCCAGTGACAGCTTTCCACCAGGATGTCGTTGACTTACACATCCCTCGAGGATATTCCCAAGGCACGGCGTTCACCCTCGGCGATGCATCCTTCGCAAGGAGCTGACGTCTTCCTTGCATCCCAGATCCATGACACGGCGCAGCGCGCCTGGCTGTCCGGCAAGGCCAAGTCTGTCGCCTTCCGCAAGGAGCAGATCGCGCAGGTGGGGTACCTCGTGAAGGACAACGAGCAGCGCTTCAAGGACGCGCTGAAGGCCGACCTCGGGCGGCCGTACCTCGAGACCGAATTGTACGCCTCTGTTCTGCCCGTGCTCTCACACGAGTGCCCCAGGCTTACTTGCGGCGCGTGTGCAGCTTCGACTTCGGGATCGTCTACGCGGAGGCGCGCATGGCGTACGACAGCATCGGCGCGTGGACCGCGGCGCAGAGCCCGGCCTTCTCCGCGAACTGGTTCTTCATGCGCCCGCGCCTTGTACCGCAGCCGAAGGGCGTCGTGCTGGTGATCGCGCCGTTCAACTACCCGCTCTTCCTCCTCCTGGTCCCCCTGGTGCGTGTGCGCGTGGGTTCGGGCTGAAGTAACAGAGCTGACCGAGGCGGGGATGTAGATCAGCGCTATTGCGGGTGGCAATGCGGTGGTGCTGAAGCCGCCGGAGCACACGCCCGTGTTCAGCGCGCTGCTGGCGGAGCTGCTTCCCAAGTACCTTGATTCGGAACTGTATCATGTCATCAATGGCGCTATACAGGAGACGACGAAGGTCGGCCCATTGATTTGAACTGTTGGCTCGCGCGAAGCTGATTGCCTCTGTAGATCCTCGAGCTTCAGTGGGACCATAGTGCGCCCCGATTTTTCTGACATGCGTTCTCGCGCTCACCTACAAACCAATGCATTCAAGTTATGTATACGGGTATGTTCGCGCCTTCGATGAAGGTCTGTAGGCTTGCGTCTGATGTACGTGTAGGAAATAGCCGCGTCGCGCGCATCGTCGCTCAGGCAGCATCCAAGTATCTGACTCCTTTGACATTGGAGGTGAGTTCCGCGTCATTCAAATACAATGCTCTCCTCTCTCTGAAGTACTGACCATGACCTAGCTTGGAGGTACGTGCTAGTAAAATTACCCCGCAGTAGCGCTTCTCTGACTTGGGATCAAGGCAAGAACCCTGTGTTTGTCGATCCCAAGGTTGACCTTGCTATGACCGCAAGGCGGGTTTTGTGGGGGCGGGTGTCCAACGCGGGCCAGGTGAGTACGACTTTCCGGATTTCGCGGTCGAGTGCTCATGGTTCTACGTCCTAGATCTGCATGGCGCCAGAGTATGTCCTCGTGCCGGAGGAGATACAAGACGCGCTCGTGGGGGCGCTCCGGGCAGCGTGAGTTGCCCAGCTTTCGTCGAAGTTCCCTGCCGGGCGCTGACTGCTCCCTGCTAGCCACGATACATTCTTCCCCGAGGGTCCCAAGAGTTCTGCGTCCTTCGGGCGCATCGTCACCGAGGCTCATTCTGCGAGGATCAAGGGGCTCATCGAGGGTACTACAGGCAAGATTGAGTTTGGCGGAGAAGTTGACGTCCCCGAGAAGTACGTCGCCCCGACCGTGGTGAGCGGTGTCCGCGGCGACGACTCCTTGATGTCGGAGTGAGTGCCAGTCGGCATTTCTTGGGATGGGCTGATGAGCTTATGTTGTGTGGCAGGGAGATATTCGGTCCCGTGCTCGTGCTCGTGCCTGTGAGGAGCATGGACGAAGCTATCGCATTCGTGAATTCCAGGTACTTTGCTCTTCTGTACTCGGAAGACGTTTGATGCGATTGTTTTCCGCAGAGATATACCTCTCAGTATCTACGTCTTCTCGCATGACAAGCACTTCCACGATAAGGGTCAGTACGCTGAAATGACCAATCGGCCAACCCAATCGCCTGACGCTTCTGCATCACTAGTCATGGATAACACGCAAAGTGGCTCCGTTATGATCAACGAGACTCTGGTTGCAGTCGGAGGTATGTCGATCTCGTCTGCCTCCAATATATAATGCACCTTATCACGATCCAATAGCTCCTGGACTCCCGGCAGGCGGAAAGGGATCGGCTGGATGTAAGTCACTCTGTGGGCTTTTGACTGTGTCGCTGACAACAAACATACAGATGGCTACTACACTGGCAAGCACGGCTTCGATCAATTCGTGCACCTTCGGGTCTCTCTGAACAACCCTGTGTGGTACGTCGCGCAATCTGTCGCTCCTACTGGTTACTAAACACTCATGTTCCGCGCCCCAAGGGTCGACAAGCTCGTGTTCAAATACAGGTTTCCTCCGTACACCCTCGAGGTGCGCACATGGGATCATCTAGAAGAGATACCGGGTCGGTTCCTAACATGCTTCTTATTCCAGGGAGTCAAGAAGCTGCGTTCTGCGGAGGCAGCGCTCCCGCCGCGGCCAGGGAGCACAAGCGCAATCTCTGCGACGATGTGGTCCCTAACGGCATTGACCCTCTTCGCGGGCGCGTCGTCGTTTGCAGCACTGCGCTTCATGAATCGCGTGTAGCTTACTGCGGCCTTGTAGAGCCCTGATGACTTTGTCTCGGATATTACTTGGTAGAATCCGACCGAGGGCGGTGGTTAATAGTCAGTGGCGGAGGAAATTACTCGCTGGCGCCACGTTTCTCAAAGGGCTATTGAGTTCCAGACGTGACGCGCCCACCTATCAATGGTACCCAAATAACTTCGACGTTCAAAGGAACAAAATAAACTGCTCAGGTAGCGGGCCAGTGGCCACGGTAGGCCACGGCGCGCGCCGCGCGTGTCCAGCAGAAATGGGCGCCAGAATCTCGGAAACAGCCGAAACTCGAACTTGTCACACTGGTGGCGGAGTTGAAGGAACCGCGAAACTACGACCTGTTGCATGTAGTTGGGGGCCAGGGCTGCAGTTCTCTACTGGAACTCTAGATCGTGTCAGACCAGCTGCAAGCGGCACAATTCACCCGGTATCAATCTCCCAGGCAAGCCAAAGTCCCACCTCTGACTCGCGGCACACAGTGGGCTGCCGATCGTCTTCCTTAGCCATCCCATGGGCTAACATATCGAACAATCACACAACAGGCACGTCATAAAGCTCACTGAAGACCAAGAGCATATATTGCCTTTGGCAAACCGTAAGGGTACGTCACCCCCCGCTCGCGCGCCGCAGCATGCCGTGACAAAGCTAATCCCACCCCGCCAGCCATACGCAGCTCTGCAGACAATGAGATAAAGGTGCGAACGCCATGGCTGGACGAATAAACAGGTGATTTAGACTTATGCGAGACTCCGCCGATCTGAGAGGCAGGACTTGAAGTTGAACGCCCGGCGCTTCCAATCCCTCCATTGTTCATCCTAGCCACCATCCACCACCTACCTGCTCTACCCTCAACGCACGACACTATAAGATGTCTATCTCAACATGCTCCTGCTGCAGCATTGCGAGCTGTTCGAGCGGCTCAGGTATGGCTACCAAAGCTACCCCTGCGAAACTCAAGGGTCCCGGCCACCACGCTAACACGAAAGCAGATGTTCGACAGGGTAGCGAAACCGTCAAGAGAGGCTGGCAGAGCGAGCTCGAAGGCCGCATCTTGCAGTTTCCTCGCTCAGCCGATGCCTTCATCAACGAACTGCTTCCGACTCCGTCTCCAAGCGACTCTGAGCCGACGTCTTTCCCCACCATCGATGTGAAGGAGGAAAAGAAGCTAGACGCCATCTTCAAAGCATACAACCCGGAGGAGGGCCAGGAGTTGCGCGAGTATCCTTCTCTGGTGAGTGGCTACCTTGACGTGTGTCACTTTGCATGATGCTGACAGGCTATGTAGCTCAAGGCCTTGAACGCTCTCGTTGCCACTTTCCCGGAAGACAAGCGACTTACAATGGCCGATACCCACGGGAACGCGTTCAATTTCCCTTTCAAGGCGTTCAAGAAGAACCATCACCTCACCTACCCCGACATTACCGTATCGTTTCCCGGGGAAACGATCAGCGACCCTGCGACGTGGAAGGAGATCTCGATGGTCATGGAAGTCAAGGCGCACGAGAAGGATGACCCGTTCGCGTGGACTGGCCAAAAACAAAGTCTTACAACCCAGCAGCTGGCCAAAAACGCGAGGAACCTCCTTCTCGCACACGGTTTTCTCTCCGCGTTTATTGTCGGCATCTATGGCAGAACTGTCCGTCTCATTCGCTTTGATCATGCTTGCGCCCTTGTCGCCCCCCCGATCAGCTTGGCCGCTGGAGCGGGAGGCGTGAAACTCCTCAAGAAGTTCCTTTGGCACTTTGTCCATCCCGTTGTCGGAAACACAGTCGTCGGCTGCGACCCTACCGTAGCAAGGCTCGGCCCGGAGGACCAGGTGTGGGTGAAGGAACGGCTGCGTGAGATGAGCGCGAAGAATTGGGACAAGCATGTAGGTGAGCTGGATATGGGTCGACGGGTCGAAGTCTACGACCAGAAGACTGGGAGGTGTGTTCCGTACGTTCTCTACCACCTGGTAGATGCGAACGGCCGGTTATTCTCGCGAGCGACGATGGTCTGGCGCGCCATTGAGGATACTCGTGTTTTCAAGGACGGACACCTCGTCCACGACCCAAGCTCTACGAAGGAGATCAAACCCAGGATCATGAAAGAGTCTTGGCGTCAACTCGTTCGAACGGCGGAGTCGGAGTTCTACGAGCGGCTCGACGCGAGGATCCAAGGGAAACGGCGCGGGATTGCTACTATGGAATGCGGCGGCGATATCGGAGTGTTCGAGTTGCGATGGAAGGCCAGGGCAGCGCAAAGGCCATCGGACAATGCGCTCTCCGGAGAGGGTGGTACACATTCAAGCACCACGATGGAGTCGTTGGATCCGCATGAAAGCTACTTGCCCTTCTCTTCTATCGGGAGCGGGCACGTGAAGACGTCGGTCCCCCCGGCACCAGACCATCTCCCCGAACGGGACTACCCCCTCCATCAAACGCAGCACCAAACCTATTCTTGGCGTCTCTTGGGCGACGAATACTGGCACCGAGAGCGCAGCCACATGAGGATAGTTATCGAAGAAGTCGGGCGTCCTCTCACGGAGTTCATTACGACGCAGGAGCTGGTCTTAGCTATCAGGGACGCCATCCGCGGTATGTGATGCATCAAGCTCGTAGTTTAGATGCGTGCATGGCTGACGTATACCGATATAGGTCACAAGCAGGCATGGGAAGAAGCCCGGGTGTTGCATCGAGATGTCAGCCTTGGGAACGTTCTCATCCTGGACGAGCGTGAAGACGATGAAGACGAATATGGATTTATGCACGACCTCGACTATAGCGCTATTGAATCTACCGAAGACGAAGGGAGCACTACACAGGAGAACATATCGGGCGATGATGGCGCTGATTTCGCGGAAGACGATGAGGCTGATGTCACGAACGATGATGGGGATGATATCGTGCGGCACAAAGAGCGCACAGTGAGTCTCATGTTCGTCTGACAGGCTCGTCTATTCTGGCTGACGACATGTGTTAGGGAACGTACTATTTCATGGCCATGGACCTCGTTAACCCTGCGGAACTTGTCTCGGGTGTGCTTCATCTTCCTCGCCATGACTTGGAGTCGTACTACTGGGTACTTTTGTGGGTGGTGTTGCGACACACCAACTGCAAGCGGCCGACACTGCACCGGTCCGGAAAGGCAGCTTGCGCAGATCTCTTCAAGCAGGACGACTCATACAACCACAAACTGGCTTGGGTGATGAACTTCAGCAAGGTGCCGCTGGTCATCATCGCCAATGTTCCCCTCACGACGCTCGTCGCAAGATTCTCAGACCTGATCCACAAGCAGGCCTTCGGCGGTATTGCTTTTACGCATAAAGATGTTCTCCTTGTCTTCGACCAAGCTCTCGCAATGGAAGGTTGGCCGAAAGAAAGCGACTGGATCCCATGCGATCTCGACACCGACTTCGACATCCGCACTGTGAAGCCCTCCGAAAATGTCTCTGTCACACCCGCAGGTTACCCGACAGTCCAATCCAAACACCGCGTGCATCGTTCCAATCCTCTGTCCCGGTCGTTGAAGGAGGCGGCTATTCTAGCAGGTATCGAAGCCTCGCGTGGTCACCAGCCGGCTCCCCTTCCTCGAAGTTTGCCTACGCCCTTCAACAGCGGAGGATCCCAGATCGCCTCAGGATCGAGCTTGAAGCGTCCGCGCGGGGATACCGACCAGATTCCTCATCCTTCCGAGGTCCCAACCGCCCCGAAGAGGTCGAAGAGCACTGCGATGGACCCACCCCCCCTTCCGAACGCAGCAATGGCCGAGTCAAGCTCTCAGGCCGCCAGCGAATCTCGTATACGCCGCAGCGGGAGGATCGCAGCCAAGAAGGCTTCTGGAAGCAGACCGCCCGGGAAGGCCTGATTTGCCGCTGTGGTGAACACCGCCCAGCGACAGGTCGCGAAGATGCCGCTGCGTTCCTTGGTTCGAATGAGTCGGTATGAACTTGGACTCGTCGTTGGTCTCTGACTCGGAATCGGACTCAAGTTTCTCTCTTTTACATGTATACTTGCTTTCTGTAATACCAATTATGTTTTTGGTTGTGCATACTCGGCTCGTATCAAGTGCCACGACCGCCTCGCCGACCGGAGTCGAGTGACGCTCACGCTCTCTTTGTCGGGAAGCGACCGAAGGTTATTGATGATTGTTTTGCTCCATTGGGCCTTAAGGTGAAGGGGCTGGCCGTCGTAAGTCAGGTCTCTCAGATTCCCTCTTGCTCATCCCGTAAAGTTCCTGTGGTCTTCTTGGAATGCTCACGCCTTCGGAGTGCGAGAGGGGGATGCTGGCGAAGACATCGTCAGTAATTCAATTTATCGCTGTCGAGCCCGGGTCGTCGTTTGTACACGCTCTCGTGTTCGCCCTGGTGCTTGCTAACTCTGTATGTATCTGGGGTTGGGGTCACATGTCGTCTATTATATACTCTCTCGCCGGCTATGTAGTCGAACTGCCCCTGCTTGGGACATTGCATTGTTATATTCGCGAACGTGATCTATGCCTCCAGTTTAGCGAGCCACTTCTCAATCGCCTGGGATGCTTGCGCACACAGCGCGCCGTCCCTCATCAAACTGTAATGGTCCGCGCCCTCGATCGTCACCACCTCGAGCGCAGGAAGCGCGCTCCTGCTCCAGAAGTTCAGATCCTCCGCGCGCGTCTCCATCTGAGCACCTTCATGCGACTCCACCCCAACGTCGAGGCCTGCGATCCCGCTGTCCACGCTGCGCTTTGCGTCGGGGCTGAGGTAGCCGTACGGCACGAGGAAGCCTGCCTTCTCGATGTCCTTGACGCCCATCCCGTTCCCCGCGCGCACGAGCAAGACTGGGACTGCGAGCGGCACGTTCTGGAACTGCCCCACGATGTCGTCCATGTGTTCCTGGTGGGCCGCGGCGAACGCATCTGCCGACAGCTTCTCGTGAGCGAGTTCCGGGGCCGGCGACATACCCTTCTTAAGCGACTGCCAGCCGGCCGTGTTGAAACTGTCGACGAGGACGACCCCCCGAACGGGCTGACCAGCTGCGAGACGCCGCGCGGCGATGGAGAGCGCGACCGCGCCACCGAAGCTCCATCCTCCGAGGTATACATTTTCGTCCGCAGGGATGAGGGGCGCGTATGCCGATATGTAGCTGTCCCAGGAAGGGAACTGTGCACGAAGCTCGGCGACCGTCGTTGTCGGATTGGATATCGCTTGAACTTGGCGAGAGAGCAACGTCATGTTCTTGTCTGCAGCGAACGTTGAGTCAGCTCATCGACCAAGCGACGTAATCAGGGATGAAGCTTACACTCATTCCCAAGCCCAGCACCGTCATGAATTAGCCACAGAGGAGTGGCACTCTTGACGTCGTTTTCGGAATTCTGGACCTGCCACACGAGCCCGTTGCCCAATGCGGGCAGGCCGTTATCAGACGCCTCTGGAGACGTGCTTCCCGCAGAGGACCCAAAGTACGCGGCCACCTCAGCGATTGTAGGGCCTGCAGAAAAATCCTTGAGCGAGATCATCATCCCTAGCGTTTTCAGACCAGAGAGCAACCGCACAACGCCGATCGAGTCGCCACCGAGCGCGAAGAAGTCATCGTGCACCGACAACCCCCCTTCGGCGTCGTCTCCGACGCGTCCCAGGACGTTGAACCACACACGGGCGATTGCACGCTCCAGCGCGGATTCCGCGGCGCGCGGGGCGTGCGTCTGCGTCAGGGCCGCTGAGGATGTCTCGACGTGTACAGGGTCGAGCTTCCGGAAGAACGCACGCAGCTGCTTCCTGTCGAACTTGCTGTTCACGTTCTGTGGCATGGCGTGCAGCGCGAGCCAAACTGTGGGGATCGCATACGCGGGAAGGGCTTGGCGGCAGGACTGCACTACGTCTGCAAGCCATGCGCGCAAACCGCTTGCGGTCTCTTCGTCCCCCGACTCCGGATCGAACGCGAGCGCGAGGTCCGCCTCTCCTGTAGGTGCCAGCGTACGGCTGATGAATGCGACAAGATGCGGCTGGTCCCTGAGCTCCAGGAGCTCGACGACGGCGAACGTGTCTCCAGCGCCTGTGATCGCGTCCTCGACCTCGCCGGTGTCGATGCGAAGACCGCGCAGTTTCACGAATGCGTCGTCTTGCCTGCCAAGGTACTCGATAAAGCCGTCGCTCGTCCAACGCGCACGGTCGCCAGAGCGGTACATCGTGAGACCAGGTGCGAACGGGTCGGGAACAAACGCCGCCGCTGTGATATCGGGGCGATTGAGGTATCCGCGCCCGACCTGGTTGCCGGAGAGGCAGAGCTCGCCAACAGCGCCGACGGGAAGGAGACGAGATGGGCGTGCAGGGTCGACGATGTACGCGCGCGTATCGCCGTATGGGCTCCCGATAACGCCAGCAGCGGCCTGAGTGGTCGCTGTGAACGTCATGCCTACGCAGCTCACGGTCACCTCTGTAGGTCCGTAGCTGCAACGTGATGTCAGTGAATGGTAAAGCGAAAGTCGTGGGAATACGTACTCATCCATGAACGCGACCTTGCCTTTCCATCTATCAACGAGCTGTCCAGGAAGCTTCTCTCCCCCGACAAGAAGACTCTTCAAGTGCGGATGTTCGACATCGTTTCGGACGAGCTGCGCGATTGCGGGTGTGAGGACCGTGTAGTCCACGCGCGTAGTGTTCAGAACGTCCGAGAGGTCGGTCAGAACGTCGCTCATGTTGGCAAGCACGAGTGTTGCTCCTTTAGTGAGAGCCATGAAGATATCACCCAGGCCCTGGTCGAAGGAGAACGGACTGAAGTGGAGTAGGCGCTTCACGTCGTTGATTGGGTACACCGTAGTGCCGCTGAAGCATACCATGTCAGTATCACAATCAATTACAGAGTGAATTGAGCGACCTACTTTGCAACATAGCCCATGATATTCTTGTGTTCGATCATAACCCCCTTCGGCTCACCAGTGGACCCACTTGTGAAGATGATGTATGCCAATGACCGAGGTGTCTGCTTTTCGTGAACGCACTTCTCCGACCCTTGCCCCGAAGAAAGTTCTGCGACAGTCGCGAACGGAACAGGAAGGGATCGTGCGACCTCTGGGACAACTGCATCGCACACCACAAAGGGCACGTTGCACTGCCGCACGCAGGACAGGATCCTCGCCTCCGGCCACGACACGTCCAGGGGCACAAACGCGGCGCCAGACTTCATAAGAGCTACCATCACGACGACGGCCTCGGTCTGGTCCTCATCCTTGTTGAACAGAACAGGGATTGGCGTCTCGAGTGATATACCACGAGCGAGCAGCCCATGCGCCACTTGGTTGGCGAGCGCATCGAGCTCGGCGTAGGTGAGCACACGGCCACTCGTATGCTCGACGGCGACGCAGTCGGGATGAGCTTGCGCCGTTTTCTCGATGAGGCGATGAACGAAGGGCTCGGACGCGAGCGTCGGATCGGGGGAGAGCCCGATGCCGACGCGTTGCAAGAACGCGCGCTCGTCGTCCGCGATGATGTCGATGTCAGCGAGCGCCGAGCCCGGGGCGCAAAGGATGGCGTCGAGCGTAGCAAGCAAGTGAGACTTGAACCAGCGGACATCGTCCGAGGTGAGGTGGTGCGAATCATACTCGATGTCGATCTTGAAGCCCTCGTTTTGCGGAAGCAGGAAGACCGTGACACCGAGGGGGTAGTTCATCTCCATCTGATGCCCATGTACGTCTTTTCCGAAAAGCGGATGCGCGTGGAGGTCAAGCTCTGGGATGTTCTCGACCGTGAGGAGAACTTGGAAGATGCTCCGGGAACGCGAGAACGAGCTCGCCTTCATAATGTCCGCGAGGCCGACGTACTCGTAAGCGGACGCTGCGGAAGACCGCTTTTGCACGACATCCAAGATGGATTCAAGCGACTCCGTATGCGGGAGGCGAATGCGGAAGGGAAGAGTGGCGATGCAGGGACCCACGACGTTCTCGATGCCGGGCAGGTCGCCTGAGCGCCCAGAGGTGACGACGCCGAACAGGACATCATCTGTATTGCCGTGAATGCCGAGGACTACCGCGAGGGCGAGGCGAAGTAGACTGGATGCGGTCACCTTGTGCTCGCTGCAGAACTTGGCGACGTTGAAGGCATTCGGAGGGGTCCACGTGGCGGACACCAGGCTGTCAGTGGCGATGCCGTCCGAGTCGTGCGGGACCTTGGGCCAGGAAAGGAGGGCGGCGTCCTCGAGCTCGGACGTCCAGAACTGGAGGGCCTCAATAGAGTTCTGCTGGCGAGTCCAACGCACAAATTCGCTGTAAGGAAGTGAAGGCGAAGTGATACGAAGATCGCTTGCAGCCTGCAGTGACTCGTACGCCTCCTGAAGATCGTTCAAGATCACAGGAAGGCTCCAGCCATCGTACTGGGAATGATGGATCTGAAGGACCATGGTGCTCGACGTAGGGTCCTCCAAGAGCGCCACGCGCGTCGGCACTACGCCAAGGTGGAAACCAGACTGGCGAGACAGAGGGCGCTCCAGGCTCGACTCGTTGACGTGTTGCTGACGAGTCCACTGCAGGTCAAAGCACTCGGCCTTGAGCACAACCTGCAGAATCTCAGTTGCAGGGGCCGGCGGAACAATGAAAGCGGTTCTCAAGATAGGATGACGGGTAACAACCGTTTTCCACGCGGTATGAAGGTTATCGGCGTTGTAGCTCCCGGGCTTTCGGAATGCGTGCTGGGCAAAGTAGCTCTGCGGGACTTGTGTCAGTGCATTTGGCGACGCTTCACACAGAACTAGCGTACTTGCGGGTTACTCGCAGCCAAGGAGACAAGGCCAGAGACCGTAGACGAGCACGGGTAGCAGTCTTCAATGTCGTCGGCAGTGCGCCCCACAAGCTCCGCGATGTTCTCCAGTGAGAGTGTGGTGCCGGAGATTAGTGAGAAAGGCTTGTAGACCAGCGCCTCTACAACTCTAATGTCCGTGTTCCGCTCGAGCGCTAACGCGGCCTGCGCAGTCACAGTTGTCGCCGCCCTGAGATCGCTCGTCTTCAGCTGAAGGCCCTTCTCACGCAATGCTGCGGCAAGACGAATGATTGAGATGGAGTCGCCGCCACATTCGTAGAACTCGCGTGTCGAGGGAACGATGTTGGGCGGAATGGACAAGATAGCTGACCAACACTGGGCGACGAGTTCTTCCGTCGCTGAGCGCGGCACTGCCGAGTTTTCCTGAACAACCGGGACCACGAGCTGGAGCTCCGCTGCGCGTTGGCGGAGTTGGCGGCGGTCGGCTTTGCCCGTCGGTGTAACAGGAAGTTTATCGAGGTGGATGAAGGTAGAAGGACGCATGTAAACAGGAAGGTGGTGTGAGACAGTCTCCGAGATGACATCTTTGACAGTAGCGAGGTCCATCGAAGAGCTCTACGGATCGACGTTGAACAGCATGTGAAATCGGAAATGCAGTAAGCACTCACCTCCACGCAGTAGAAAGCGACCAAGTCTTCACGTCCATCATGCGCGCGCTTGACTACGCAGGCAGCGAACACGTCGGGGACGCGAGAGATCACAGCCTCAATCTCGAGCACCTCCACTCGCTGCCCACGGATCTTCATCTGCTCGTCCGCTCGCCCGAAGCACTTCAGATATCCGTCCTGCACCCACGCGCAAAGGTCCCCCGTGTTGTACATCAACTGTCCCACCTGGTCCCCGCGGGCAAATGGATCCGGGCGGAACAACGCCTCAGTGAGCTCTGGCCGCGCTAAGTATCCCTTGCTCAGCTGCGGTCCGGCGATCCAGAGCGTCCCGACAGCACCGTGCGGGACCATGTTGAGGTTCTCGTCCAAAATGTACGCTCGACTCCATCCGAACGGCTTTCCGATGACCGTCGGATCCTTCGTTGCATCCTCTACGACGTCGAACGTGCACGAGACTGTCGTCTCGGTCGGGCCGTATACGTTTCCCAGCGTCAGGCCCGCCTGCGTGAAGCGGTCGCGCACCGCTGGCGTGAGCATCTCGCCGCAGCTGTATACGACCTCGAGCGATGGAACGTCTGCAGGCTCGAGGATGGAAAGGACGGTAGGCGTGGTCATGACAAAGTTAACGGAGAGGCGACGCATGACGCCGGCGAGGTCGTCCATCGTTGCTTCCTTCGTCGCAAGACAAAGGCATCCTCCCGAGCTAAGCGTGATGAACATGTCCCAGATGGACTGCGTATGCGATTAGTTTTGTTGGAATGAATTCGAAGATGTGAACGACTTACGGCGTCGAACGCGTAGTTTGAAAACATGAAAGTGCGCAGCCCATCTCGTTTCCGAAGCGCCTGGTTCAGCGGCGGGCCGTCAATGGTAGTGTTCACGACAGCCGTGTGGTGCACCATGACGCCCTTCGGTACACCCGTAGTACCAGATGTGAACAAGACATAGGCGAGATCATCTCCGGATCCACGGCCTGAAAACCCTTCGTCAGGGACCTCAAGGGACTGAAGGGTGTCTATAGCGACTGCTGCGATAGAGCCAGTCACTCGAGAACGAGCGTCCTCGAGGAGCTTGGACTCCGTCAAGATCACGGTGCCCTTGACGGCGTCGACTATGACTGCAGTCCGCTCCGCAGGATGATCCGGGTCGAGCGGGACGTAGCTAGCGCCCGCTTTGAGCTGCGAGAAGACATTCAAAATCAGCATCTTCGAGCTAGAAGGACGACAAGATGCAACATCTACTCACCACCGCGAAGATTGCGATAAGCATGTCGATGCCTCTGCTGAAGAAGATTGGCACGATGATCCCAGGCCCGATACCGCGAGTGGAAGCGAGATAGGCGGCGAGTGCGCTGCAGCGCCGGTTCATCTCTCCGTACGTGAGAATGACGCTGCCGCTTGGGTCGTCAAAGCATAGAGCGGGGAGGTGTGGGGAGGAATACGCGATCTCCTCGAAGTAGTGGTGGATGCATGGATGCGTGACTTCGGAGGGGAGGTTGTTTTGGCCGAGAGTGAGAAGAGCTGCCTCCTCGGCTTCCGCGACTACTTGGATGGACCGTAGGGTCGAGAGATTGGAGGTCGAGGAGATTGCGACGTATGCCGCAGACAAACGGTCAGCCCAGAAGTTGTCGTGTAGAGCCGTGAAGTGAGGGGCCTCGTCCTCGGCAGGAAGCACCGCGACAGCAGCACGGGCTGGCGCAAGGAGGTAGAGATCGGCATCGGATGTGGAGTGGGATATGAAGACGGTAAGACGGTCCTCATCAATGGCGGAGAGTATGGTGGCAATAGCAGATCTAGCAGCATCGAGCAGCTCTGCGATCGCGAAGTTGGGCGACACTAAGAATTCGTAGGAGGTGATGGTAGACTCCTGGCTCCGTCCATCGACAACCTGTATGGCTACAGTTGTATCCTCCTCAGACGCGGACCACCGGTAGACATACGACCGTGCAGCCACCAGAGCTGCCGAGGCCAGCAGGCGTAGGAAAGGCGAAGTGTCCGGAAGGTCAAGCATCATCGAGACTGCAGTACGCGGTCAAGGTCCAGCTCTCTGGGGACCCAACCTATAACACCCTTCACCCCCACTTCTGCTCAGCCACGCCCAAAAGCTGAATGTCTGCAAATACGTACCGCATGCTCGGATGTAGCGCATCACCGGCGGCGAGGATCCGAGGCTCGAATGGCAACACGCTCACGGCGCGTGAGGCGATTTGCAAAGAACGCATCAGACATTCTACGGCGGCCTCTTGGAATCAAATATTGACGTTCCTCATCATTGCTGACTTGCTGAGCGGGGCGCCGCGGTCGGTACCCCGAACCTTGGAAGGTGGGGAGTTGTGACCGTAACAGAGGCCAGATTGGATCGCAGCTGATGGCATTCTTCTGTCTTCACGCATCACATAGGTGAAAATAGCGATGGGGAGCGTCCGCATGGTGAGGCACGCTGCACCGTTTGCGACCTGCGACAGAATTGGGATGGGAGCAGTGAGGGAGGAACACGCGCGTTTAGCGACAGTACCGTGGCGCACTGTGGGAAAGCGCTAAGCGCCGCGCTCAATTAGGATCCGCCCACAGCCACCACCGCATCCAGCCTTGAGTCGGATTTCCCTCGGACTCACGACTTTCTTCGATCCGCAGTGCATCCACCGAGTCCGCCGCGAACTTTTCATAGCACCCGACGCTTAACACGCCCCCACTCGTCCCTCGTGATTGGCGGTTAAATTGCACATCGCACCCAGACACCCCGTGCGATGGCCGCCGTCGCTCCGCGAAAGCAGACGTCGGACATTGCATCCTCCTTGGGAAGCTTCGGAGGATCCAAGATTGGGGATACTTGCGCCATATGCTTAAGCTCAAGCGCTGATTGCTAGCATATCAGCGCCGGGATGTCACTAGATGATATCTTCGTCTAGCGCGATGTCGTGCAATGCCGTGCCTCCTCTTGCACGTCATCCCCGCTGACCTTTGCCGGACGCCATCTCGACTGGATTGTATGTATGGCTGCACGTTCCTCGCGTCGCAGCCGACCTTGGATTTTGGCGCCGACTCTTCGACTCCGAGCACACAAGCACACCCTCGGGTATGTCTGCTATATTTCGAAATTTGGGGTTCCTTTTCACTCATTAAACGCGCAGCTCGTCCGACGTCGGACGATGATGCGAGACGGTGCAGCTCTGGGATGACCATTTGCCGAAGATCATCCTCGTTTCGTCGGCGCGAGCGCGGGAGTGTGCGCCCATGCGCCGCCTCCCGTCACAGCGATGTCACGGTGCATTCTTCACACGCAGGACAATTATTGGCCTCACAGGGCGGTCGGGACTTGGCCGTTCCAGATCAAGGTTGCCTCGACCCTCGATGGTGTGCGAGTGCGAGTGAGGACAGTAACGGCGCTGGACAAGGGGATATATATAATTCAAAACTTGGGCCGGATGTTTAACGCTGCTTGCGCGACCCTCACGAAACTTTGCGACTCTACCAACTTCCGACCTTCTTCAAAGTGCATATTCCATTGTGCTGCTCGCACTCGCAGGACTGACGCTCCAATTCCTAGTATGCAGCGATTCGCTCCCTCTCACCGCGCACTCTCTCGCCTTGTCTCGTTCAACAGGGTGTCTCGCAGGACCCTCGCGAACGTTTCGGCGGACATCCTGCGCGACGCTTCTACTCCCTCAGCGCCGCCTATGTCTCCTCTTTCGACACGAGGGAGCCCCGCCAACCTGCAAAACGGACTTGAAACCTACCGCCGCAGCTTCCCGCCGCTCACTGGTTTGACCTCCCACATCCGCTTCAATCCCGCATCAGACTCGTCGTTCGCACCTCAGCGTGCTGTCTCTCAATTCATATCCTCCCTTCACGCACACTTCGACACTCTCCCGAGCGACCCTCACGCCCCGGCGTCGGCAGCCCGCTTCCGCCAGTACTCTCGCGCGGTGGTGCTGCCTTTCGAGGACAAGCCCCGCGTATACTGGTCCCCTGGTCACTTCAAGGACGGCCAGGACATCACGTACTACAATCAAGGTACAGGGGTTTCCTTGCCGTCCGCCTACGAATGCTGACCATCCCAGGTGTATTCAACCCGGAGCACAACTCCGAGAGACGTGCTATGCCCTCCATTCCGGAGAGCATGCACCACGAGCTGCTGGAGAAGCTCATCCTCACCGACGTCGCACTGTGCGACTGGTCTGTCGACGAACTCCGCCATCCCATCATTGTTGGTGTGCACTTCATCAAAACCGCGGTGTGTGAGCTCGTGATCCTCATTTAATACCACGACTGACCGCGGAACAACATTCATGCAGCCGACGGAGGAGCACCCGGTCTCGAAGACAACGCCGAACTCGCTGCACCAGGACGGCCACAAGTTCTCGTTCGTCCACCTCGTGCAACGGCGTAACGCCATCGGCGGCGAAAATGTCATCGCCGCGCAAGGCGGGCGGTACTCCGGCCTGCAGCCGAGTGAAGTACCCGCCGAGGACGTCTTGGCTCGGTGAGTGCTTCGCTCATGGAGCAGCGCCTGCCCCCTAGACTCGAGCGCGCTGATCGATCCCCGTATATCCCAATACGACACAGCTTCTATCTGGAGTCTCCCCTTGACACTTGGGCGGCGTACGACGCCAAGTGTTCTCATTATGCGGTACGTCCTATGCTAAGTCCCGGATCAAGCGCGCTCTCATGCGTCATCCCGCAGGGCCCCGTTATGCAGGAGGTGCCTGGACCTGAGCCCAGCGAGCGGAGCGTGATGTGCGTGATGTTCATTGTGTCTTGCGCAAGGGTGACTGACGACTGTTCTCGACCACTTCCAGCATCTGTGACATCGAGCCGATGGTAGCCGCCGTGTGCCCCATTTGATGGGTCCGTAGCAGTGGAGTATTTCGGGGATAGCTTCCGCGGGGACGGAGACTTCAAGTGCTCGGGAGCTAATTGTATAGAGTAGTCGCACGTTTGTTACGAAACGCCGCCAAAGGCGCTATATAAAGCTCTGCATAAGGGTTATATATAGCCGTCTGTTATGCGTCGATCCGACTATAGAAACTGAAGTTGCGCAATGCACCTGGAGGAGTGGTCATGCACCATGCAGATGTTTGATCGGCAAAATGAGTACGTCTCTAGATGAACACCCTTGATTTGAACGCGTACTCCGTGGGAAGCTCCGTGATGTACATCCGCTCCGTCGCGGCAATGGACTGCGGTGAAGAGGAGCAACGGTGAACTTGGAAACCCATTTTTGGACGGCATCTGAATCAGGGCGACGTGGCGGTGTTCGAGAATCCGGACCGCTGATCCGGAGTGTACGAATGGGCGCCTAAAATTAGCACGATGTCTGAGACTCCGACTCCGAGGAAGCCTCAAGGCTCACTCCCGGACCAACGCACGTTGCCTCCCCCTACATCCTCTCGGGCCTTACGGAAAGGCTGCAAATTCCAACGTCTGACAAACCACCAGCGGCTGGGGTGCTTTTGAAAAGCGAACATGTGGTACATCCTTTCGTAACTTCTGACGCGTCGCAACTCGACATCGCGTCTTTTCCATCCTCGATCACACCTCGCTCACCGCATGGTGCCAACGGACTTCCTTCTTGCCACGGGCGCACCGCCCGTGGGTCTTTAATTTTACTCCGGACACACACTCCGCCGGCTCGGGATTTGCGCAGTCGCAACGCAGACAGTTTCCGACGGCGTTGATTGTCACCGGCTGGCGAGGCGGCGATTATCTAATTGACCTCTACCTGGGCGGCATCTCGCAGTGAAATGCATGCATTGGTTGCATAACTCAGGCCGTTTGGCGTCTGTCCCGGGCTTGTCTCCGTTCAGCCATGTCGTTCTGTCTGGCCGATGGCACGTTCGTAAGTCTTATTCCCCCTCTCCTGGCTCAATATCCACCGTATTGACGTACACTTCGCATACTTCTAATAGGGCCCTCAATCCTCCTGCAGAACATTCGACTTCACCGTCGTTTTCGAAAATAGGTACGCTTCATCGGTCATCTCATCTCTCCTTCCGCGATAGTTGTGTGGAACGCGGACGTCGTTGCCGAGCCTCGACCGTTCGAGCATGTGCCCACGGAGCGCGTCATATTGCAACGCACATCAAAAATTCATGTTGTTGATTGCTCTCGATCACAGTATTCTGTCGGTGTTGCCGAACGGCCTCTTCCTCCTGACATGCATTCTGTTCTGGCTGGGAGGACGCCCGCGCGCCGCTCTTTTCGTAAAACATGCCCTCGCCGGCCTGCCGTTTGGGCTGCTCGCAGTCACAAGTGTACTCAGCCTTGCTTCATGGGTGACTTCGTCGGTCGATTTGCCGTCCAAGGCGACGCACCTTGTTACGGCTGCCCAGTCCCTGAATCTTGTGTCTTCTGTGAGTGTTCGCATGTCGGCTTTACCGCCGTGCCTGCTTATTAACCCACTTTGTGTACTAGATCGCGCTCATTACCTTGGTCCCGTTCGTAGGGCACTCGCGCTACATACTGTTTGTGGCGTCACTTTATCTCCTCCTAACGCTGGTGCTCGACGCTGCTCGGGTGCGGACCTTCGCGATCGTAGGCTCGGGAACGACATCGCCCTTCTTCCTCGGGTCTTTCCTCGCCCAGTACGCCTGCCGTTTCCTTTCTCTGGCGACACTCTCCTTCCCCTCGCTCTTTGTTTTAAAACGTGAAGGTGGGCTGGAAGATGCAGGCTTCCTGTCACATATTTTCGTCTTCTGGGCCCTTTCACTCCTATGGAAGGGCCGGCACGGGAACCTCGAGCTCGAACATTTGCCCAAACTGGACTCTGACATGGACACAACTGTACTCTACTCCCGGTTCCAAGTTCACTGGAAGGCAGAGAGGTACGCGCCTACTTCAGTTCGCCTCGTTTCGCAAAGCGCGTGCTGACTCTAGACTAGAGCGGCGCACGGCGACGATGCTTCCATCGCGCGCGCTCTGGCGTCCGCGTTCTATCCCACCTTCCTCGGGCCGGTCGTGCAGGCCGTCCTCCGCTCGCTCGCACAAGCTGTCCAGCCGCTCATGGTGAACGCGATCATCAAGTTCCTCCAGTCGTACTCGGACAGCAACACAGTGCGCGAGCCTGCGCAGTGGGGCTGGGCGCTCGCGGGAGCGTTTGCCATCGTCTTCATCGGTCTCGCAGGCGCTACTGGGCAGTACTTCTACTACGTGTACAGGGCGGGGGCGTACATTCGTGCTGCGCTTGTGGAGGCTATTTACAGGAAGACGCTTCTGCTGAGCGCGGACTCGCTTGCTGATGCTGCGGGCGGAGACGCGTCGAATCTGATGAGGTTGCAGTTTACGTCGTTTTGTTTGCGAATGCCTATTTACTGACTTCTGTTCGCAGCGTCGACATCGAACGCATCACGCTCGCCATTGACCCCCTCCATCGTATGTACACTCGAATAATATCATGCGACGCAGGGAACTAAAAGAGTACGCCCATAGAACTATGGTCCTCCCTCATCGTCATCGCCATCGGACTATACATCCTCTGGACGCAGATCGGCACTTCTTTCGTCGCCGCAGTCATCGTGACCGCTGTGTGCATGATTGCCACACCACTTCTCTCCAGGCACATTGACGACCTCCAGGAGGCGTGGTCCGCAGTGACTGACAGCCGCGTGCGCCTTATATCCAGCGTCCTGCATCAGATCACGGGGGTGAAGCTCTCTGCGTACGAGCCCGAGCTTGTCACCAAGGTGGAGGGCGTGCGCCAGACAGAGCTGACGGCGATGAAGCGTTTCTGGAAGGACTTTGCCGTCGTCGTGTGCGTCACGAATACCGCCCAGAACATGCTAAGTCTATTCACGCTTGGGTATGCTTAATCGTTGTCCCCAAGCCTCCACAGTGTGCTGATAAGAGTGCTCATATCCAGCGCATATGCGATCGTGTCTTTCCTCTCGAAGAGTGGCTCGCTCGACACCGCGCGTCTCTTCACCTCGTACACTGTCCTCACGATTATCGCGGCACCGCTCTTCTCCGTCGGACAAAACTACGGCACAGTGCTCGCCGCGTACGGCAGTCTCAAGCGTATCCAAGCGTTTCTGACTGCGCCCGAGCGCAAGGATCCACACGCGCAGGATCTCAGCATCGTCGACAAGCGGGACTCCCAGTCAGACCCCGAGAAGTCCGGCGAGTTCGGCGAGATTGTCGGTACCTATGAGTTGCGCGGGTCGTTTGGGTGGGGCGAGAAGAAAGTGCTCGAGAACATCGACCTGCAGATCCCCGTTGGGAAGATTACTGCTATTATCGGCCGCGTTGGCTCTGTAAGTCACGTCTGCTCTCCTTCACCTAACGAGACTGACAGTACCCGCAGGGGAAGACTACGCTGCTCACGTCCATCTTGGGCGAGACAACGGTGATGGGCAATATCTCGCGCACCCCTATACGTGACCCCATCGCCTTCTGCTCACAGGCGCCTTGGCTGAGGACTAGCCTATCGATCGAACAGAACATTCTGTTCTCGTCCCCCATGGATCGCAAATGGTTCAACACCGTCATCCATGCGTGTGCACTTGATGGCGACTTCGGTCCCGCGAGCCTGGACGTCAGACAGGCAAAGGGCCTCAGTGGTGGACAGAAAGCACGCATTGTGAGTGGACAAATAACATCATTACGAAATGAGGATATTAAGTGTACCCAGGCCCTCGCCCGTGCGGTGTATTCCGGGAGCCCGGTTGTCATCTTGGACGACGTCTTTGCTGCCTTGGACGGTACGACCTCGGCCAATGTTTTCGATGCGCTGCTCGGTTCTACTGGACTCCTCAAAGGTCGTACCGTGGTACTCGCAACAAACAAGAGTACGCTCGCCAATCTCTGTGTTGCGCTTTACATCTGACGAGTGTCCGCAGTATCTCACTTGCAACGAATGGACCAGATCGTGATGCTCGGCGAGGGGCATATTCTTGAGCAAGGCACCTTCCAGGAACTATCTAGCACTGATGGACCCACCGGTGTTCTCATCCGTGACCACTCCCAGTCGTCAGACATCACTGAAGAGTTAGGGTCTCAGGTCACCGCGTTCGATGATACGGTCGAGGATATCGACAAGGCAGACGCCGAGCAAGAGGAGATTGACGCCATTCAGCATGGCTCCAGCGGCATATCTGCGTATCTGCACTACTTCAAGGGTGCCGGATATTCCTCCTTCGCTGTCTACGCCGTCTTCCTCTTTGTCACTGTCGGGATCCAGATCATCACCCCCGTCTATCTGCAGCTGTGGGCTGCCGCGAATGACAACGGCTCTGGCTCGGCGTCCTCCATCCTTGGACGGTACCTGGGCGGATATGCTGCAGTCGAGGTTGCGTACACGATCGCGTTCACGACCGTGTTCTACTTCTTCATTATGCGCCTCGTCCCGGGAGCCTCCGACGCGCTGCACTCGCACGCGTTCGATGCTGTGATGGCCGCGCCGATGTCGTTCTTCGGCGCGACGTCCGCGGGCAAGATCATCAGTCGCTTCAGCCAAGACGTGTTCATCGTCGACTTCGAGTTCCCGCTCGCGATGCACGACTTTGGGTACGAGGCGACGCGCATGATCGGTAGTGCGATCCTTATGATCGTGTCCGTCCCGTACCTCGCGATCGTCGTCGCGTTCACGCTTGTGCTCGTGTATACCATACAGAAGTTCTACCTGGTGCGCGCGCTCCGCTTCTTGTCATATGGTGGGATCACTGACGCGGTCATTACAGGCTACTTCTCGACAACTCCGTAGACTCGACCTTTCGAGCAAGGGTCCTCTATACACGCTCTTCGCCGAGACGGTGGAGCTTAACGGGCTCCTGACTATCCGTGCCGCGCGCAAGGACGTGCCCTACGCAGCCGCAAACTCGGCGCTCCTCGCGCGCTCTCAGGTGCCCTTCTACTTGACCAAC
Organism: Trametes versicolor FP-101664 SS1; assembly: GCF_000271585.1. Taxonomy (NCBI): domain Eukaryota; kingdom Fungi; phylum Basidiomycota; class Agaricomycetes; order Polyporales; family Polyporaceae; genus Trametes; species Trametes versicolor. Next base: position 2,677,567 of record NW_007360327.1, read on the forward strand.
GTCGCGCGGCTCTGGTTGGCGACCACGATCGGCGTCATCACCGCCGTCATCAACACGTGCTTCGTTCTCATCGCCGTGGGCACCCGCGAAAGCACGTCTGCGGGCCTCTTCGCCGTCGGACTCTCCCAGGCGGTCTCGCTGCAGGACATCATCAGTCTTGTGCTCACGTCTTGGACTCAACTCGAGATCGCGGCCGTCGCCATCGAACGGAACCTCGAGTACACGCGACTGACGCCTGAAGAGGATGATGCGGCCGCCGCCGGGAAGGGCCAGCCTGACGCCTCTTGGCCGTCCCGCGGCACCATCGAGTTTGAGGATGTGGTTGCGCGCTACGATGGCCAGACGGAGCCCTCGTTGAAGGGGATCACTTGGTCTGTGACTGGCGGAACTAACGTTGGGTTGTGTGGTCGAACCGGCTCCGGGAAGAGGTAAGTGATACGCATCAAGTATAGAAGCCCTTCAGCTGACGAGACTCGCAGTACTATGCTGCTTGCCATTCTGCGTGCGTTGCACGTGGAGGGGAAGATCATCAGTTGGTCCAAATTCGCCTTGTCCGCTCGCAGGCTTTACTAACATAAGAATGCAGTCGACCAGCGGGACACCGCAGATATCCCGCGCCGAACGCTACGCAGGAACATCACAGTCGTTCCCCAAGATCCTTTGGTCATCGACGGCACCCTGCGCGAAAACATCGACCTCTCCGGCGAGAAGACCGACGCGGAAATCTGGATAGCCATAGAAGCAGCGCAGGTCCGTACCCCACGTGCCCAACACTGCGATCGATTGTCTGACCATCTGCCCTTCGCAGTTAAAAGACGTTGTAGGGGGCTTCGAGCACAAACTTGAGCAGCCTCTGAGCGCGCGGGGCAACGAACTCTCCAAAGGCCAAACCCAGCTCCTTGCGCTCGCACGCGCGCTCCTGCGGGGCAACCGCATCGTGCTCCTCGACGAAGCGACGGGCAACCTCGACGTCGAGACGGACCGTGCCGTGCAGGTGACGATCCGCTCCGCGTTCGCGGACTGCACCGTGCTCACCGTCGCGCACCGCATCGGGACCATCGCCGACTACGACCAGGTCGCGGTGCTGGAGGCGGGACGGATTCTCGAGGCGGGCGAGCCGGCGCGGCTACTGGAGGATGAGGGGAGCGCCTTCGCGCGCTTGTCGCGCGACGCGACCATGTAAATACATTGTCCAGTTACGGTCGTCTAACGCCGCGTGGTGTACATCCCATACCCACCATACGAGTACGCTGCTCTCATACAAGACTTAATGCTCTTATTCCGTATGCCTGCGCGTCGTCGGTGACGATCCACGACTGAATTTGAGCGCGCACGCCTAAGCATTAATTGGCAAGAGCCGTCATGGCGTCCCGCGCCTCACAAGTCCGAGCGAGTGTTCGAACCCTAAGATGGGCAGATGTCTTTCTCGCGGCACCTTTAACATCCGCTCGGTGCCACCAGAGGTACTTACTCGCTGAGCGCAGCGTCGACCCTTTCCAAGCAGTTCAGTATACACTAGATATGATTACGAGGCTGGTATGCGGGTACGTATGGTCCGGAGAGAATGCGCGTAGTGGGTACACTGGCAGTGATACACATCTTGAACAACAACATGAGCGTGATGACGAGCGATGACCGAGTCTCCCAAGGCCCCGACGGCGTCGGGCGTGGGCAGAAGGGTATGAACCGGGGAGCGTAGCACTACCGAGAAACACAGGGGAAGAAAAGAAGTAAAGAGACGAAAAAGAGGAAGGTATTGGGGGATCAGCATGCCGAGAAGGGGATGGAAGAGTAGGGATTATACTGCGGGTCCGTGTTTGCGTGGCAGGAAGGGGAAGCATGGTATAGTATCCGGGCAGGAATGAAAGGAGAAGATGCAAGCAAGAGAGATGCGTTGTGGGTGTGCACAGGAGTCCAGAGATTGAGCGATGCTGAGAATGAGATGCAAGACGACGTCGAGCGCGCGCGCTCACATGCCATAGAGAAGAGCGGGGGGCGTGCCCGTGCTCGGCACGCCATGCATTGATGACGACGATGGAGCCCAGCTCTGCAGCCCGGCTTCGTCAGTACTCGTTCAGTACGGACCGATCGCAGGACCACTCACCCTGCGTCCGAGACGATCCCCATGCGTCTGCCACGCCTGCCTCCCGCGCGAGGTGCTGTCGAGCCCGAGCGCGTCGAGGTCCTCCTTGCCCTTGATCGTGACGCTCACGCGGCGCGCATGCCCGGCCTGCTGCTCGCGCTTCTGCGGGATATACGGCAGCTCGCTATCCGGGATGGGCAGCGAGTGGCCGCGCGAGTGCTCGGGGATGGGCTCGTACGTGTAGTTGGGCGAGCTGGACACCGGGGAAGACGGGCTCGGGATCACGTCGAAGGGGTTCGTGTTCATGCTGAAGACGGGGCCCGCGAAGCGAGGAAGGGTGGGGGGCCGGATGGGCGCTGTCGCGCTGTTCCCGGGCCACCGGGGACTGGTGTCCTGGACCTGCCATGGATGCTGAGCTATCATGGGCACATACGTCATGGGCGTCGGTGGATATGGCATCGCCCATCCCTGCCAGGGGGAACTCATCATCATCGGGGGCTGAGAGGGCATATTCGGTATGGTGAGCGCCGGCAGCTGCCGGTGTTGCTGTTGGTATTGGTGCTGCTGTTGTTGCTGTTGTGGCTGGGGCGGACGCTGCTGCACCGGCGACTGTGCGTTGAAGTAGAGCATTCCGTTGTAGGGAATCGCGCCGCGGGGAACGTCGGACTGCGCCCCCGCCGGCGGAGGTCGTGAAGCCGCGGCCGCCGGAGCTGGCGACGCCGGAGGAGAGTCGGAGATGTAGGGCTCCGGGTGCTTGTACGGACAAAGCGGCCCCCTTCTGCAGTTCGGCCACGAAAGACACGGCGTATGCTGGGAGACTACGAAGGGAAGGGATACACGTAAGCCAGATACGTGTATACGGTGCTGCGCGTGAGGGACTCACACAAGTGTACCGCTACCGGGTGCAGGTACTGGCAGTCTTGCACATGGCACAAGCCTTGGACGTAAGCCCAGCAATGGCTGTGCTTGGTGCCCGCCTTGCCCTTGCCGTTCGGTCTCCTCCCGCCATGTCCTGAGGCGCGGCGGGCGTTGTTTCGCACGTCGTCCCGGGCGAAGCTGGCTAGCGCGAGATCGTGGATACTGCGGAGGGTTAGACAGGATATAGCGGAAGGCTTGTGGCGCTCACTAGTTGCAGTTGTCCCCGACGGGGCACCAACCCTTATTCTTCACAAAATGCCTGCACAACGCCGTGCGCCATGACAAAGGTCTGTACTTGATGCGCGAATCAGGCGCCGTTCCGGCGAACGGAGTTGGGCCCAGCTGGTAGTTCGGGTGATCCGAACTGTTCGTCACTGGGGAGAGCGTCGACCAAACCGGAGAAGCGGCGGAGGCTAATGGCGGTCGTGGTCCGTGTCCCATTAGGCTTCCGCCGTCGAGCTAGGTATCAGACAAAATCGCGTGAGCACCGTGCTAGAAGCTCGGAAGCCGGTACCTAGCGAAGGAATGTACCATTCCATGAATGTTGGGATCGTTCTGTATGGTATCCGGGGAGGCGTGCACATAGTTGCACGCATCACCCTGAGGACAGTGTCCGAGGGCGAAGTTGCGGCAGAGTTTGGCTGTGGGGCGTTAGTTGGGCGCGTGTACGCTTGCGAAAGGACCAAGGAGGACGTACTGCGAAACCGTCCGCGACGAGAAGCCATGTCTGGAGGGAAGGAGGGATGTGGGAGAAGGGAAGAAAGGTCAATTGTCTGGGGACGGCGCGCGCCTGATTCTTATATGTCACGTCCAGGACAAAGTGGAAGAGTCGGATATGAATGCCTGCCACGCGCACGTGCTACTCACGCGAATAGCAAAGCTAAAGCTCCGGCGCAGGCTGATAGTCTCTTGGATAGTCCAAAGCGCAGCGACGCTTGAGCCGCCGATTATGAAGCCGCACCGGTGAAAAAGCGAGAGCAAGTCCCGGAATGAAGTGGGGGAGGCTGTGTGGTCCAAGCTGGCGAGCGTTGGGGTCAAAGCGGCAGGCCATTCTGGAGACGCAGCGGGCGAGGAAAAATTCGGGCTGGAGAGCGTGTGGACAGCCATCGCACAGAAATGCACAGGAGAGAGCGGGGGGAGTGAATCCCCTGGGGAGCTGGCTGAAAAGCTCTGCAGACACCACGAACACGCCGTTTACACGAGCTGGACAGATTGTCCAAATCGAGCGTTTGGGTGGCAGATTGCTGCTTATGTAAGCACACATGCTAGGCACACCCGGACCCCGAGGAGCTCGTCATTCCTCGCAGGTCTTCGCTGTTTTGCACCCCTCAACTCGTCAGGATGCACGTCGGGGCCATGGAAGAGCGGAGGACACTCACCGGGGTATCTGCAGATGCACTGACGCCCTTGCAGACTGCCAAATCGGGAATCATATCCTCATTAACCCCCGGGTAAGCCGTTTTAGTGCATAATCCCTGTACAACAAACCTCGCATGTTAGATGACGGCCAGGCACACTCGGCACAGACGCAACGCCTCCCTTGGGCCACGACTTACTTTTTGAACTCGCCTTCGTGGTGCTTTGCTCGGGGTCCCTGCACAGCCCTCTGCCTCGTTGTCCTCGGTGCGGAGCCCGAAGCGCCGTGTGCGGCGAAGGCTCACGTCGAGCTGCGTGTTAGTCCCGCACCATGTGAGCCCGCTGCCTGAGCAGTACCTTATTGACCTCATATCGATGGTGCACCCTCGGAAAAGAGCTCGGGCCGGCGACGCTTGACGCAAGTCTGAGTCTGCAGCCAGGCGGTGGCAAACCGAGTCTGAGTCTGCTGTGCGCCGCACCAGGCCACGCTGCTTCCCGTCGCGGTGGGAAGGCCGGGCCCGAGGAAGGTTGCCGCATCCCGAGGTGTGGCCAGATGGGCTCGATCTTCTGGCCCGTCCGACTCCGCCCAGCCCGCAGTACCAGCTCAGCGAGGGCCGGAGTCCGACAGAGGCGGCTGGCAGCGCGCGACGCTTCACGAAACATTCCGGGCCTTCCAGAACGCGCAACCTAAAAGCTACCGCGTACGGCATGCTTGGCCTCGGTGTCAATCCTGATCGCCTACGTAAGAACGTGCTTGCGCAGGCGGGTCGAAGTTGCGCGGTCGGCGCCTGTGCGGTGTGTTGCCGCAGCGGCCCCGCGTCGGGTCGGGCCCATGCACGCTCTGCTCCGCCGCCACGCCTCTGAATGTGTTGTCACGTTAGGTGCAGCTAGAACGCGAAGATGCAACGTCCACGTACCGCGCGACCTGATGCTACACAGTAGTGGACAGCTCCGGCGGCTGCGCGCAGACAGCTGTGCCACCAAAACACGACGTTAGTGTGGCTGAGACACCCGAACCCGCGATGTCGCGTTTCCGCCGACGCATCTCCCGCGCCGAGCGTCCAGCGCAACGCATCGTGCGACGTCGATCGGACGCGGCAGCGCAGCCGGTGGTCGATCACGCCCGGCCTGTCTCCGCACACGTCGTGGATTACACTAAAACAACAACATACATAGATTGCATGGGTCGGGACGAGAGCGATACAGTCTACACTGGAGTGATGTTTCAGGGAGGGGGCAACGGAGCGAGCAGCAGGCAGGGGGGCTCACCGAACAACATACTGGGGGGCTTGCTGTACATGGAGAGGGGAAATGTGGATATCTACAGAGCGAATGATTAGGATGTGGGGGGTATAGACGGTGTCCGGAGGGTCGATAGCATAAGGAGGCGTATGGCACAGCGATGCAGGCGGCACAACATAAAATAACCTTATGCAATAAACAGCACAGGCGCGAATGTCCGGGAGCGAGGGGCGAGCGGGGATCGGGCGGGTAGACGTAGACATGGACGTAGGCGGTCGTGCGGGCGGTCGGCCAGGGAGCGGGCGGGCGCATTAGGTGAAACGCGTAGTGTAACTGCGGGGAGACGCAGCGTGAGATCGGCGGTGCGGATGGAGGCTGAGACTGCGAGCCACGTACGGGTGGGGCTCACGTTCGGGCGCACCGAGTCATAAGGCGAGGTTGCTGAGCTCTGGATTACCGGCGGACATGACCGCGACGCCCGGGTCCAGTCGCAGGGAGGGCTGCCCCGGCGGCGGCATCGCCGACTGCCTTATTGAGGAGCATACCGAGCGAGAACTGGCCAGGTATTCTGCACCGGATATCTGATGGCGTTTTCGGGGCGGCATAGAAGACATATCCTTGAGTGTCGCGAAGAGAGGTTAAATCACAATGCTTTACGCACAGTCTCGAATCACTCACTTCGAACGCGGCGCTGTGGTCTGTTCACAGGCGAGTCAGTATGGGGCCTGCAACGGGTATCGGCGCCGGAGAAATAGGGACTCACTCTGCAGCTCGTCCCAGCTCCTCGGGTGCTTGCGTTCCATCTGATTCAGCGCATGCATCTGCAACTCCTGACCCCGCACCGCCGGAGAGAACGTCTATAGATAGTAAGCTCAGAAGGACCCTGGCATTCCCCACGGACACACAACGGCGTACCTGATCAACTGAGCCCAGTTCGTGGTGCCCGCGGGACACATCGGGGACAGCCATGGCGTCGCTATGCGACCACTGCATTTCCCGCATAGTCTTCCATGCTGAGACGCTGTCCTGCAAGGCCACATGGTTGTTCGGCCTGCACGACCCTTCCTCAGCGCATGCGCCACATGATATCAGCTCAGGAGCACTTACATCGCGTTCATCATATCGTCGTGGGACTGTGATGTGCTCGCCCGCGAGTCCGAGCGCTCGAGCGTGTTTTGTATGTCGTCCACAAGCGGTGACTGCTTCCCCGAACCAGTGGGGGCTGCGGGACGGTCAGCACGGGGAATCCGGGGTGCGGCCAGAGCGGCGGTGCTTACAATCCAGGTCGCTCCGGAAACTCTCGACGAGCGAGGCCACTGCAACGGAGCAAATGAGTACTGCGCACCACGTATTTCACCTCCCGGAAGCAGTATTGCACTCACTCAGCCCGTCTCTCCGCTCCTCGGCAATGCTCAGTTGTTGCCGAATCTGCGCCTCGGTGTCCAAACAAGCCGTGTAGCGGGCGAACGCATCTTGTGTCTCCCTTTGTGCCCGAGCCAGCGCTGCCTTTGCACCGGCCATCGTCCGTCCTGTGACCGCGGTATCGTTATATATCACCAGAGCGCTACGAAAAGCGGAGCACTCACTGTTGTGATTTACTTCATTCAGCAGCGAACTGGATGTCCCTTGCTCTGGCGTAGACGCCGGCGGTGTGGCGTCCTCGTCCTTCGCGTCTGTGCGGGCTATTTCAGCACCCAGGAGGCGTTTACGAACGGTCTCACATACCTTTATCCGCTAGCCCATTCCACCCGGCGAGGGATATCGATGGTGAGGACGCGCCGAGCTTCGATGGTCCGGCCCCCGGGTCCAAACCAAGTGCCCGAGTCTGCCCGAAGGCGCGGCGGAGGCGGGGATTATGTGGAACCCCTGTCGCCTGCCGCTCGATGAAGCCGCGGAGGAAGGCGAGCTCGATGTTGTCGGGCATGATGTACGGCGGGCCCTGGATCTCGCCCTTCTGCATGAGCACCTCGAGGTGCGACATCACTTTGTCCTTGAGCTGCTGCAGCCATTCGTGCAGCTCCATGTGGTCCTGGTCCGCGCGCGCGTCGTAGTCCTGCCGGCGCCGCGCCTTGCGCCAGTACGTCTTCGTGAGCTTCAGTGCGCGGTTGACCTCGGTGTCGAGCGTGCGGTACCAATCGCTAGCCTGGCGATTGAGGCGCACCGCGAGCACGCCCGGCTGCACGCGCAGCTGCAGCAGACAGCGCCCCTCGCCGTCTGGAGAGCCCAGAACACCTTTCTGGCCTTGGTTTCCCCTGGTGGCGCCGCGAGAGACATTACCGAGCTCCGGCCAAGGGAGGTCGTCTGTTAGCATGATGGCGGGGAGGATGAGAGAAAGGACCAAGCTCGGGCGTGATGGCGGCGGGGGCGAGTGCGGAGGGGATGGAAGGTGGACGGTGCGAAAGCGGAGATGAGAAGCAGAGAGGAAGGAGGGCCGGTGGACGGTTTTGTGCTAGGCTCGAGTGCTGTGGGAGCGCATCTAAACGCTTCGACTTCTGCTGGAGGAAGTGGTGATGGTTGGTGGGGGGCCAGCTTGGTGCTGCACCGCCAAGATTCAAATGAGAGATTCGAGCTCTGGCTGGTGGCCTGAGAGATCAATCATGGCAAATGCCCGTTGGGGTTTACGGGCCCTGGTTAAGCGAGTCTGCGAAAATGTCGTAGAATTCAGAACCCGCGAGCGCGAAACTGCGTTCGCGACCCTCATCAGCTGCCTTTTTGGGACAGGTGCGTGACACAAGGCGATGATTCCCTGAGCAGTGAGTCGGGTTTGGCAGATTGTCGCGAAGTGATACTGTCGTATCCACGCCGAACACGTCCCGTCCATACACAACACCGACATCGGCACCCGGACATGCCAGACGAGCCGCTCGTCCCGCCGGGCCCGCCCCCCTCACTTGCAGCCCCGAGCATGAAACACGCGGTCCGCACGGCCCCCCTGCCGCGCCCAGCGCCGCCACACTCCGCACCCTGCAACCCTCCGCGCCCAGCGGAGACGCTGCTGCATAATAATGGAATGCCGCCAGGGCGTAGTCCTCGGCCAGCGGGCTCGCCAGGCCACGTCCACTGGACTCCAACAATGCTGATGGCTCATCAACGCCAGCATCACTGATCATGCTCAGGACGCTCGTCGTTCCCTGGAGGACAAAATCGCCATTTCCTGCAGTTAAGAACGCAAATGAGCCCTACCGGCAGACAGTGCGCATGCAGCGCGGCTTCTCTCGTTGCCTCTGCGGACGCCATTCTGACCACCGGGCTGTGCATTCACGATGCGCCGCAGCCCCGACGTGCTGCTCCGCCGGGCGTCCAGAAGTATGGAATCAGCCTCAAATAGCCCGCACACCACGATATCAGCGGCAATCTACGCAGTTCTCAACAGCAGCGAACCCTTGATCCGCCTTGATTTGCTCTGGACGCTTCTCAGAGGCAGACCGCCCGCCCCGCGCCAGGCGTCTCCAGACTTGCACAGCAAGTCGGCGGGCCTTGATGGGCGGCCCATTGCGGCGTATATTTTCTCAGCTGCGCGCGCCGCTCGAGCTCTCTGTCCGTTCGGCCCGGAGACGCTGCATGAGACCGGCCGCTCGCGCACAGGCATCGGCGACCCGACGTCTCGATACAGCTCCCTTCGGCCTCAGCCGTCGGTCGACATTCCTGATCCCCGACGACGTATGGGCCAGCCGCCAGCGTCCCAACCGACGCAGCAAGATATGGCGAAATCTGCGGGAAGCGGGAACCACCATGAATTTGATGACACGGGTTCTCGAAGCGGATGGGGGACCTCGGCCCACTCTTCCTGCGATACAGTATCGGGAGGGAAGTCCTCCGACCCAGTGCCGATGACGGATGTGGAAGCCAAAGCACTCACCAAAACGACTGGGAGTGGAATCTGTTGGCCAGGTCCAATCAATGATGATGGCGCGCGCACAGGGTCAGAGGGTGGTCGGGATGCTCCGGAGGAGGAACGGTATCGGCGCCGCGGCGCGAGTGTGGCGCAGCCTCGAGACCTCAAGAGTGATGGGTGGTTCGTAGGTTCATGCGGAACTTCTGCAAACGAGGGGCCTCGATGAGAGGTGACCCCTACTGTTCACGGCGGCGAATGTAATGTGGTTCGAAGCAAGATTCACGGGATCGGCGTTTTGCAGCTGCGGTGGGGGTTCGGACCGCGGTCACACACGAAGTGATTATGACCGCGCAACGGTGTTCAGACAGCAGCGCAGCGGGAAGAAAGATACGGGTCGCCGAACGGACCTGCGGTAACTCTCGCCACCTCTAATCCGGAGCGGTGAGCGTGATGAGCATCATTCATTTTGCGGTTTGCAAAGGAACTGTCATACGACTCGATGGTCCTGACGGGGCCCATGATTGAGTTCGGAAACATCAAACGCAAGTGGCAAGTCAGGCTCCTCCTTGAGTAGAGCGTGCGAATGAAACGGCGCACCTTCCCACTGCACTGCGGCTTCTAGGTGAAAGTCATGCCAACACCGCATGCGGTGTCCTCCTGCTTGTGCACACTGACACTACTACGTGCGCCACCATGTCGGGGAGGTTCTGCGGTGATGATGTCGGGGCAAGGCGTCGGTCGCAACGCCGATATTCTCGGGATGCCGAGGGCCGATGTGAAATGACGGTGCGCCCACAGAACGCCCCGCCCCGAGACGCAGATACAAAGCGCCATCGGGTAAGGCGGGAGGCACTACAAAATCCGGCGAACTGGAGATCAGCGACGGCGGCATGGACAAATGTCGGTATGAAACGAACCTTCCCAACGCGCATCTGCCGCATTGTCATGCGGCGGGTGATGCTGACTGGCGCCTTGGCCGAAGTCCCAAGCCCCCGAGAGTGGATGAATAGCACCGCCTCGCGGATGCAGACCACTGCGTCGACATGGGTCTGTGAGTGCGCGATGGCTCAGCGGACCGATGTCCTCCTCATCTGCAGAAATGAAGGTGAGGCGTCAGAACAATTTAATGATGGAGTATGCCTGGCGGTCCTCAATATGTTGCTCACAACAATAGAAGGCGCCAGAATCGCTGATCGTGTTTCTACCATGGCACGAGCCCGCCTCTCGCACCTTGCGGACGGACCGCCTTTCGTATGGACCGATGTATAAGGTCGTGCTTCTGATATTGAGATTGACCGCAGGACCTTGTAACAGTTGCATCACTCACCTCCACCACCGGACACCAACTGTCAACTCAACCCCGACGGAGGCTGCGTATGAGGTATACTACTTCCGAGCCCACCGAAGGACTATGCGTGGCCTTGGCGCACACCGTAATCTCCTCGGATTGATTTGCCCGGAAGGAGGTTTACGGAAGCCGCCGCTGCTATGGATATGACCACCACCACCAGCGGAGCCAAGCTTCCCCCGCCATCGCAGCGTATTCATTCTCCGCAGCGGCTACGCGTTGAAGACCGTTGAAAGAAGGTGTCAAACAGGGCCCAGAGATGAACGAAGGTTGACTAACCTTGCATGAGGCGAACGCGCCAGTTGAGCATATGCGACCTCGGGCACAGGTAGACTTTGTCGAGCACCGCATACCCGACCAGCAACAGGGCAGCCGGAGTGGCCATGCAAAATGAAATTGGCAGCGCCGCTTGAGCACCCGATAGGTCGGGCGGGAGGACCGCTGGAAGCAGCCTGAGACTGACGCCGCCGGCCAGCAGTCCGTGGGCGATGCTTTGGTCCATCTGGAGAAGCTGATTCGTTAGAACAAGGCGCGCTCGCCACATAACGGACCTACGCATAGACCTACCAACGGCTCGCCTTCCCTGTCCAATTGCCTCAAGCAAAGACTACGCACTCCTCTGGCGGCAGCAGCAGGCTGCGGAGCGTGGCATGCCATGTGGCGTGAAGGGGCAGGGTAGAGCGCCTCAATCGAGTTCTGCCAGCCTGGGCGTGGAAGGATTCTGACGCTAAGCAACTCTTGCGCGGTCTTCTTGTTGCTTGCCGACAAGACACTCCACGTCTACCGACACTGCATCGGCCCTTGTGTTGTGCGGTTGAGAGCGGAGGTATGCCCGATGCATTTTGCGGGCTCCCGTCTGGGACCATGTGGCGCGCAATTAAACACTGCTCACCTCGTCTGCGACTGGATGGGCTGTCGTAGCCTGACAATGCGAGCTTTCGCCTAGACACAGCGAGCATGAAAGGGGCGGTACGATGGGTAGAAGGAAGAAAGCGATGCGTGAGTACAAGGTCGTTCGAGCCACGACGAATGGAAACGAACGCAAGGTCCGCCACGCGAGACTACCGCCCGCACAAGACGCACACACGTGCGGAAAGCGGCATAGGACATACACGCCTCGTTCATGCCCCGGGACACAAGCCAACGGCCTCCGGTGCGGGGCGAATGGCGGGATGCCGTACGAACCTTCTGGGCTTCGACGCCGCGACAATCGTCTGTGTATGGCAGCTCCCCCGCGCTTTCTGTGGCTTGTCCACCAGCCGCATGAGACCGTGTGCAGATCCATCCTAGAAGTAGCTCAGGTGACTGGGCGTCGACGACGTCGACCGCTGCACCGGTATAGAGCGATAGAGGATGAGATCTGACCGCTGCTGGCTGCCCAGTGAAGGACAGACGTTGCCGACCTAGGGCAACAGTGCGTCCGGCAAAGGGTTCGCGAAGACTCCCCATGACATGACATGAATGGCGGGTGCCTCTCGCGGAGCTCGGCTGAGGAGAGGGGTGACAGCAGCCTCGGACGGCTACCACGCAACTCGGGCGCTTGCTGTACCTGGCCCCACGCCGCAGCAGGCGTTCACACAACCCGCGCAAGGAGTGTGCGAACTTCCATGCGCGGTCATGCAGCTTTCCAGAGCACCCAGACCCTTCGAGGCGCGCATGCGGGTACCAATGCGGGCCCCTTCTGTAAGGTTCATCATGGCTTCCCCATTCACAGCGCCTGCGAATGTCACACGCACTGTCTCCACGGCTAGCCGAAAATATGCCGGGATCGAGTTGTATCACGTCCGCCGCGGGCGTGCCTGGCGGCGTATTTCAAAGTGGGACCTGGTGCGCGTCGCCCGACTGGGCATCACCATCGCCGACGCAGAGTCGTGGCGTTCGTCCTCCTTGAAAGCGCATCAGAAGCAGCACATCGCATCACAGAGGTTGACAAGGTTTACATACGCATTTAACGAACCACGGCGCGGGTACGCAGGACGTCAAGCCTTCTCCCGAAGAACGGGCACAGCAACGACAGTTCTTGACATGCCATCCAGGACTTTGTCATGCATCCCCCCGAGCTATCCTGAGGCGAGAGGACGTGGGGCAAGAGTTGATTGCGGTCGCCATAGTTGTCCTGACGGTTGTCGCTGGGTCGTGCTCGGTGCATCACGTCGTTGAGGAAGCGGCCACAGCCCCAGGAATCGCAGCTCATGCAGAGCAAGGAAGCCAAAAATGTGCTCGCCGGGTAAGAGCACCGGGATCCGAGCGGACACGGAGGATGTTAATCGAGGCGGGGGCGGGAGTGCGAGGAGGCGCGCGGCGCTGATGTCGTGATCATTGGGCGGCGAACAGCAGGCCAGACAAGTTGCGAGAGCGCTTCCAACATGGGAAGGCGTCATGAATGCGCAACGATCCCGGAATGTTTAAGAGCTGCGCGCGATCGGGACCACGATGAACTAGCCGGCGGCGCTGTTAGAGGCAGCTATGGACCCTGCGGGTACAGACAGATCGCAACTGCTTCTCCCGCCTTTCCTGTGCAGAGCGAACAGTGACGCTGGCGTTGTCCGACGTGCGGTCGAAGTTCAGGGGCGAACATTCTATCCAGCTCCAAACATGCCTGATACATCGATGACCAGTGTGGTCAACACTGAGATCGTAGCGCGGTTCTATTCCATGATAGAGTGAATTGGCGATGAAATGCAAGCTACGACGAACTTACCAAACAATGTGCTCCTTCTCCTGTATAGTGCTGCGCAGACGCCACCGGAAGCGATAACAACATTGACTTATTAAGTCAAGACGCCAACAGAGTATACGGCACTACGTGTAGGTGGAACGGAGACGCTGCGTCCAGCGTTCGACACCGGACGGTGGTCAGCAGCTACAAGCTGAATACGGCACGGGGACGCAGGCCTATGACCCCGCCGCCCTTGCCATCCCACCCAGGAATTGCAGCTCGACATACGGGACATCTGATCAGGATCCACATAATGAGCTCATGCAGTGCAAAAAATACAACGATGCTTACCGGGCCACCATCCTCTCGCCTGCAGGGAGAGTGTATGCGCCTCGTTGGATCGTGGTCTTCACGGCGGTGAACAAACAGTCACCGCAGAGGACATGTCCGCATGGCGTGATCGTGGCGTAAGTTGGTGGTGAGAAGCAGACAGGGCATGTATACGAGGCCAAAGGTTCCACTTCCTGGGTATGAGTCGCGCCCAACGCACTCTCCGGGTGAGTGAGAGAAGAGCCTCCGGAAAGACCAGTAGGGTGTTGTTGAGCGGTGTGCTTGGCTGGGACGGAGCTAGGTCCTGCCGTGGGAGCCGAGGAGGGATGGCGAAGTAAGTGTGGCGTAGGGGGCGCCGCACCCAGGCCGGGTGTCCCGCTGGGGCCTTCGGCGAGCACTTCTTCCGTAGCAGACGCGATATCTTCCGACGCACCCTCCATATTCTGAGGCGGCGAAGACGTCTGTGGTACATGCTCGGCCATATGCCGTTCAAAGGCAGCCTCGGGATCTTCTTCCGTAGTCAGATGATCGCGCGGAGACTGGGCGTCCTATGCAGACGTGTGAGCGCGCTTCAATGAATGTGAAAATTGCTATCGTAGGTACGGCCCTCCGGGCAAACCTGACCACGGTACACATATACATGATACACGGCAAGGGTGATACGAGAGCGCTACATATCATCCTCCTCCATTCCATCTACTGTCACGCTTATGCGACCGTCTGTAGGCCCTACAGACGACCGCATAAATATAACTGAAACATGTACGCTTCGTTGCGCCGGGAGACACTGACGTTTACTCACTAAACCGTGACCGCGCGAACGAACTTCCAGCGCAGTGTAGTGGGACCGCGTGCCTCCTAGCGGCGCTCGCTGCCGGCCATTCGCCTTGCGCCAAGAGTCGCATGTTTCTGACGGGGGCCTATCGATTTCATAACAGTTGCAATGTCTAACTCACCTTGGACGCAACCAGGGCAGCAACTGCTTGCTCATCAGGTGTATCTCGGGAAGGATTGGAGGGCGGTGCTGCGTCAGACCGGGCGCTGAGGGGTGTCGAGGACTTCCTCTTTGGTGTCGCCCTCTGTCGTTTTGCGGACTGCTCAATAGCGGTATGCGAACTTGACGATGTCCTTTTTCGCTTCGACTCTAAGTTCCTGTCTTGATCGTTGGGTTCTGGCAGACCTGACGTAGCCTCTGAGCCTGATGTAGAGGTCCTGACAGCAGTCGGCGCAACAGCGCGACTGGTGTTATGCTGGCGGGGACCGGGTGGCGGGTTTGTGGCGACAGATCGCGAGCGAGAACGAGAGCCCGAAGCGGTGGACGCTTGTGAGCTTCCAGCTGTAGAGCGCCCCCTTAAACGACGGGGCCTTAGAGATCGCGTTGAGATAGTTGTCGGGGGCGGCAAAGGCGGAGGGGGAGAGGAACGCGTTAAATCTTGCACAATGAGCGAGTCGTCGAGGTTTGGTTCTGCAGACATAGCGAGCACCGTAGAGCAGTTGATACGGGGTGAGATGGTGAGCAGTCGCGTACTGTGTACGAGCGTCGAGCGGGGGAGGACGAGGAGGACGACGGCGACGAAGACGACGAAAGCAAACAGGGAGGCGCTGGTTTTTGGTAGAGGGCGGGCTTTCGGGTGTTGCCGAAACTAGCGCCCGTACCGACGCACCTCTGTAGGACCCCCGCCTATGCCGCCAAAGGTCCGATCGCAAAACCCTCGGATTTGACCACATTTATCAGCATACCTTTTCGGGATTATGTACAGCATGATTATGGTACATACCCTTTTGACGGTCGTTTTTATCAGCATGGCGATCGGACCTCGTGCAGCATAAGGGTTCGATTTGTCTAGTCTCCCGGGTAGACGTACCGTGGAGCAAGCTCAACAGACCGTTTTGTCCAGCATATGGGGATCGTACCCCCAAATGCGAGCCCAGTGCTGCCCAGTGGGTACCGTTCTGCTCAGTCTTCCTCGACAGCCGCCGGCAGATACAGGTAGGCCGGCCGGGCAGCTGCCTCTTTTGTCAGCATAACGGATCGGACCTGCGGCGCCCTAAGGCCCATTATACAGCACATATTATCGGACATAGCTAGCCATAAGGGCCCAATATACCGCATAATTATCGGACATAAGGCCCCTTTATAGGCCATTTTGTACAGCACTATTATCGGACCTCTTGCAGCATAGGCGGGGGTCCTACCTCTGTCTCAAGTTGCACAGAAATTTTGTTCACGCCACCTACTTAACATGGTTTGTCCATGAAGAAACGCACAGAGAATGCTTTTAAATCCAAGCCCCATTTTTTGGCCTGAGTAACATTACATCTGTCGAGAGCGTTATCGGGGTTCTTAGTAATGACTTGCAGCGCCCAAGGCACGCGCTATCAGATGCTCTAAGATGGTGCCGCATCTCTTATGTGGAGACATATGGAGCAATAAAACTCGTTGGAGTTTGATTTGCACCCAAACCTGAGTCAAGCCATTTTTGCGGGAGTTGGTACTGAACCGTATTTCGTATCTCCGCTGGGTTATGACCGCAATAGTGCAGTTTTGATTTTTTGGGATGATATTATAATCTCCTATTATTTCTTCAGGCAGTAAAAAAGTCGCCTACTAATGTAGCGCATTCGAGGTATACTGAAGCATTTGGGCGTCTAATCACTGGCGTTGAGTAGGATGTGACCTGATGTGACCAATCTGCGCCACGTGCACTGTGCTTTTAGCCACCCAGCGCGGACAATAGGTTGGAAGGAATCCACTTCGTCGCCTTGCGACATCTCCTTGTCTCCTTCCCCAACAGGCGGAGGTGCGCTGCACGGCGTATCCTCTTTTGCGACCCCAATTCCTCGTGTTGTCGCATACTTTTACGCTCGAGCTTCCCTACTTATACCCATTGACGACTTGTGACGAACTCACGACACTCATTCCGGATGCCCCTCCACACAATCACACTTACTGACGACCAAAACATTGCACCCTGCTCTTGGGATGACAAGGAAAAGCAGATCATCTCAGAAGACGCACTAGTACTTCGAATTGCGGACGAAAACAGTCCTCCACCTGCCTCCGGCAGTCTTGGTACGCCGCAGCTTACGCGCTATGTGTCTCTCTCTATCTGACGAGATGTTCCTAGCTACTACGCCAACAATTACTGAGGAAAAGCTGCACACTCTGCCAACTGTGGTACAATCATCGGCCCCGGTGCAGTCGTTGAGCTGCGCGAACGAACTATCTCACGACACACACGGTTGGTGCTCACTTTGCACATAATCCCCACAACTGACCTCAGAGCTCTAGCCCCTTTTAACATCGAAGGGAACTTGCGAGATGATCTTACGGATATATTCCACGACGTTCCGCCGCCAGGTATGTCGTTTCTCGCTTGTCTACGCCAGGCGGTGTCTGATCAACGAATTACCATTAGTCGCAGCGAACAAGCCGCGTATTTCAGATGTTCCTTCAGAGTGTGACGAGGACGAATGCGGGGACTGCGACACATCCTTTTGGGTGGACGGGCATAGCAACGATGATGTTGGCGACACATCTCAAGACTCGGACTACGATTTCTCCTCCGAGCGCTTCTTCCAGGAAGAGGAGTCCAGCCGCCCAAGCCACACGTTCGACCCGGACCCCTTGTCTGACGTCTTACAATCCCTGCGTGTTGAAGAGGATATGGAGCACGTGGCCACGTTAGCGACGAGCTGTACGTGCTCCCTCCAGGTCTTCTCATGGCTTCTAACTGAACCTCTCATCTAGCACGCTCGCCTCCGGGCTCGGTACCGAGCTACCACGTCCCCGTGAAGTGTCTCCAGGTGTGCGACCACACTTTCAAAGGCCCGACGCTCCGCATGCGACGTCTCTTCTACCTCCGCCAGATGCAGTGAGTCCGCCCTGCATACCTTCATGAACGCGCACTCACCACACTTACTTCGCCCTAGCATCCTCATGGAGCTGGGCAGGGCGGACACATTCGGCCACGCGCGCCCGCTCATCCATCCCGTTCTGCACGCCGTGCCCCCATCGCGCGGGCTCGGCTGGGCAGCAGAGCGCGGCGTCGTCGGCGGGTGGGCCGACGTGGACCGGCGGGAGCCGCGGTACATCACCCACTTCCGCGGGCGGCCGTCGCTGCTGTTCGCTGAGGAGCGCGCGGTCATCAGCGAGGCCTCCAAGCGCGCGATCGTCGTCATCGGACAGGCGGGCTCGCCCGCGCCCGAGAGCGGGGTGTCCGTAGGTACTTAGTAGATGCTGAGATGGGCCATGCGAATGTTGTCGACGGCGGTGCTATAGTTATGATGTACCTTACCTATATTCAATGGTTATCAGCTAAAAGAAAATTACGATACACCGAAGGTAGTGACAGTCCTGAGTTGTAGGCAATACATCCGCCACTAGCTACCACGATGGGCGGCATACAAAGCGAACGGAGGGGTCGCGAGCTTACAACGCTGAAGAGGTGCCGGTGGGCGTTAAGCGTCAAGCGCTGAGCGCTCACACGGAACTACGCACCGCTCCGCAAGTGTGGAACATACCGCTTTCTGCCACCTACCACCACGATGTTGACCTCCAAGGGTTTGCTATCGCTCAATCACGATGTTCTGCTTCTCATCTTCGAGCTTGTCTGTACTCAATACTGTCTGCGTGCTCTCTCTGCCACGTGTCGCCGGATCCGCCAACTGTCTATGCCCGTTCTCTTTGCGCAAATCCGTCTCCGGCCAAGTGTTATCACCCCGAAGAGCTTCATTCTCGACAACCTCAGGCCATATGTTCGGTGCGCACGCATCGACGACATTCCACTTCCATCCGCTGACCAGAACTTAGGACCCTGAGGTTCCTCCACGATCATGACTACGACTCCGACTCTGAACGCGATGCACAGAAAATATATAAATCCCCATCTCGTCGCGCCTTTCGCAAAAACCCCAACCACCAGTTTTTCCTGGATGCCTTGCGTGGAATGAAACGATTGCGCAGTGTCGTCGTAGACACTGGTCCAAGCGCCGGCTTGCCGTTCTGGGTCCTCGACGCCATCTTCTCTACGCCACAGGTCCGTTCTGTCCAGTTCGGACCATCGATATGCCTCCATTTGGAAGATGACTGCAGTGTTCCAAAACACCTTCGACTCACCGGTCCTGTCGCCTCTTTGAAATCCTTCCGCAGACCGCTCCGAAGCGGCGCCCCGTACTCACAGAAGCCGGAGGAGGCGGATTTTCTCTTCTACCTGTTCAAGCAGATACATCGCACTATCGAGGTCGTGGAGATGCCGATCGAGACCGCGCCGCTGCGAGCGTTCCGGAGGAGGGACTGGCCATGTCTACGTGAGCTTGTCCTGCGCGGGGGGCCGCGACGCTCCGCCCGTGCGTTCATGCTTGAGCACTTGACGCGGATGCCAAACTTGCGTGTCCTCAAGCTCGAGCTCGCCTACTCTTCCGAAGCGGGGCCACAGCCCATCATCCCTCCTGGCTGGACGGGTGGCTGTCCGTGGCCGAACCTGGAGGTCCTGATGGTTTCGAACCCGCACCCGGATGACGAGCTGTACGCAAATTTGCCGGACAGCCTCCAGGAGCTTTCAATCCGTTGTTACCCTCGACACTATGTTCTGGAGTGCCCAGAGACCGAGGAGTTTGACGTTATGGAGATGAATCGTTGGGGATCGTCTCTGCTTACGTCCTCCGAGATGCTCCGCGTCCTGCGCCGATGCGGCGTCTCGCTTACTCGCCTCCGGCACCTCGAGGTTGAGCTCGCTGCATCCTCGGAAGATACTGGGCTCTTCCGCCACATCGCGGCTGCGTTTCCGTCACTGGCGTTTCTCCAAATTCTTCGCTATTGTACGGATACGGCGCAAGATGTGGCTTCTTGGGTAAACATGTTCGCTTCTCGTGGCTGTACGCGCTAATGACACGCACAACAGACTGCTCTGGGGGACGCTCTCGCACCGTTGACAAAGCTGCGTCTACTTCGATTCGATCTGGACCTGAAAGAAGACGTCGACGGCACGCCAACATTCGAAGAGGCGCTTACCGCACTTTCGCGGCCTCTCAGCCCCACCGTCCAATTCATATGTCCGATGATCATACAAGAAGGGTTCATCGAATGGGCGCCGTATCGTATCGTTCGCAACTGCGCAAGTGGTGAAGCATTTCGAGTCCAGTATGCATCGCAGTATGAGCGCATCGATGGGTACAGGTACGTCATCTGCTCGTTTCCGTGATGCGGCTATTCCATGTGGCTCATGATTCCTAGCACCTTTGACGCATGTAGTCCCGTACTCTATCGTCGAAGACGTTAGCATGTGGGTGAAGGTTAAACGGAGTGTATTTTATTGGATCGAGACAGATCTTCGCACTATAGCATCAACACGCTCGATGATTAGCTTGTTTATGAGAGCCTCGGATTCGTTAGCAAGAAATTGGGCAATAGAAATTGTCATCGGCAGTCGAGCTAATATATCACATGTAGCTTCTCATCGCTTTCAGTACAATTGTACCTTGGGAGTATCCAATGTCCCTATGTTGCTCACTTGTCATGCTACGTCGTGGATGTAATCTGATTGTGGAGACAGGAAACTCAGATACTATTCTGACGGGACAAGGTGTTTGCGTAACAATTCAAGCCTCTATCACGACTCCCCCTCCATGACCTACATCGGCTCCCCGTCTACTTCCATCGGTTCGACTCCCTCCGTCGCCTCCATCTGCGTATCTTCGCCGTCGCTGTTCTGGTCATGCTCTCTAGGGGGGAGCCGAAGACGGTACCTCTCTTGAGGCCATTGAGGTGCCAACCTAACGTACGGCCCGTGAAGGAGGGAGTTCCCTGGCCTGTGCATTGCCACAAACATCGTATGGAAAAAGTTCTAGACGAACAGGATTAGAGCATTTTGTGGTATGCAAAGGTAAGAACTTACGACACCAAGGACATATCCACCCAAGCCCCTATACGGGAATAGTAAGCCTTTGCCGTCCGGGCCCTGGCATAGGAATGGCATCCCGGGTCCGGTGACCGTGACCGGAGCGTCGTTCTCCCCCCGGAATACGAAATCAACCACAACCGAATCATCGCTGCAATAAGCTGGGGGTATCCTCAACGAGGACTTCGTGCGTCCGACATTCGCGGCGGGGAAGATATTCTTCTGTATATGCTCAAAAGCTACAGGGGGCAAGTCGGTCGTGCTCGCACCTAGTTTCAGTAAATCAAACATCAAAGATTAACATGTACCTAACTCGAGGTTAACTGCGGGGTGCTCACCGGTGTCGAGAATAAAGAGGACGCCTGTGCCCCCGGTTCCCAATTCGCCTTCTTCACGCTCGGTGAAGTCGACCCGACCTAGCAACACACGACGCCGCTGCGGGACACCTGCATCGTCGCGTTGCAAAACAAGTTGGTAGAACTCCATCGACAGCATGTCAACAGCCCAGTCCCGGATACCAGGGGATTCCTTCCGGCGGGACGGCCGTTCTCGGACCGGGATCTTCTCTGAGAAATCTATGTCGCCAGGAACCTTATTGATCGACCACCAGCTAGGGTCGATCCTGCAGAGACCACACCGTTATGATCATGGGTCTCATGTGTTTCAGACGCATTGCCGCACCTTTTGTCAACCCACGCCGGGCGCAACGCAAAACAGTGGACATGGCCGCCGTTGTACTGAAAATATGATTGTCGTCAGGAAGGACTACAGTCAGCGGAATAATTTGAAAATTACTGACAGTGTCATCCTCAGTTTCACCCTCCAACGCCACGCATTGCTCTGTCAACACGCTCGAGAAGTCCTGTAACGGACCCGGAAATCTCAGCAATGCTCGGGCCCAATTTGGAGCCAGATTTGGCCGACCTTCTCAGCCGCAGTGGGCTCAAAAGCCTGCTGTCGGCTGTAGTGAACGCGGAACATCAGACGACTGATAGAAAATGCATCCAGTGGCAAATATTTGATCGTACCGTAGTGGCCCAAGCCCTACTATGCCGTCGGCTGGATCGCGCATGATCTGGTCATTTACGGCGTACGCGACCGCAAACCGATAGCCAAAAGTATGGGGCGCATTCCGCCGCAGAGATGAATTCCAGTTATAGAAGTTTTTCACCCTGAATGTGAGCGGCTCAGTGAGCTGTTCGATCACTTTTCGCTATCAGTTCAAACCGCGAAAATAACTTGACAGGGTGTCGGATTAACTCACAGACTAAAGACTTGTCGCTGTACGCAATCCTCGGCGGTAGACCTGGCTCTTGTAGGATTTCACCAAGATCTCCGGGATTGCGCGCAAAGGGATTAGGCTTCAAAGTATGATGCCGCGACGGCTGATTGTTTAGCGGCCATTTGCGCAGACGGATCTTGCTTGGGAGACCGGATCTTCGACGCTTTTCAAGAATCTCGATCTGACAATGGTCCTCGCCCAAGATCCAGCTGGAGCGGCGAGCATGCCAAGAAAAGAAATTAGTGAACATATCGAAACGTAGTATGTAGTGATGGGCGAGCCTCACGTATCGTTCGATCCTGTCAAACAACGCAGCAGTGAGCAGCCACGCCAGCGGGAAGGAGACACCGTACAACGACCGTGACTTACCAGTGTCGATATTCATCTTAAGCACGGTCTCCTTGCATTTTCCGTCGCTTTCGAACTGTAGGATCACCTTACACAAAGTCAATAGATATCGATGCGAGGTGGACTGCGTGCGCTTTGGAGGGACCATACACATACCAGCTTCATCATGTAAAACTGTCCTGACGTCAGATATGGTGTCAGCTTGCGCAAATCGGAATTGATAAAACAATAGACGTACTTCTCACCACATGTATATTCTCTGCGCCAAGCTCGATTAGCTGGCCTTGCACTTCGTCATCCGAGTCATCCTGAGATGCACCGGTACCGCGACGTCTGGTTGTACCAGAGAACCTCGACGTCTTGAATGGGGTCTCAGGAGGTGTGGATAACTATCGTGATTGTGGCATATCAGAGATGTGTAGTATAGAGGGATGAGAGAAGGGGGCCTTACGTCGGACGATGTTGGCGTGAGTGGGCTAGCAGGCGCTGATGACCCCGAATCTGAAGAATCATCCAAGGTCGACTCGAAGCCTTGCGTGGTGATGCTGGTGACCGCAGGATCTTGAACTCCAGAAGAACCCGCAGTGTTGTCTCGCGCGTCATCCTCTTGAACATCCTTCAACAAGAATGGTTGGTACGGGTTGTCGTCCCCGTTCCAGTATATTCCTGGAGGAGAGCCCTCGGACCACTGCAGTCTTCTGCGCATGACATCGGCTGCGCGCTGGGTAGATGATTGTCAGCGACAAGGGCCGACGACAACTATTCGTAGACCATGCGACATACACGTTGAATGTTGCTCGCGTGGAACGGGGGTAGAAGCAGGATAACGTAGCCCCCTTCTCCGTTAGTGCTGTCGGAGGGGTCTTGCAACGTGGGGTTGCGGTCTGACGGATTGGCAGTCTTATTGTTTGATGTAGGAGTGGGTTCAGCCATGGCGGATTGAAAGGAAAGATTAATGAGAGTGTACGGCGGCCGCGCCTCCTTATATACTGCACCTTGGAATTGGAATTCAAATATCATCGGTCCATCGACGTGACTCGCACGCAGATACAGTAATGCAGAGTGACAGAAGGACGCGTAGCACGACTCACCAGCGGGGGCTGGCTCCTCTGTCACTGCCGGTCACGACCATGAGTCTGGATATGATGACAATACCGCCGTTGCGCTGGCACCTGCGGACACAACAAGTATGATTGAATACTGCGTGCGCTCGAAGAAACGAGAACCTCCGAGGTGTTGTCCCGACCAGTGAACGCGGGAGGCAGACAGAAGCATGTAGGAACACATGTCCTCCACCGAGAACATGAAACAATAAAGAGATTGTCTGGAGGACGCATCGATGCTTCGCCATATCGTCTGTGGGAAGCTGATGCTGGTGGATAACAAGAGCGGTGCGCGCGTCGAGAAGCATGCGGTGCTCATCTGAGCAGATGACTATTATCGTACCCCGGGCGTGGTGGGATCCAACTAGACAGATGTGGACATGATGGTCCAAGAAGCACCTCACCGCTCGGGCCCCGATAGTCCGGGGTTGAGGATGAACTCTAAGCTCCCATGCAGCGCCGCGCAGAACACCAGGGTGAGTATCTAACAACACTCACTGACAGAGCTCCGATAAGCCCATTGTAATCCATAATGAACGGATTAGAAAGCTGCCCCTCAGCGAACCTGACGAACGCGAGACATGGAAATTGATGAACCTTCATGGAGATCGAGATCTGGCCAGCTGTCGCAGATCGTAGACATAAAGAGCGAGGAGTAGATGACCCGAGTACAGAACCTTCGGGCACCATGTAGCGCGTACGGCCTCGCAGATTCAACGGAAGGAAGCACAACCCGCGAAGCCGACGAGGTACCACGTGTGTTCTTAGGGCTCCCTACAAAGACACGCAGCAACCACGACGCATCGAAGCCGACCCACAGCACGACGACACGCCGCATGTAACGCGCGCACGGCACACAAACAATAGGGACAATAAGGACGGTGCCCACCTCGGTCCTCTGACGAGCAGGTTCTAGCCTCAGAACCGTATGTTGCGCGAATCGACGTGCGCCGTGCGGTAGGCACATGTGTATGCCGCCTGTCTTCTGTTCCGGATGTGTCCGTCCGGTCGGCCGTATGTTGCTACGGCCCGGGGTCCTAGGTTTACGGGTACCCATCCACTAGTTGCTCATCTGGGGGCGGTAGGGTCTAGTCAGCGCTTCGCTCGACGCCTCTGTGAGAGATACGTACGCGGTCATCGCGGTCCCCGTCTAGTCCCTGTCATAGAGAAATAATTGAGGACGAAACCCCCAATTTCACACCGAAGATGAACAAAAGCGTCGCCCTCAGAACATCGCTCAGAACAACCCATTCACAGCGTGAGCTGATAAGCAGAAATGGCGGGGTCGTCCTAGCCGCAAGGATCCCTCAAAGTGAATTATACAATCCGCGCGATGCTACACAGGATTTCGTGGCCGGTCCCAGCAAGAAGACCTACGGCTGGTCCACAGGCCCCGCGCGCCGGTCATCGTGGCAGCCCGAGCGCGGCTCTGGCGAGACGGTTCAAGCTGAGCGTTGAACACGAAGGCGTCAGCGTAGTCCAGATACAAACATTTTGGAGGGGAACGTACATGCTTCCCTCTCAATCGGACAAGCCTGCAATGAGGGTGCAGGGTGGTGTACATGGCGGCTTCAGCACATCATGCTTGGTGCCTGCAGCGGTGTTGTTAAGGTGTAAGCTCCCAGCCAGCCGCACATGCTTACCGGACTGACCCGTTTATCTCGGGGCACATAGACATAGGGGCGCCGACTTCCGCTACAAGCCCATCTGTGCAGGACATCGCGTCGTGATAGAATTCATGCCAAGGGGAGGCAACGCGGCTCTCCGCTATGTGGCGCGCGGTGTGCAGGAATGTGGCAAGCCGGTCGAGGTACCTTGCGAATTGGTTGCGACTCACCGGAGGCAGGAGGATAGTGTTGATCCGGTAGCGCTGAGAAGCTAGCCGGCGAACATCAAATCCATCGCTATAAGCTCATACACATAACGGGTTCGACCCATGGACCGCCTATACGACTTGTCACTGGCGGTCTGGTTCTTCGGATGCCTCCTGCGAAGACGCCGCATCCAGGGAGAATCGGGCGGATCCGGTTTTGCCCACGGTTGCATAATGTTCTTCTGCGATGTAGAAAAAATCATGTTACTCACTTTATCTGTAGTTGATAAATAAGTCAGAAGGAGGCAGCGGACGAACACAGAGATGGCGATGCCACTGACGTGATACGCCCCTTCGGAGGTGTCCATGGGGTGAAAATAGTACCTACAAACGGCTCCGCAGAGCGTTGCATCCGCCAAGTCTACCGTGTGACGTCGCCACAAGATAACACAGAACGGTTGCTCGTTGCACATTGGAGTCTGAGAATGAGCAGCGACTAGTGAGGTGCAACAAGAATGAGCAAGAGCCGGTGCAGGACGAATTTGCCACGGATACGCGGATGGCCCGGCGCGGTGAGCGCTGGCTCACGGTCCGGGCTTACGGCAGCTTAGCGACGCAGCCGAGGACGAACGGGCCTCCTCAATTCCCGTCTTTGCTTCATACCAGCACGATGGCGACTTCGAAGACTATACTTGAGCTCGATGCCGATGTCTTAAGTCTCATACTCGAGTTCGCCCGTGCTCAAGGATCCTTGAGAATGCTATCTGCTACGTGTCGTTGGATCCGTGCACTCGCCATGCCCATCCTTTACGCAAGGATTTCTCTGCGGCCAAGCGATATCACTCCGCGGAGCTTTATTCTCAGAAGTATCAGACCGCATGTCCGGTGTGTATGCTTCTACAAAGTATCGTACCTCCAGCCACTGATCATGATATAGAACAATCGAGTTTGTGGCCAGGCGCTACTTCATGCCCACTCAATACAAGGGGCACCATCAGCCTGTGGCACACCATCGCGCACGCGACAACCTCGATTATCAATTCCTGCTCGATGCTATGCGTGAAATGACACGGCTTCAAAACCTCGTCGTGGACATGGAACTCGGCAATGGTCTCCCGTTCTACATCCTCGACGCTATCCTCTCTGCTCCTCAGCTCTCTTCCATTCAGTGTGGTCCGTCAATGTGTCTCCCGGCAGAACAAGACCCCACATTACCTAAGCGCCTACGACTATCCGCCGCTGTTTCTTCTCTCACCGTATTCCGTCGATCCCTCCCGAGCTACCGGCCGTGCTCGCGCGAACCGGCCGAAGCGGACTTTGTCTCATGCCTTTTCAAACATGTCCACGCCACACTCCAGGTTGCAGAAATGCCCAGCGACACCGCCCCGTTGAGAGCGTTCCGGAACCACGACTGGCCATGCCTGCGCGAGCTTGTCCTGCGTGGAGGCCCACGCCGCTCCTCCCGTGCATACTTGGTCGAGAGCCTGACACGGATGCCGAACCTCCGTATCCTCAAACTCGAGCTGGGGCAACGCTCCGGGGCAGGCCTTCAGCGAATATGTCCTCCCGGCTGGACGGGTGGATGTCCGTGGCCGAACCTGGAGGTGCTGACGGTATCGAACCCGCACCCGGACGACGAGCTGTATGAGCACTTGCCGGATAGTCTCCAGGAGCTTACCATCCGGTGCTTCCCTCGTCACTACGTGGCCGCCGAGCCGGATAGAGAGGGCGCGTTCATGGGTCACTTCGGGTGGGAACCGTCACTCCCTACGTCCGCCGACATGCTGCAGATCCTGCGTCGCTGCGGTACGTTGCTCGACCGCCTTCGCCATCTCGATATCGAGTTCGAGGAGTCTGGGGAGGATCTGCAGCTACTACGCCACATCGCAGCCACATTCCCGACACTCGCGTTCCTTCAGTTCCATCGGTATCACAAGAGCCCAGATAACCGTGCTCGTACGTCTTGGGTGAGTATTATGGAGGAAGTCCCATTATTCTTCGCTGATAGCATGCTCGACAGCTCGACTTCGGGATCGCCCTTGCACCGCTGTCGCACTTACGACTTCTTCGGGTTCATCTCGACCTGGAACGCACGAACGACAAAAAAGAAGCCACAGAAGCGATTTCCGCGCTAGCATCACCCCTCAGTACGACAGTTCGTTTTGTATGCTATCTCGTGCGCTCGTGCGGTTTCAACAATTGGCGTGCACATCGCGTGATCCGCGATCCTAGCACCGGCAAAATGGTCGGAATCGAGGACGTGGCACGCCAGTATGTGCGAATTGACGGCTACCCGTACGTCTTCTTATCGTTGTAGTATCTTTGCTCACTCTAACTCATCCGTTCCAGCACCTACGACGAGATGGTGCCCATACCCCGACACCGACGTTGACTGAAAGCAGGGCTGCGACAAAGGAAGAGTTGCAGTCTGACAGTGTTAGACTATTACAACAAGGAGAGCGGCTCCTCGCAGTGGGGCTGTGGCTCAAGACACGCACCGCCCAAAACAAGCTTATGTAGACCCGGCTTCCGCATGCGACTTCGTCAACAAGAAGTACTCACTTGGGGTCGCCTCGCGGCTTCCGACTAAGTATGTCTCCCAATGCGTTCTCCTCCGCCCCAGCTTTCTCGTGGAGCTAGGACGTAGAGTCGACACATTCGGCCACGAACGTCCGTTGACCCATCCCGTCCCGCACGTAGTGCCCCCGTCGTGCGGACTGGGCTCGGCTGCAGCTGCAGAGCGCGGCGTCGTCTATGGATGGGGCGAAGTGGACCGGCGGGAGGAGTCGCCGTACGTCTCCCAATTCTGCGGTCAGCCGTCGCTGCTGTTCGCCAAGGAGTACGCGATCATCGATTCCTCCAAATGGATCGTACTCTCAACTATGTAGTTGCGATTTGTGCTTGAGAGATGGACTTCTACGCGTATACATACTATTTCGCTCTCGATGCGCGTGGATAGCATTGCGGCAGTACGTAACTTAGATTCTCTGTAGACCAGAAATATGGAGAGACAAGTGAGTACTAGTGGACGTCGTTTACGTGTTTATTTATCTCACAAGTCGGGTGCGCGAGTCAATTATCCGAACATGTGCATGTTGCATATTCATCCGCTTGAAGGGATCATGATGCGGTGAATGGGGTGGAGCACTGGGAGGCGTCGGAGTGCTAAGATCACTGAATCGGAGTTCCAATACAGCTGATCAGCCTACGACGATGAAGCGCTTGCAGTGGGTTACTTGCGTCGAGTCCGGAACTTGCTGCACCGCTCTCCTCCTTACCCGGGACATGTTATCGTCAAACAGCCTCCTGTCGCTTGATCCTGATATTCTCCTGCTCATATTCGAGTCTGCCTATGCTAAGGGATGTCTGCAGCCACTCTCCATGACATGTCGCTGGATCCGCCAACTATCTCTCCCCGTTCTCTTCGCGCGGATCTGCCTCTGGCCGCGGGCCCTTACCCCGCAACGCTTCCCCCTGAGCACCGTCAGACCATATATTCGGTCTGTGTTGGATCCTAAAGTTTCAATGCAGCTCACTGACGCGTCGACAGAACTCTCGCGCTCATCAACCGTGATCGCCAGCCCCACCTCGACCTACGGAGGACCCACTTTTGTGGCGCGCTTGAAGACGACGCCAAGCACCAGTTCTTCCTAGGTGCCTTACGTGAAATGATACGACTGCAGACTGTCGTAGTCGATCGCGACGCCGTTACTTCATCTGGCCTGCCGTTCTGGGTCCTGGACGCTATCTTCTCAACTCCTCAACTGCGTTCCGTCGAATTTGGACCATCTATGTGCCTTTCGATGCGAGAAGATCTCAGCACTCCCCAGCATATACGGCTCACCGGCCCTGTCCCTCCTCTTGTCTCTTTCCGAAGAGCTCTTCCAAGCTACAAGATGTACTCACGGGAGCCGGCAGAGGTGGCTCTGCTCTACGATCTCTTCAAGCAACTCCACGCTACGCTCCAGGTCGCAGAGATGCCCAGCGAGACTGCACCACTGAGAGCGTTTAGGAAGAACGACTGGTCACACCTTCGCGAGCTTGTTCTACGCGGAGGACCGCGACGTCCATCCCGCGTGTTCATGATCGAAAACTTGATGCAGATGCCGAACCTGCGCATCCTCAAGCTCGAGCTGGCGCAGCACTGTGGAGCGGGTCCTCAGCCCATATGTCCCCCTGGATGGGCGGGCGGCTGCCCATGGCCGAACCTGGAAGTCCTTACGGTGGCCAGTGCGCACCCGGACGATGAACTATTCGCGCACTTGCCAGGCGGCCTCCAAGAGCTAACAATCCGATGTTACCCCCGACACTTTGCGTTGGACGCCCCGAAGACTCAGGAGGCCGCGATCGCGGAACACCAACGCTGGGATTCGTACTTGCTTACGTCTCACGAACTGCTACGTATCTTTCGCCGATGCGGCACTCTTGTTTGTCTCCGACACCTCGATATCGAATTCGCGACATCCTCGGAAGACACGGCGCTCCTGAGCCGCATCGCAGCCGCATTTCCGTCAGTTAGGTTCCTCCAATTCTTGCGTTACTGCAAGGGCTCAAAGCACATTGCAGCTCCCTGGGTAAGCACGGACAAGTCCTGCAGGTCACTCTACTGACGGAATATACAATAGGCTGCCCTTGGAGATGCCCTCAGCCCCATGACTAATCTGCGGCTGCTTCGGGTCCATCTCGACTTGAATCTGGCTGAGAACGACTCCGCGATAGCCACGGAAGCTATCACCAGCCTCTGGCGACCCCTCAGCCCCTCCGTCCGGTTTGTATGCCAGCTAGTGCGATGGGGGTGGTGCATTGATTGGATTCCGCATCGTGCGATTCGTGAGCCCGCGACCGGCAACATAGTTGGGGTCGAGCCTCTTCAAGACTATGAGTCCATCGACGGATACCAGTACGTATCGCTGTCATGTTGACGATTCGCATTACTCCAGCTAACAACTTTCAGGACATCGGACGGGATGATCCCTTTGGTCCGCATTGGTGGTGGGCGGCGGCGTTGACGTTCAGAACCTTTCAGGCGACCGTCTGACGGCTTCCCCATATGCGTGAGCGACGTTGACACGGCTTGACGTCATCATCTACCATCAAGTGCGCCTCTTGCATCCAAAGTGCGCGATCACACGTTCAAAGGCCCGACGCTCAATTGCGACGTCTCTTCTACTTCCGGCAGATGCAGTGAGCCTGAGTCCGCCCTGCGCACCGTCCTCAAAACGCACTCACTACGCTCTAGCATCCTGATGGAGCTGGGTATGGCCGACGCGTTCGGCCACGAGCTCCCGCTGATCCATCCGGCCCCGCACGCAGTACCTCCGTCGCGCGGACTGGGGTGGGATGCAGAGCGCGACGTCGTCTGAATGAGGAGACGTGGACCGGCGGGAGTCGCGGTACATCTCCCAATTTCGCAGGTGGCAATCACTACCACTGGGAACGAAAGGTAGGCTTTGCAGGTGCTTAGAACGATGTTGAAGTCGAGCCTCTGCGTCCCGTCGATGGTGTCTGCTTGTAGCCGTGGCTCTAGCGTAGCATACACACTATACTATCCGATTCTCCTGAAAACGCGCAGTCTTTCAACCGTCCCATCGGAGTCAATCGGTGTCCAGCTCGATCGCCGTTCGTCGAACTTTGCGTGTGTAACTGCATGCCTCAGACATGCTTGAACTTGTGGATCAGAAAAGGAAGCTCAGAGTACCGACAGCGGTACGTACGGGTATCCATCAAGGTGTTTATACTTGCCTGCGCACTCGACGTCGATGACTTCCTTAGTAGTGGGATCGCGGATAGCGCGATACGGTTCCCAGTCGTTGAATCCTCCCCACTGTAGTAGCCAGCATACATACCGAACGGTGGGACTGAGGGGTTGTGCGAGTGCGAGGATTGCTCCTCTAACCTTCTCCTCCCAGTTCGTGTACGATTTCATATCGAGATGGACCCGGAGCAGTCGCAGATTGGTCAAGGGGATGAGGGCATTTCCAAGAGCGGCCTGTCGTACACGTCATGAGCAGGTATGCCTACAGGGTTAGGCGTGCTTACCCAAGACGCCGCATCATTACGCTCCGTGTCCGTATGATAGCGACAAAATTGGAGAAACGTCAATGATGGGAATGCGGCTGCAACGTAACGCAGGAGCGGAGCGTCTTCGGAAGACGCTACGAACTCCATGTCGAGGTACCGGAGACGGACAAGTGAGCCGCCGCATCGCCGCAGGAGACGCAGCATCTCGGTAGATGTGAGCGGGGACACGGCCCAATGATTCCTCTCCATGTTATGGACGTCGTGAGTCTTCGGGCCGTTCACGGTGTAGTACCGGGGGAAGCATCGCAGGGTGAGCTCCTCGAGGCTAGATGGCAAGTGGTCGTACAGCTCGTCGTCTGGGTGCGGATTGGCGACCAACAGGACCTCCAGCTTTGGCCACGGACATCCGCCTGCCCAGCCGGGAGGGAATATGTACTGAGGGCCTGTTCGTTCGGATTGCGCCAGTTCGAGCTTGAGGATTCTCAGGTTCGGCATTCGCGTCAGGTTCTCGGCCATGAAGGCGCAAGACGAGCGTCGCGGCCCCCCACGTAGAACGAGCTCGCGGAGGTATATCCAATCATTGCTCCGAAATGCTCACAGTGGCGCGGTGTGACTTGGAATCTCGACGACTTGGAGCGTGCGGTGCAGCTGTTTGAATAGACAGTGTAGGAAATCCGCCTCGGCCGATATCCGTAGACACTCCGCATGGCTTGGAAGAGGTCTACGGAAGGAAGTGAGAGGAGCGGCGGGACCAGTCAGACGTAGACGCTTGGTAATGCTGAGGTCTTGCTCCCCCGGGAGACAGATTGATCTACCGAATCGGACAGAATCGAGCTGAGGCATGGACAGAATGGCGTCGAGGACCCAGAATGGCAGGGCGTCTTCATGGCTGAAATTTATGACAACGTTTCGCAGCCGTTCCATCCCACGCAAGGCGGTCAAAAGGAATTTGTGGCTGAGATTTTCGTGAAGGGGCCGATGCAATAATGCTTTGTAGTCTTTGGAGTAGGGCCAGCCATCGTCGACAAGCGCAAGATTTCTACCTGAAGGTCAGTTGGTCGTATGCATGTGTTTCCAGGAAGAAACGTACTGCACATGCGGTCTGACGGTGCTTGCGATGAAAGTCTGCGGGGTCAGAGCATTCGGCGCAATGCAGATCCGGGCGAAAAGAACAGGCATTGATGATTGACGGATCCAGCGACACGTTGAAGATAGTGTACCAAGACATCTTTGGATGTATGCCAGCTCAAATATGAGCATCAGAACGTCTTGATCGAGCGAAAGGAGGCCGTTCAACGTCGACATCGTATTGGTACGTATAGGATAAGGATGGGAGGTAGGCCGCGCATCTTGTTAGCGCCCGCCGACGCCTCGCTACTGCTTAGTGCGTAATTAGAACTCCGAAATGCAAAACACCACTTCGATGAACATCGGGCATTTCCAGTCATATGTAGTATAAGCCGAGACTACTATTACCGCAAGTTCCACCACCCACAAGGTAGGGGACGTCCTATTGCTCTGCTAGCTACTTGACATCGTGATCCGTCGGCGGCCAATGTAGATGATAGCTGCGTCGGGCCCGTGCGCCGACCACGACAGGACACAGACCGCCCGAGGTGGGATCACGACCACTGACGAACAGATGCGTCGTGCACACGCCCCGGTGGAACAGGCCCCTCTGCAGCCCCAGCAAGAGACTGAGGACGTCGGCGTTGTAGGAGCTCGCCTCGCCGTTGAGAACCACAGTGACGGGTGCAGGACCGGTAGAGTGAGTTTGCGGGTTTGGCTGGGCGTGTGGCAGCAGCGGAAAGTGCGCACGAAGCTGCACTTGGACGGATGGCCGAACGCAGAAAGGATTCGAGCTTGCGAGCCAAGTTCCGGTTGTCAAGAGCAGAGATATACGAGCGAAGCAGCATAGCGCCTAGCAAAACGGCCTGACTTTCGAAGGGCAATGGTAGGGAGACCGCGCGCGAATACCGGGACCAGCGGAAGAAGTACCTAGCCCTGGAAGTACGAAATGTTATGTAAGAGGTGTCAGGGAGGACGAGGGAAATCTCTTAATCACCTACCTTGAGACCGTGCATCGTAAGGCTGTGTGCGCGCGAAATGAAAACGGAGCGGCGGTAGCCGTTAACGCGTTAGGCGACGAGCACTGAACACTGAGCAGAGGTGCTTGATGAAAGTTAGCCGCCGTAAGCGAAGTGAAAAGCAAACAGGTACCAACGGAATCGCAGCAGGACTTGTCATGTGTTCGCACTGAGATATCCCGCGGAAGAAGGCGACGGCCTGGAATTGAGGATGAGCTTACTAGGAATGCCGTGAGCGAACGCGCCGGCCTGTCGCAGAAGCGAGATCTGTTCCATGCGAACATCCAGATACACATAGCGTTCTGTCAGAGGAAGGCCATATGGGCGTCAGCGGAGGTAGGCCGCGCCAACCTTCTATGTCGTCCGCACATGAACGGAACGTACCGCATCTCTCGCCATGCACAGCGATGTCCAGGCGGATTGCGGAGGGGCCCCGATGCCCGATAGTTGGTTTATATAGGAGACTGCGGGCGACCGGCACTGATGCATCTCGAATATGGTGATCGCCCTATGGAGTCTTATGGATTGGGCGACAATTTTAACGTATTGCCGGCGTTGAGTAGGGTTCCGAGTGAGCGGTCCGATCAAAGGAGAGCATCTAACCACTTCGGCAGCGATCAGCTCTGCGAGCGCGGACAATCTTGGAGAGCAATAGCACTAACCTTTGAATTGCTCAATACCATGTCGTGCTCATGGGCACGAATATGGTGTGGTCTCACGAGGTCGTGTGCCAAAACGAGAGCGAAATATATGGCCGATAGATCGGGAAGGAAGAGGAGGATATATTACAGCGATTGCCTTACTGAGAAGTGTTGAACCGGATGCTCGCGATGTGGCATTGCCGGGGCGCAGGCCCAGATGATCTGCCGTCGCCGTCGCATCTGTGCCTTGCGTTCTCAGCAGCCGGGGTCGTCTCTCCAGTTGTCCCTCCAGCGGGGTTTTCTACAATCCTCGAGCAAAGACTCGTACGCTGGTAAACAACACGCATACGGCGTATGCGCACGGCAGACGCCGAGGGAGGAAGTGTTTAGGGGAGGCGGCGGCATCTCGGCAGTGCTTACGTGAGCAGGGGGTACGTGGCGTGTGGCTCTGTGATTGACATGGCAATTTTGAACTCCTGACTCTTTCCCCATTGTCGGCGCGAGCATCATCGATATCCGACCCCGATCTCCCATTCGCACCTCCATTTCGTCCGCTTCCGACCCACAACGCCCAGCCTGTCTTCCTCCCCGCCCGCCTCCCAATCAGGCCAGCCCACAAACGTAACCTTCTTCTGTTCTCCCGCCCTGTCCCAGCCTTTCTCACCGCCTCCATGTTCCTAGCTACCGTCGCCACCAGCCCCGCAGAGCGACCACGCCGCAACGCTCGACGCCAGCGAGTGTTCAGAACACATCAATATATCACTTTCCACCCTGCGCAGCGTCGTTCGCTAGCCACACCATTCCAGCATGGCGCTCGTTGTGCCTCCCCCGCCCGTCGAGGCTCTCCGGCGCTCGCCCCGCATCTCCCATCGTCCCCGCTTACCCACCCCCGTGAGCAGCCGTAACGGCATCCCTGTCTCTCTCGTCCAAGTCTCTACCGTACTCGTCAAAGCTTCCACGCTTCGAACGCCCCTTCGGCGCGAGTCGTACAAGCCCCGCAGTCGTGTGAGCGTCCCGTCCTCACGACACCGCGCAAAGAGCCTTTCGGCTGCGGCTGTGCCCGTCCGAGCAGGCACGAAGCGCAAACGGCTCCCTGCCACCTCTGATGAGCGCGATCTCCCGCGATACAAGCTTGTCGTCGCCGAAGCCCATTCAGACGAGGAAGAGCAGACGCCACGGCAGCTTCGATATGCGAAGCGCCAGCGGCTTCTCGTCTCCCAGCCAGGCATTGACGTCCCCGACGCTGCCACGGAGAAGATCTCGCCGCCGTCTTGCGTCCACCGTGGTCAGGAAAACAGGCCATATCCCGCGCCCACTGAAGTTTATCCCGTCGCCACCGCCCGTCGACCGGAGCCTGTGCCGGCAGATCCGGAGCTAGAGGCATCTTACGAAGACCCTCATGGCCCTGTGTTCACCCCACTCTGTCGCCAGCCCATCTATCGAAGACATCGGACGGCAGACTCGACGGATCCGACCCTTTGGAAGGTTGTCTGCCAGGAACGTGTCGAACACCTGTGAGTGTCGCTCTGTGGCGTCGTCTGTCTTCCTCATCTCCCGTGCTTCCTATTCACACACATCATACCGCTAGGAAACATGTCTACCGAGACATGTTCCGTGCTGTCGTCCATGCTGAAGCCGCCGCAGCGGATGCGAAGACGGCCGCAGCAGCCACGCCGGCGCCTGTATTTAGCGCCGAACAGCTTCCGGGAACCGCCGCCACAGCACACGAGAGTCGCCACACCCAATTCGAGCTCTATGCGCCCTCCCAATACGTCTCTGTTGACGCCGATGGGAACACATGCATGGAAACGGAAAGCTCAAGTGAGGACGATGATGAAGACGACGAGGATAGCGACGACGAAGACATGGAACAAGATGTCGTCGAGGTGGCGTACGAACGCGTACTCATCCTCGATACACCGGCGTCCCCGATATCCACCACACCCCGCCTTCCCCGTCTGTCTTCCATCCGTGTGTCTAGTCTCGAGCCTTATCCACCATCAGCGAGAGACGGCGTCTCGTTCATCGGACGCGGAACCCCTGCCGATCCCCAGCGCCTTGCTGATTGGGGTACGCCTGTCCGGTCTCGTGCGCTCTCCTCGCCACCGTGGACTCCGGAACCGCTCTTCTTCACACCAGACATGGTGCCGCAGATGACTCCTACAGTGAACGCCAGCA
This sequence comes from Trametes versicolor FP-101664 SS1, assembly GCF_000271585.1. Lineage (NCBI taxonomy): Eukaryota > Fungi > Basidiomycota > Agaricomycetes > Polyporales > Polyporaceae > Trametes > Trametes versicolor. Next base: position 2,713,710 of record NW_007360327.1, read on the forward strand.
CCATGCAGCCCGACTTCAGCATGGACGCCGCAGGCCTCGGAATGTCGTGGCTCGACCCGTCGCTCCACGCCGAATCGATGTCTCCCTCCCCTTCGCCGCCCACGACGTACCAGCCGAGCATGTCATCCTACGACGACAGCACGAACCCCGTCAGCTTCGGGTTCGCCGGCGTCACCGTCCCGCACCCCGTCTTCAGCGACGACCCCATATCGCACAACCCGCCCTTGGGCGCGACCGGCTGCGCGGTGCACGAGAGCTTCCTGGAGTGCCTGCGTGGCTCCGGGTGCTCGGGCCCTGGGCTCGGCGCCCCGTCGGTCTTCGCGCCCCCCAGTCCGGTGCTGCCGCTGGAGTCCGTGATGCCTGACGTCGAGCTCACGCCTGTGTTGGCGGCGGCGCCCCCGCCGTTCCCGAACCCGGTGCTGACGCAGTGGGTGCGCTCGTGCATCCCGTCTGGGTCGGTGACGCTCGGCCATGCGCTTGGGTGAGCGCTCGCGTTCCTAATGCCGCCGCCACCGTCGTCCTCCATACACGTTGTTCCCCGCTCCCGTTCCTCTCGCTGTCCATCGCTCTGCCGTCGCACTGCTATCTCAATTCCCGAATTTCGCCCGCCGTCTCTCATCTCTCCCCTCATCTGTCTCCCATCTCATCTCATTCACGTTGTGCATAGTCTCTCTCGCCCTCGCCCCGCCGCTGTCCCTGGTACAGGGCTGCGCGCCAGTAGCAGTACGTTTTAGTACACGGACCCGGAATATCCTGTAGTCTCGCGCGGATTGTATAATCATCTACCTGGGGGTCCTCTGTGATTTGGAGGGCCCCGTAGTCTCTGCTCATCTCAGGTGTGGCGTGGGTTGTTTGGACGGTTTTGGCCCTGCTCGTTTCGGGCGTAGCGTGGGCGTTTGGAGGCGTCCATGTCTGCTCATCATCCTGGGAATGGCTTGGGGGTGTACTTTATTTCCGCCGGTGGCGGGGAGTGGGTCCATGGACGAACACGAGCCGCGTAAGTGTCTGTCTTTCACGGCACCGTCGAGCGTCGAGCGAACCGCTGACTGCACCGTACTGCCCCCAGATCCGGGCAAGGTCGATCGGTACCCGTAATCCTAGGACACCCGTGGCAGCGCACGGCCGCCCGGGCGGACACACCCGGGACAGAAGACGGGCGCCGTACACATGTGTCCACCGCGCGGCGCGCGTCGATTCGCTCGAAGATACCGTGTGTGCGGTTCTGAAGCTAGTACTCGTCCGAGGTGGGCACCGTCCTTGTTGTTTGTCCGTCGTGTGCGCGTTTCGTTGCATCATGGGCCGGCTACGATGCTTCTCGTGTGTTCTGGGGGCCGCCCGGGAAGGTACGCGGTGCTCCGCTGGCTTCGCGGGCTGTGCTTCCTTTCCTTGGATCTGCGAGTCCGTTTGCGTTGTGTGGCGTCCGCAGGCTTTGTACTCGGCTCGTCTACTCTTTCCCATCGCATTCAGGTTTGACAGATGCTGTATGTGGCGGGCGCATGTTCTGACTGCCTCCCATACTTGCGTTGTGTATGCATGTGGCGGGGCAGGTCCTGTCGGCTGAGTACTGGGCACACGGTCTACGAGCTGTGCGGACCTATTTGCACTCCGCCCGCAGTTGTTGCTGCATACGCATCATGCGTTTGTTCTTCATGGAGATACAGGGGAGCCAGTCGATCGATGTCGAACCCCCGGCGCGCTGGGCACCGGTTGGGCCACTCTGCGGTGAGGATTAGAGGGGTGCTTCTCGGGAGGCCCTGCCCCCATCTGGATACCTGGTTCACACCGTGATGGAGACCTGGGTCCTGCTTCCGCCCCCTGCTTCCTGCGCTAATGCCTATCGATGCGAGCGGGTGACCGCGGTCCTCTGCACGCGCGCTGTTCAGTGCCCACGGAGCGGCCCACTTTGGCTATCGCTAGGCATCAGGGCTGTTGGAAATTTGTCCGAAGAACCCGCTCGGAGCGCGACCCTATTGTTCTAGAGGCTCTAGGCTGAGGATGTGCCCCATTGTGCGCTTTACCTGGACTTACGCACGCGACTCGCGTGGTTGCGGGAGCTTTGGGTCGAGCCCGAGAGCGGAGGTTCTTGCCGCTCCGCTCCGACATTCTCTATCCTGGTCGATGTGTCACATTTCGACCGACCTCGCGATACAGGTATGTCTTTGTGGTGCTCGTGGTGAACTTAACTGATCCTCTGTTGGGCGTTGACAGTGATCCGCGCAACGATCGGATGGGCAATGGACAGGATGGCTGCTTGGAATCTCCTCGAACAGGAAGGTGACGAGAGGGTTTTTGGAGCCTCCGCCGGTGAGTTGTGCTATGGATGGTCGCATCACTCCCATTTATCTCTGTCACGTCGACTAAAAAACCAAAATTCAAGGTCCGTCCCCCGTGGTGGCGTATATAAGGATGCGCGGTTGCCGTACGCTCCAGTCAGACGTTCTTCCCGATCTGCCATGGCTGAACCAACTCCCCCTCTCAACGACCATGCGCCCAACATGCCGTCCGACAACGACGGCCAGGAGCATCCCCTCGTCTTTCTTCTCATACCTCCTCTTCCGGCAACCAGCTTGCAGCGTGTGCGTAGCCAGATACTGTCATTCGTCTCTCTGGCTCATAGATTGCGTATCCAGCGTGCCGCCGATGTCAGGCGCAAGCGATTGCAATGGACCGAGGGCTCTCCACCCGGAGTATACTGGAATGGGGACGTCAATCCGCTCAAACCCTTCGTTATGATGGGCTATGCATCGCAGGTCACTTCGTCGGCAGATACCGCCGGAGAACCTGCTTCCTCTGCCGTTGAGGGTCGCGTCGAGTCGGATACAGAAGACTCCGCGAGGTCGTCGGCGCCGAGCGTTCCCTCGTCCGCATCCTCGGAGGTAAGATCTCCTCATCTGCCGGCATTCATTTGCTGATGTGTAAGATCCCTACAACAGTGCTCTGAGCCTCCGGATACGCCACCGGACTCTCCAAAAGAATTCCTCAACAAAGTGAAGCGTCGTGCTACGGTATCGCAACGTGGCTTTTCTAAAGGCGAGCTGGTTGAAGTTGATTTCGATGCTCAACTCAGAGACTTCGTAGTCGAAAGTACGTCTGCTTGTATCGTGTTTGATTACTGCCTGTTGATGCCGTATCTGTCATGTTAGGACAGGGATATATGCTCGAGCTGGTATGTGCCCAGGTTTTGCGACCATGTTCTGCTGTCAGGAGCTGATCCCGTACTGACACTTGACAAGACCATTCCTCAGTTTGATGACAGTTATCCAGACGGAGTGGAGAACAGCAGCTTCAAACTACACGTCGACACTGGTGGGCCTTCATCATGCTTCGAACACGCCGAGTATGCTCACATGTTCATTCCCTGCCAGCATCGAATATCACGTGCGTTTCCCTGGTTGCATGTTGTCGAGTCTTGACTAACGGGCTCTCTCATGTTTTGCCTACCTCAACCAGCTGGATTCTGGGTCATGACTATTGCTGCGCCGAGGCTTCGAAGTCAAGAGACGCTGCCAATCGTCCGACGCAGATCTCTCTGTCGAATTGGAAGGCATTGCCGAGGAAGCACCATACGCTAATACCAAAACCAGATGGATGGGACGTGATAAGTCCCCCGAAAGACCTCACTCCACCGTATCCCCCGTATGTCCTTTACCATGACAAGGGAGTAGCTTGTGAGTTATCCGCCTGAAGAGTTCTACATTGACTGGTTCTGGCTGACCCTACATACAGTGATCTCGCAGTTGCGCGAACCCCGTCCCTTTACCGTGAAAAGATCCTACAACTGGAATCGATCGCGCTGGAATGTGCCTATGTCGTTCGAGGGTTATCAGTTCGCTGTGGCGTATGCGGTTGACAGGGTCACGGCCGGCGACTACACGAATGGTTCATTGGGCTTAGGACTGATGCGGTTCGTTCACCTGTCTGGTTTGGAGGTGTATGACCATTAGCTGATCTGCATCATGATGTTAATCGCAGAACGCAAGACAATGTTCCCAGTAAGGGGGCTGAAAGGGTCAGATGCCGTTCGCCCTAAGCAGCTGAACATCACTGACTTACATGTTTGCAGGCATTCTCGTCTGTTCTGGCCGATCAGGCTTTGCAATTGAGCGACTCTGTAAGTCAACTACAGGCATTTATCGACTACAGCCATGACTGATGGCAGCCTCCAGTCTGATTTCGTCGACGGGGGCCATATTCTCATTTTCGGAATGCGCCCTCCTTGGGTGGATAGACTGTGCGTTGAGCTTTTATGTTCCCCTGGTAAAGACATTATATTGACTTGCTACCCGGGTCCGATAGCATCGACTCGAGCTGGTTGTCGATTAACAAATTTCCTGGCCAGAACGTCACGTTCTCGGACAGGATTCCAGTCTCGACAGCACCGACGGGCGGCCTTTTCCTATTTTGGTCCATTGAGATGCTGCGGATGGTATTTTACCTGGTCGATCGTAAAGACAGTCGCAAATCGCGTATGCCATACGGCACGATCAATCTCGAAGGTACTGTTTTTGCTCTCGATACAGGTAAGTACATCTAGGCTTTGCCTCGATATGCGATCAGGTTGATGACTCCGGTTTGGCTACACACAGGTGCTAGCTCATCGATATTCCCTAAGAAGGCCGCCAGGATGATCAGAGACGAGATTTTCCTGGCCGAGCCGAATGACGACTCTGCTACCCGGGAGAAATTCGAATACACGATCTCGGAGGTTGAGCGCGACGACGACTTTGAAATCGATTTCGTGTTTCGCGGGGAGGGCCGCAATGAAGTCACCGTCACCGGAACTACAATGCCGTTCATGTACCAAAAATCCGACCCGGATTACGGGTCATTGATACACGGAGGGGACCGGGGTGATTATGTTCTTGGGCTTGTAAGTCATTTATTTACTTCCTTGTTTGATTGTGGTGTGTCTTTGCTCACTCGAAGAGTTTAGGATTTCTTCCAGACGATGTTTGTTGCCTTGTATCGCCCAGACAAGGACAATGAGCTGCCATACGTGAGGTTGGCGCCTCAAAACCAATCCGAGTCTGCGCTTTCGGTACTGCCGCCGAGAGAAGTTTAGTTGGCTGGTAGATCGATACTTTCCGCTGTATACGTACTTCAAGTTGTTCCATATATCACGACACATGTCCCTGCTTCTTACTATCAGAGATTGTGGCTTCCTTGTCACGAGTTCGTACGGTTCACACTCGAGCTCTACGGGTAGCGAGTATGTACTCGCACGTTGTCAATTTGTACTCATGCGAGTCCCGCCAGCCAGAACTTGAAATTGTTGCGTTTTAGCGGTCGTACCACTGCCGTGCTAAGCAATATTACACCTCCTTCCTTTCGCCACACATATTTCTGGCGACACTCTTGGTACGCGTCCAACTGGCAAACACGGACTCGGAAGCTGCAAAGTCCGCACATGGACTAATTATGCCCATCTTCCGGCGTAGCCTCAAAAAAGCACACGAGCGTCGTACCTGGCAGGAACCGAGACTACACACAATAACAGGGCATACATACGAGACGCGAACTCCATATATTGTCACCCGAGGCATACCAAGACCTACGCGTACGCACCTGTGGTGGACTCAGGTGTGTGCGAACAGGCACCGCTGCCCCGCGGCGCACATGCATGTCAGCGTTCGGGGATGGTGCCGCAGGTGAAATGCCTGGGCGCTGTCAACCGCGATACCGGCTTGTAAATACGGATTGATGTACGCGAGCTTTTATCGTGAAACGTGCGGTCCACCGAAGGTCTTAACGTGGTGATTTTTGGTACACGAGAATCAACGGACGGGACGTAAGTTCACGGAGTTCGCCCCGTAGAGCTAGAGTGATTCGTGGCGGCGAGAGGGATCGTGGGCATCGGAATGTGCACTAGAATCCGCACTAACCTTGCGTGAAGAATAAAAATCGCAAATCGCAGCGTCGGCGAGATTCCGAGGAGGCAAGGAGTGTTCATGATGGCAGGAAGCAGGAAGTCCGCCTGCGTAGGCGTTTGGGTTACACTGCAGATTTACAAGTTGTCAAGACATGAGTTCCCAGGACTCCTGAAAACCTACGCCATCGTTATCCGAGATACATCTCCTCCACTATAAACGCGAGCGCCCGCGGGTGCCTTTCTTGGACTTCGCCGTATTTTCTGGGAGGACCCCCTTTGTCTTCACGATCGATATCGACGTCTTAGTGGGGGAAATGATTCTTCGTCGGTGCTAGAGAAAATGAGTCGAGGTCATGACTGCTGGCTGCGCTACGGCGACATCGGGGCGTACCTGTAGCCGTCGATCCGCGCATAAAAGCGTGCCACGTCCTCGACTCTCACCACTTCGCACGTGGTAGGGTCGCGAACGACGCGATATGCAGCCCACTTGTTGATGCTCAATCCGCGCACAAGGCGGCATACAAAGCGGAGAGTCGGGCTGAGAGGTGACGCAAGCGCAAGAACGGCCTCGTAAGGTGTCCCTGTCTCTGGCTTCGTGGGATCCAGATCGAGATGAACCCGCAGAAGGCGTAGGTGCGCAAGAGGCGCAAGGGCATTCCCAAGGTCGGCCTGACGCAGCACATACTGTTAGCGGGGAGCAAATGGAAAGCGGTCACGCCACTCACCCAAGATGTCGTCGTGGGGTGCGGTGAGGCTTTATGATATCGCAGGAGTTGAAGGAATGTGAGCGCCGGAAATGCGGATGCAATGTAGCGCAAGAGCGGGATATCTTCCTCCGACTCCTCGAACTCGATGTTGAGGTGCCGAAGATGGGTAAGGGATGGGCTACAGCGACGCAGGATGTGCAACATTTCAGCTGACGTGAGGAGCGAAGATTCCCATCCGAATTGTGCCATGAACTCGCCCTGTCCGTCCGGATCGGCGGCTACGTAGTGTGGGGGGAAGCACCGAAGATTGAACTCCTGTAGACTATCTGGCAAGTGCGCGTATAGTTCGTCATCCGGGTGTGGGTTCGATATCGTCAGTGCCTCCAGATTTGGCCATGAACATCCGCCCGCCCAGCCGGGGGGGCATATCAGCTGAGAGCCCGTTCCGGAGCGCTGTGCTAGCTCGAGTTTGAGAATGCGAAGGTTTGGCATCCGCGTCAGGCTCTCGAGGATGAATGCACGAGACGAACGTCGCGGTCCCCCACGTAGAACAAGCTCGCGGAGAGACGGCCAATCGTTGTTCCGGAACGCTCGCAAGGGCGCTGTGTCGCTTGGCATCTCCGCCACTTGGAGCGTGTCGTGGATTCGTTTGAATAAGCAGTAGAGGAAGTCCGCCTCAGCCGGTATCCGCGAAGACCTCTGGTTGGTCGAGAGGGCGCGGCGAAATGTGGTCAGGGGGGCGACGGGACCACTCAGCCTTAGACGTTTAGGAAAGCTGGGATCTTGTTCCGCTGGGAGGCATATTGACGGGCCGCACTGGACCGTGCTGAGCTGGGGAGCAGAGAAAACGGCATCGAGGATGTAGAACGGGATACCATTGCCGAACATGGTGTCGACCACAATGTTCCGCAATCGTGTCATTCCGCGGAAGGCATCAAGGAGAAATTGAGTATCCGGGCTATCGTGCATGCGATGACGTGGCCCGGGTCCACAATGCTCGTGTTGAGTGGGCGCGAAGAAAAACTGCTGACCGAAATGTATGGTACTATCGACATCATCAGTGGTTGGACGTAGGTCATATTGTCGATGCATACGCACCGGACATGTGGTCTGACACTGCTGAGGATGAAGCCTCGCGGGGTGAGATCACTTGGTCGTAGGCAGATATGTGCGAAGAGAACAGGCATGGAAAGTGCACGAATCCAACGACACGTGGCAGAAAGACTGCGCAAGCCTCCTCGAACACAGGCGAGCTCGATTATGAGAAGCAGTACATCGGCATCTAGCGCAAGTATAGTCTTCGAGGATACCATTGTGGTATGAAGGAGACGTCCGAACAGGCGGACACGAACCCAGTGGACCGCTGGTATCCAGACTCTCGTAGCGCGCAAACACGTGGCGGCGGCGGCTAACGCTGTGTCCGTCTATAGCCGCCCGCCTATGTAGACCGCAACCAAGCCCCAAGAATAACAAATATGTAAGAGGAGAAACCAAGACAGGCGGAAAATATGTGCGACGATGAGACGAGAAAAGAGATGGTCAGCAACGGTCAACCTAGCCTTTCAAACTCGCGATCGCAACGCGAAGGATAAGCAGCGAGTCCATGGTTGCGTCTGGTCCGAGTCGCTCCACGGCACGGGCTTCTGCTGAGACTCAAGTCTTCTCCCGTAACGGACTGGTTGTAGCGGTAGGAGAATCTAGCATCCACGGCAGACGGTGTATACGATGCGGAAGGCGTTGGACTGAATGTACACCGTACGTATGCGACGCGCCACAGACGGCGGCCCATAGTAATGGCGCTGGGATCCTCACGGAACGCCGGGGTGATGCTGGCCAAGCGGTGACTACAGGGCACTGGCATGCACGCACAGAGACGCGTGGTGTATGCAACTCTAAGTGCGAGAGGTGGAGATATCAATCATTGACGGTGTAGTGTACGTCCGGTCATGGGGAGAATCGGAACATACATGCTGTTTACGGACTGGGAGGGAAACGGCTCGGGGAGCCTTGATGCGACAGACGTCGGGCCTATTGCCCAGAATATGTTGTGATTAGCGCTCCGTGAACGTCCACAGCGCATTTGGGAGGTAGCCGTTTGAGTGTGCGGACGTGTGTTGTCCCGGTAAGCAGCGTTGCGGGACTCGGAGGATCACGACATTTCTTATGCTGCACACGGAACTTGGCTGGGCCCACATGAGCTTCTCTCCCTGTTTGGTGGAGCACCTCTTGGGCCGCGTACTCCTTCGGTTCTTGTTGTAGTATAATGTTGTCCAGGTGCAACTCGCTCTTTTCTACGTCCTCTGGGCGGATTGGTCGCAACCCTATCTTCACACTCCATGCCGAGACTGCCAACGCCTTGGGATTCTGGGAACCATCTCATCGAAGGTGCTGGAAAAAATGAGCTGGACGGGATAAACAGGCTAGAACGAGAGGATGGCGTACGGGTAGCCGTCGATTTGCGCATAATAGCGTGCCAGATCCTCAACAGCGATCAGCTTTCCCGTACCAGGATCACGGGCGACGCGCCATGCGTGCCAATCGTGAGAATCCCATGAGCGGACGAGCAGGCATACGAACCGAACTGTCTGGCTGAGGGGTGACGCAAGCGCCGAAATCACTTCACTAGTGCTTTCTTTGCTACCCATGCGTTCCAGATCGAGATGGACTCGGAGAAGTCGTAGGTGGGACAGCAGTGAAAGAGCCTCCCCAAAGTCGACCTGATATGCATGCCATCAGCGAAGGAGGATGGAAAACGTTTGATGATGCTCACCCAAGACGTCGGAGTACCGTGTTGCGGGTTCTGGTGATACCGAAGAAATTGGAGGAAAGCAAGCATGGGGAAGGTGGATGAAATGTGGCGTAAGAGCTGCACATCTTCCCCAGACTCTTCAAACTCGATGTCGAGGTGCCGAAGATGGCGCAGCGACGGGCCGCAGCGACGCAGAATGTGCAACATGTTGGCGGAGGTGGGGAGCGAAGACTCCCATCCGAAATGGGCAATGAACGCGCCCTCTTCGTCCGGAGCGGTAGCCAAGTAGTAGCGAGGGAAGCACCGAATAGTAAGCTCTTGGAGACTATCCGGCAAGTGGTCGTACAGGTCGTCGTCCGGGTGCGGGTTGGATATTGTCAAAACCTCCAGTTTCGGCCAAGGACATCCACCCGTCCAGCCTGGGGGACATATGCGTTGAAGGCCCGCTCCGGAGCGCTGCGCCAGCTCGAGTTTGAGGACGCGGAGGTTTGGCATCCTCGTCAGGTTCTCGATGACATGCGCACACGATGAGCGTCGCGGGCCTCCACGCAGGATCAGCTCGTGGAGACGTGGCCAGTCATGACTTCTGAGCGCTCCAAGTGGCGCGGTGTCGCTGGGCATCTCCGCCACTTGGAGTGTAGTGTGTATATGGTTGAAAAGGCAGGCGAGAAAGGTCGCTTCGGCCGGTTCCCGCAAGGACCTTTGGTGGGTCGAGAGGACGCGGCGGAAGGTGGTTATAGGGGGGACGGGACCAGTCAATCTTGGACGTCTGGGAAAGCTGGGATCTTTTTCTGTCGGAAGACACATTGACGGGCCACACTCAACGGAGCAGAGCTGAGGAGCAGAGAAAATGGCGTCGAGAATGTAGAAAGGGAGCCCGTTGCCGAGGGTGTTGTATATGACTAGATTCCGAAGTCGTGTCATTCCGCGGAAGGCATCGAGGAGGAATTTGGTCTCGGAAGTATCGCGCACGCGAAGATGGTCCATGGTTCGGTAGTACGCGCTATGCTCGGCAGGCACATAGCCATTCAAGTCAGCAAACTCGATAGTTCTATGTCGGCTATCAGCGGCTGGAGGTGCAGTGTTTCATGCAAGCATACACACCGAACATGCGGCCTGACGTTGTCGGGAATGAAGCTTCGGGGGCTGAAGTCGCCTGGCCATAGGTGGAGTCGCGCGAAGAGAACGGACATGGACAATTCGCGAATTTGACGACACGTAGTAGAGAGTGTTTTCAAATATCCTTCGGTATGGACGAGTTCGATTATGAGAAGGATAACATCGACATCGACGCAAAGTATGCTCTTCGAGGTCGACATCGTGGTTAGTACTGGCAGAGAGCCGCGAGCGAGCGAGGGCCCAGTGCGAGGGCCTAAGTTAGCCTGAGTCTCCGTCTGAGAGAGACGTGAACGAGGTGGCCCGCCTTGGGGCCGCCCCCGGCCTTTGCCGGCCAGGCAAGCGCTCTCTGTGCCGCTGGCGCTTCTCCGATTCGCTGCTCACGATACCTCTCCCCGAGCCCATCATCGCTCGCTCAACTCGTTATAGATACACGCGAACCACCTCACTCCAGGACATGCCCTCTCTGTGTTAGCGGATGAGCAAGATTCTACACATATCCTTGGGAAGCAAGGAAGCAGCTGACGCACCAGCTTGAGGTTGCGAACGTGTTGCAGCTTGCGCAACGCGTGCCAACAGCTTCGGTATGCTCGATCCTCCGGGCGAAATGTCTCTCAAACAAGATGACTTCAAGATCAATTCCATCGAGTCGATCCTCACCTGCATACAGACGATAACAGCCTGTGTGCGTTGCTTTTACGAACATTACGTGAGCCATATCTCCGCAGCGCCCCTCGTCAGCTCTAGCCATGATATCTAATTAACACATTTTTATCTAGACATTGTATGTGCATCTGTTGCTCTCAGGACGTTGTGTTAGCTTTACAAATGAATCGCATCGAGCGAGTGAGTTACCCTCATCTCCTCTCCAGAGGGCGGGCCCGTACTCCCCGTTATGGCAAAGCCTTGGTCTGTGTCCAGCCCTGCACCACGAACGCGCGACCTTGTAATCTGTCCAACTGCTGACAGCGGGTGAGAACAGAAGATCCATCCAGAAGGAGCATCGCTCTCGGCAGTGCATATTCTGGCACAAGACGCTTCGCAGGGCTGTGCTCTTGGGAGGGCGGCAAGTTTGACGCTTCCACATATACAAAAGCCATGACGGTACCTGTAGAGTATCGGTGCCGCTTCCGACTCTCTAGCTCCCCACTAGTGCTGCCTTTAGGAAGCCCCGAACGCTCGCTATGGGAAACAACTACTCCGTCGTCCGTGAGGAGCAAGAGGAGCAAGAGTTCCAGTACCTGGTCGAAGCGGTCAAGGTTGCCCATCGGCGCGCAGTTCAGCAGGACGATCTTGAGGCTGGCTGGCGATGGCCTACTTCCAGGGTGTCAGACTCTCCAGATTACCGCATCCTTCCAACTGTGATACCCTGCGCCTACCCATCCACCCCTCCGCGCCACGATGCGATTGTCCCCAACACAAGCACGACCCCGATACAATCACCTCCCTGCATGGTGTTTCCGGAACCCATGATAGGCGTTCAAGTCATGCAGCTGAGTCACAACGATGCCACATGCTCAAGGTCCTCTCGCAGTCCCTCATTATCGTCACGGTCGACGGAGAGGTCTGCGGGTGATAGTTCACCAAGGCGACAGGTTGAAGACTACATTGTGATGTATGTCCCGTTTACTCATGCATGTCTACGAGTTTTTGACTGAGACCACCCGTTCCTAGTGTTCAGGACGATGCAGTAGATGCCAGGGAACAGTCCCGCTCATCCTCACCCGCGATCGCGAGCAGCGAGAATGCAGACGTTAGGCGCGCAGACCGCCTCCCCTCGTATCAGCCTGACCCCATAGCCCTCCGCGGACGTTCCAGCTCCCCTTCAATCTTTCCTCCGCTGGCGATTTCTCACCACGCTAGCATTGTATCTCCTTCCAACTTGCCTTCGCCGATGGCAGGGCCCAGTGATCATGAAGACCATTCGTCCCCACCCGCCCAAGTTATAATCATACCCCCGCCCTTGCCCGAGCGATGTCCATCTCGCTCCAGCTCTCTTGCCGCGTCCCACATGTCCTGGGGTGTGCATTCCGCAATCGAGGATCGTCGCATACCCCCGTCGCTGTCGTGGTACGGAGATATCCTTGCTTCATGCTCGATTGTGGTGCTCATTCTTCTACGCAGCTCTCGGCGATCCCGGTCACCAGCAGAAAGTGCGTATGATAGGTCCAGGTCTAGGTCTAGATCGCGATCGCCACCGGCATTTGTGCGCTCGCGCTCATGGTCACCAATAAACTTCCATGCACGATTGCACCGTTCGCCGCGTGGTCGCTCGCATTCACGATCCCCGATGCACTTTCGTTCACGATCACCACAGCGTCGCTCGCGTTCACGATCCCCGCGATCACTTTCGCATGCACGGTCACCAAACTATAGGCGCTATCGGTCACCAAACCGCAGGCACTATGCCCCGTCGCCATTGCAGTATAGGGGTCACCTCCTATCAAGAACGTCCAGTCCCGCGTATGCGGAGGTGCGGCCACCAGGACAGTCAAGACGTCCAACTACGCCCTCCAGAGAACCGATGGACGCCCAGGTAGAGCGCTTGGTGCGGATGCAGGAGCGCGCCCTAAAAACGCACGAGGAGCGTGTGGATCGTTGGCAAGCGCACACGACGGAGCTCGTACGGATCATGCGCGGGATCGAGCAGCACCTCACACTCTTGCGCCCGAGTACCGCCCTCTCTTCCACCGCGTCTGTAGACGTCTTGTCTCCCGAGAAGCACGCGAGGACCAGGGATTGTGGAGACGCGAATGAGAAGGCTGGGGCGATGGCGTACACGGGGCCGATGCAGGCAAAACCGTACCCTCATCGCCCTTATGCGGTAGGCCTGCGCGCGGTCCGTCGCTGCTCGGACGACTGGAAACCGGCCTGGACGGTGTTTCCCTTGAAGGCGTTCCGGGGATCGAGCTATGCCTACCTGAAGATTCAGTCGCACTGGGACGACGCGGACTTGCTGCGGGAGCTCAGCCGCTCATATGACAAGCTGCGCACGGTGTGGCGGAAATGGTTCTCGCTGCGAGGCGTTCGGTGAGTGCTTCGTGTGCCACAGTACACTATCATTATCCCGGACTCATTTACTGTCTTCTAGATCAATCACTATGGTCTACGTACGCATTCCTCTCGCTCTCGCCTCTGCTGTATTCCGCTTACATGCTTGTAGGCCGACCACACATTTGTCTATCCGCGACGTGTTGGGCCCGCGGGCGTCAGCCCAGCGAAGAACATGCGTCTCCGCTGGTTCCTACACCACCCCGAACAGATGCGCGGCCGACACGAGTTCATGCAGGTGCTTACGGCGCGCACAGACCTTGGCATCGAGTTCGTGGAGGGCTGGCAGCTCACGCGCATCGCAGTCGCGATTCTGCTGCCTGTGATTGCATCTCTGTTCCTGGGTGTGTTCTACTCAGTGTTCACTGGAGACGTGTCTGATGCGTTTACTATCGCTGGTAAGTTCTCGAATATAGTTGCTTCTAGTGTTGTATTCTGATACACTGTTCTCGAAGGATACATGACCTCTGCGTACTCGGTGTGCTTGGTTCTGCTAGGGCTCCTGAACTTCGTCGAGTTCTAGTGGCGGGTAGTGGTGAGTGGGAACTGTACTAAAACATTGTCGTGTGCTTCTGCTCGAACGTCCCTTCAGCTGTCTCCTGTGCCCCCGGAACCACCTTTGCCACAGGCATCGTCGCCGACTTGGGAAGAGGGCATCCGATGCACATACCCGGCATTCCACGATGGACTTGAAGGGTTCGGACGGACCAGCGATACGAATATTGAGGCCGAGTGGGAACGCGAAGATGTATCCTTGGACGTCGTGTAGGTTGTCGGAGATGAGGCGATGTATCATGATGTACGAGAAGTGGCTTGATTGATTTTGGTTATCCGGGAGCTGCTGCAGAGTGCTTGACCTTCTGTCCGTCGGCTCATGCTCGACCCCGTTGACCGTAACGATTCCATCTTCTGCAGTATCCGGCATATGGAGATCTAGGCGACCTGATCCGGCGCTGGGCCAGCATGGGCCTAAGACGGTGTACTGTTTGCCTTGAAGCGTTTATTTAATCCTGCTGTTGTATCGCCCCAGTGAGGTGCAGTGGTTCCAGAGCAATCGCCATCCCCCGCTGTCATATCCGAGAGAGAGCGCTTTCGTGAGAAGTGGGGCCAAAGTCTCTCGTCGATGGATCTGGGCGCAGGGCGTTTGGGTCGACGCGAGGGAAGGTGATTGGATCGTACTCCGCCTCGCGCTTCCACGAGACGCTCGGCCATGGGGACGATAGAGGCAGGAATCCCGTCGTTCTCTACCAGCGCGCACTCGCCGCGCCACATTGAGTCAAATCGAGGCCAGCCGGGCTTGTCGAGGGCAGTGTCGAAGGCGCCCAACATCGCATCGTACGTCAGGGGCTCTTGTTTTGCGCCCTTTCTCCGTGTCGGGATGTTGTACATGACAAGGTCTTGGAGATCCTTCAGGAGTTGTGCAAGGGGCTCGTTGCCCTGGATCTCGAAGAAGGCGCCCTCTGCCCAACACCTCTTCCCCGCTGCGCTGTCCCTGAGGTTTTCTGTGAAGATCATTTCGCAGTCCTCCCTCGCCCTCTTATCCTTCACATAGCTTGTATGATGATAGAGCATAAAGATCAGGATCCAGTAGAATGATTCAAGGTCGTGGTTGGTGCTATGGGCGATCGGTGTGCTGTTCACGATCTGATAGGCCATGAAGCAGACAGTTCCCTAGGAAATGAATTGCGCGCCGTCAGGAGGTACGGACAATAGAATAGGGAAGTAGATCTCCAAACTCACCCAATACTCCTTCACAGTACTAAAGTTATTCACAGAGTCTTGAACGCTATGGCTCTCCGAGACTGGGGCGGAGCGGGTGCTGCAGTTGTGTTGATCACTGGCGGGGGCTTTCGGATAGGGCTCCATCAGGCTGTGATCGTAGTCGTGAAGAAAGCCGCAGAAGCGATTCATAGTTTGCTCATCCACAATTAGGATGTTTCCAACACTAACGTCCCGATGAAGTATGCGTCCATTGTTATACGCTTGCTGGTGTCCTAGAAGCAGGTCAGCATACAGGTATTATGCACTGGTCTAAAACATACCCCTGATTGCATCCCGTATAGCCCGGACGAGCTCGAAGGTAGAATTGAATTGACTGAGCGGCCGTCCCACATTATCAATGACGATACGCACATGACTGCGCTCAAGATACCAAAATTCTTTACCCGATGTCATGCGCCTGGAGTACGTCTGATGCTGTGGGTAGGGGAGGATCGAGTCTACCTTTGGTGGGCAATCCTCCTGGCAGCTGGTGATATCGAATTCCCGGTCCTGCATGTTGTCCATGTTCTTCGAGCTTCCATCTTCGTGCTTCTTGGCTGCCTTCCATCGCCGCATCTCTACTTCCCCAATGTCTCCGCCGTGGACCATAGAGGCGAGGCCGTACCGGTCTTTGCATGATATGGTATCGTTCAGTCGTTGGTAGAACTCGATCTCGGATCTTGTGCCCAGGCTGCGCCAAGCTTCCTTCACAATCTGAGGCTTGACAGGCGCGGTACGGGAAGGGTCTGGAACTAATTGTCCGTTCTTCCAGATGCGAGTGTCTTCAATTGCCCGCCAGACTGTCGTTGCTCGCGAGAAGAGCCCTTTGCTGACGCTCACCATGTTGTAGAGCAGGTAAGGCATGCAAACTCTTGAACGCTCGTCGTAGACCTCGATGCGTCGGCCCTCCGATATGTGGGTAGTGTGCTTCTGCCAGTGCAACACTCTCGCCTTCCTCAACTCCTGCTTGATCCACTCTTTGCTGAAATCGTCCAGTGCCATGACCGTGGGGTCACAGCCGGCAATGGTGTTGCCGACAAGAGGATGGGTGAAGCGCCAGAAGAACTCTTGAAGACGTGTTGCACCCTTGTCCGAGTCGAGCCGGAAGGGTACAGAGACCAGTGCGCAGGTCCGATCAAACCGAGCCAGGCGGACGGTGTGACCATAAATGCCGATGACAAAAGCAGCGAGTGCTCCGTGTGCGAGGAGGATGTTTCGTGCGTTTTTTGCGAGTTGCTGAGCACTCCTTTTCGTGACAGGCTTCTGTTTTTGGACGCCGGGCTGTGATTTGTTCACATCGGGCTCGGGTTTGGGACTGAGTTTGGAGAATGGGTCCTCCGCATCGCTGCATTTTGTCTCGATGACCATTGCGATGTCGCGCCACGACACCCCACCATCGAGGACTTTCCCTGGAAGGGAAACGATAATGTCGGCAATCGTGAAGTCACTGCGGTTGGCAAATGCCCTGAAGGGAAAATACAGCGGGACATCGTGAGCATCCGCGAACGAGGGCCTCTTATCAAAGGGAAACAGCTCGACGAGTCCCTGGAGGCCTGATATCTACAGGTAAGTCAGATATGGAGGTGCGAGTAGCCTGGGGAAACACGTACCAGGTTTTCGTATTTGCTCTCAGATCCGGCGGGTGCATACGTGGAGAACACGTCGCTCATGTCCGAGATGTTCCGCAATACTTGAAGATCTTCAGAGCAAGGAAGTAGAGTGTCCATAAATTGCTCCACAGTGTCGCCGTACTGTAGAATGTGTTGGTCGCTGACTTTGCTGGACATCTTAGATATGATTGCCAGGTAGAGCGATTCTGCGATCCAGCTATGTGCGTGAAACTCTTCAGATGGTGGAGTGTTGGCAGGATGGATGCCTGAGGAAGTATAAAGTGCGGAGGAAGGTGGATGAGGAAATGTTCAGTCTGAAGTATGGCCAGTACGTGGCTAAAAATGAACAATAGGGAGGCGTCCAAGCGCCGATGGCCACGGCTGAACTTGATGGGACTTTCCGTGAAGCGCGGTCACGGCGCTGCAAAATCCCAACGACTCCGAAGTGGGTCCATGCATATCGAGGTTCATTGGTGAGAATGAATAGTACAAATCCCTGAGATCAGATGCTCACTGCTGGGTTATCTCATGTGTGTATCTTACTAAACAACCGCCTTGAAGGAAAGAAGAAGCGATTCTTGTCGGTGCGAATGAGAAATGTCCACCCGACGTTGTACCCCTGAATGCCAATCCAATACTTGGAACAAAAGCCCAGCCTAGTCAAAACATGAGAGACAAGGATTATCCTTCTGCTGCGCTCTTATCCATCGAGTGTGTCCGCGGCAGCTATGGCGAATTCTTTGATTGCTTATGCACAAGCGGGGATGACATGTGGTATCCTATCCTACACATACTTCCAGTATTCGGCAGACATCTCGACATCCTTCGTCTTCACCAATCGCGTGTGATCTTGGTCGAGCGTCGCTGACACATACGGAATGATCGTGTGGCGATACACGATGCGACGGACGTACGGAGTCCACTGCACAAGCACATCGAAGGCGACCTTGTTGAGAAACAGATGCCAGGCCGCCGCTGAGGAAAGGATAACACCATCCTGATGTGGGTATGTCCATACGATCGTGAGCTCGCTCGGGGCCGGAGGGGGCGTGCACTTCGCTTCCGACTTCGCCTGCCAGTCAATGGGACGATTGCGCATACCGGGGCCGAGCGTGTGCTGACTAAACGGGTCAGAATCGAGATACACGACATCATTTTGAAACGCACTCACCATGCCCATGTCGACTTGGACGAAGCGGAGACGGGGGAACTTGGTACCGATGTCTCCTATGGTCCACGGCTTGATGGGAGACGCGTTGACCTGGGTACCCAATCGGAGGCTAACGAGCTGAGCGCCGAGGGTCTCCGCGAGGACCTTGAGGTCACCGTAAGAGAATCGTCCGAGATGGAGATGCGTGAGGTCCCTCAGGCCTCCATGCAAGAGCCGGCCTTTGACGAAGCGAGGGAAGCAGGTGAGCTTCTGAACCGACGGCGATACCGGCAGATTTGTCGGAAGGCGCAGATCCTCCATCTCCATATGCAGCTCCTTCAGGCCAGGATGTGCTTGTACGAAGTCGAGGATCCCTGGGAACATCGTCTGGGATAGGTTGGTGCAGAAGCCGTGGAGATCCGGGAAGCGAATGTCGAAGATGGTCTTGCAGTATCGGATGATCGCGTGATCCCACATTGCGCGCCTTGAGCCACATATGGAGAGGTATCGTAGGGGCATGTTCGCGGCTAGTGTTTGCGCAAGACATTCAGGGATATGGGGATCCAGCTCTTCGTAGATGAAGACCTCGACGTAGCGGACGAGAGCGGCATAGCGCGGAGAGGACGAGATGGTGCGATGGAACAGTACAATCTTGTAGCTCGTGAGCGACACAGAGCGATAGAGGACCTTTTCAGCTTCTTCTCGCAACGGGATACATAGGCGTGCCACGCCTGCGAGGTCCCCGGCTTCCAGATACGAGAAGACTTCGGACCACAGCTCGAGCGGCAACTGTAAGGATGGCGGTCCCTTGGGGAGAAGCCGAGGAGTTTCCGGATCTTCAGAGTAATGTATGCATCAGAAAGCGACATTCTTGCCATCAGATTTGTAACGACTGACCTTCGGGATGCTCAGCATTCCCAGTGGACGTGTCTCCCGCATACGCGCAGGACTTGATCCGCAGTATACCAAATATAGATATACGGGACGAGAGTCGCCTTGCCCAGTGGAGGGAGGGAGTACGCATGAGCCTAAGTCGGTGCGGGGAGTAGATGTGCCGTCTTCGTCGTATTGGGGACTAAATACTGGCGGGTCATGCTGGTAGTTAGGCAACGTCATCGCGCGCAGCTGCCCCGGGGCCATTAAGTGAATTGACTGACTCGGTTGGCGCTGTCACTAGATGCGGTGAACCACCGCATTACCACATGGTCGAGGTTCTTGATAGTTGGTTGTCTGCTTGTGTAGACGTCGACTACGACCTGTACTAGTAGTACACTGCCGTTTTGCTGTGTATTGACGTACGTTCACGAGACGCCGGACCTCGTACATAACGCGCAACGGAAGCAGTCTCGACAATCTTATCTTATCTTCGGTCTGATTACGCCTTCGACGCAGACATGAACGAACATCCTGCACCGATAACCCAACGGTGTACATGCCAGATGCACTAGCAAAAGAAGGGGAGGCATGCACACAACAGGGTACTCATCGATTATCGGCTGACTAGCACTAGGCGACATACCCAACGCGGACACCACCCTACTCACTAACATGGACGACCTCCGCTACTCATATTTCGTGGTATATGCAGCGCGTTATGCAAAGGACGTACAGGTGATCACAGGACACCACGGACATCGGAAGGTAATTGAGACGAACTAGCCATTCAAGTCCAGATATGGGCAGCGACCGAAATGGGCTTTGGCGCCTCCCCGCGCTCTACTAGCCACCACTACCCTAGCCACCTTGATCGTCTTTACCACCACAATCAGCTCCGTCGACCTTGTCCACTCTCATACCGCACCATGGAATCACACTCTACCAGCCCGTATACAAATGAACCTGCAACATCCTCCAGAAAGGGAGCTAGCCGCCCACACGACAAGTCAAGCAAGCCACGGTCGTTGCTGATAACTCATGCGGCGAAGAAGGCTCTTGTCCCAGTTCAGCGCAGGTCGAGCTTGAGGATGGAAAGTCTGGTTCCTCACATGCTCGACAAGAGCAGGTATGATGCTGAGTGGCAGCATCGCAAGAATGTCGATAGAATAAGTACGTCCGACAATCACCACACTCAGCGCAATGGAGGCTGATGCGCGTCGCTGCACCCGTTCACAGCTTCCGAACTTAGGGCCCAATACAAACACTTATTTCCACAAGCTCCGTCCTCTCATTCAGTACCCAGTATGTCTGTCCATTCCAAACCCATCTAGAGAGGCTTACGCAGGAACCGTAGGTCTAGGACCCTCGACACGCTCCTCCGCAAACCGACCGGTCTCTGTGTTTTCCACTCTGAGCGGGGCTGCCCCTGTTACTCCGAAACCCATCCGGTCACTTGGAAGACCCCTGCACTGGGCCCATGACCAACCGCTCAAGGCTCCAGGCTACAAATCGGTCGCTCAAATGATGGGTATCCGGCCCCTCAGTGTCACGGCGCGAGCGTTCCTGCTATACAAACAGAAGAGGAAATGGTCGAAGTGAGTCCTCGCCCTTGACATACGAGTCTGTTCTCCTGGGGTTTACGATAGTGGTGTGTAGGTGGATCAGCGACGACGATGCGCAAACTCAAGGACATCCCGATCTAGTATATACGGTACCATTCGACCCCATAGGGACGCCACCTCGCGCCCCATCCGCACCCCTCCCCCGTCATCCCGAGTTCGCAT
This sequence comes from Trametes versicolor FP-101664 SS1, assembly GCF_000271585.1. NCBI lineage: Eukaryota > Fungi > Basidiomycota > Agaricomycetes > Polyporales > Polyporaceae > Trametes > Trametes versicolor. The sequence goes on from NW_007360327.1 coordinate 2,734,383, forward strand.
GCCCTCCCAAGATGAAGGCAGTGAGGGCGCCTTTCGATCATCGCAAGAAGGTGACGAGGCGTACCCCGGCGGACCACCTTCGTATGCACCATTTGGCGTGGAAGGAACTCAAGAAGGACAAGATCGCAAGGTTCGCGCAGCGAACTGACAAGATCATTGTCGACGAACTCGATCTCCCTTGGAGCGTTGAGGCAATGGCGCTGGACGTTGACGGAGGCGATGAAGACGAAGAGCGCGATAAGCAAGACAGGGACGATACACACAACCTGAAACTCGCAGGGAGAGCATCCACGGCGACCGCCTCTCCGAAGGAATATGTCTATGACAAGGCCGTATGCAGGAAGCCTGACGCTTCAACGGCATTCAACGCGTACGAAAGCGAATACGACGAGTTTCTAGAACAGGACACCATCGATTACCCTCCCTTGGACGACCCTCTCCCGGTTGCGCAAGATGAGTGCGCCGCGTCGTTCACTCAGGAGGTCCTCGCTCTCGACCTCCATCTCGGCATCCTCGAGGACGCGCCAATTCATTTTCCGGACGTAACCTTCCAAGAGGATTCCAGGAAGCTCGTCACATACGAGTGTACCCCTGCGGAAAGTTATCGTCCCTTCAGCACGACCACGCCGTGGCAGGAATCTCTACTCCTCGGTCCCTCCCCGGCCCCGGCCCCAGCCCCAGCCCCAGTCCCGGCCCCATCCCCGACTCTGCTCAAATACGTCTGCGCACCGCTACTTGAGACCTCCGTTCTTCCTTCAGGAGGTGGTCCTCTTCCTGGATTGCCGTTCGCATGCGCGGTTCCCTCGGTATGGTAGATGTGGCCCGTCTTCTCAAGTCGAATTTACAAGCGTTCCGGGTTGTACAACACATGTATTCTCAAATGCACCGTCTCCTGTATACATTGTTTTACTATATCATATTTGCGTTCAAGGCGCCTCACCAGTTGTTGGCCTACGAGGAAGCGCGAGTGTCGCCACGAGGCTACGCGACGCTTTGTAGCGCGATCACGTGGCCGTGTGGCTAAAGCCTTCGCAGCGACGAGGCGCCAAAGTTGGGTGTTGTACATTACGAATAATATTCTCGAAAATAGTGTGTACAAGCGAGATAGCATCGGTTGACAGCGATAGAACATGGTCAGATACAGAGCAAAGATACATGTCACAAGATACTGCCAAGACCGTCAGAATAAGATACAACACCAGTTGCGGCAAGCCAGCTCACCACAAGGGAATACGCATAACTCAAGCCTGCAAGTTCAGCGCAGAGCGGGTCCTCTTCCAAAATATTACTGCCTTCGGGTCCAGACGGACCCACATCGTCTCGAAGTGCGCCCCCTGTACTTGACCCTCATCGTCGCCCTGACTCGGAGCTGCCGTGAGGAGCATGACCCGTCGCGCCGACAACGCCGGCCCGTTCCAAGCCTCCTTCTCCTCTCCGCAGTACCCCTGGACTGGCCTATACGAGTAAGGGGAGTTCTCTGCAGTAAGGACCTCGCGCGGAGCACTGGGCGCGGTGCCGCGCATCGGCGGGGGCGGCACCTCCTCCTCGTCGCCCATGTCCGGGACCCCGTGCTTGAGGAACCCCTCGACGCGCCGCTGGAGAAACGCGCGCGTGCCCTCGGAGCAGTCGTACGCCTCGAGCGAGTCGAGCGTGCATATCCAGTCGAACGCGTGCTTGATGTAGAGCTTGGGGCGCAGGCGCGGCGTATCGACGCGCTTGGCGCGGCGGGTGGGCCGGATGCGCAGGAGCGGGACGGCCTCTGAGGCGGCCATCAGCTCCTCCTCGTCGTGGAGGCGCGAGCGCAGGGAGCGCAGGAGGAGCGGGAACCCGGTGTCGTCTTCGTCGTTGAAGACGTGGCGCATGTTACGCGCGGGGGCGTTGATGGTTTCGGCGGAGTGGAGGGGAGATGGACCCGGCGCCGCCCAGCCGCGAGACTTGGGCTTGTTGTGCTGGTCCTTGGGTGGAACGGCTTCGGCAGCGTGCTCTGTGGAGCTGAGCTCTACTGCCATCTCGTCGACGCCTGCATCGACGCCAGTGTAAATGAACACCTCGGGAGCCGGCTCGTCGATGCTATCGATGGTGCTGGGGGCAATGGTGAGGGAGGGAGACGAAGAGTAGCGCGTCTCAAACACGTCGGCCATCGGGACGTCCTCCTCCGAAGACCCGGACTCCTCTTCGTCTGAGGAGGAATCAACGAAGAACGAGTCATCGAATATATCTGCACCGATGGCAAGTGTCAGCCTCGCCAACACGAACGTGCTTAACGTCCACTCACAGTCGTCTGTATAATCCTCAATAGCGTGGGTGGTGCGGTATCGCTCGAGGCGCGTCCCGAAGTCGCTGTCCTCCATGTCGAAGTCATCGTCCCAAACATCCGGTGTGGCTAGTTGGGCAGCGCGTCCGCTCGTGAGCTGCGTGTCCTGTCTTAGGCGCGGATTCTAAAACGCACCGGTGCTGTCGCTCTCGACGTGGTTCAGGTATGTGCAGTATTCTTTCCCGTGTACTTCGGCGTACCAGGACTGCTTGTTTCGCCGCGCAAAGCTGTCGCGACACGGAGATGAATGTTAGTTCCCGGGACGTGTAGGCAGCGAGTGAATGTACGCACTATTGCGGAGAGCGTGAAGTGTAGATAGTAGACATAATGCGTAAAATGTACGGTGGAATGTGAAAGGAGCTTGGAATGCTGAGGATCGTCGCGGAGGCCTTGTGGCTGAACCGTCGAGGACAGGGTATGGAGAGTTGAGGAGGTGAATCGCGGTGAAGGAGACGGAATGTACGAGCGCCCCTGTGGAGATTGCTCAAAGTGAAGTGCTAGCGGGGTTAAGAGAGACGTCGCTGTAGATGGTGAGGCTAATGAGAGACGCGAGTGAACAGGACGCGAGCGAGGTGGCTACTTTGTACGCGCCTGTCACGTGTCCGCAACACTCCGCCGTCCGCTTTGGCTCCCGACGCCATTGTCCACGAATCAACACGTTTATGTCGACTTATGATCTATTCACGCAGATATGAGGTGTGCATGATGCATAGATATTTGGTTCAGAATATAATCTAAGGATACATGGGGTAGTAGGGTGGTTTGTCCGTAGAAGGAGTGTGGCGACCGCGGGGCAGCGGCCGCGGTGAGCAGGGAGATGAGAGGATTGCATGAGTACGGTCTAGTGCTAAGGCTACAGTGATGAGAAGGTCAGTGGTAATGCGTAGAGATGAGAGGAGAGGTAAAGAGCGACAGTGTCCGAAGGACAGCATAACGGCGAAAACTATAACGGCGATAACATGGTCACAGACAGCACGAACTCGGCACCACAGCATCCGAGAAGAGAGGTATAACGCGGATTCGTCTACTGGCCAGGGGCTTCAACGTCCCCAAGCTCCTCCCGAGCCTCCTTCAAGAGCGCTGCGGCGCGGGGGTCGGGGCGACGAATGTCGCGCCACTCTGCCTTCTTCTTGCGGGAGAGGAAGATGCGCTTGCGGAGCGACAGGCGTTGTGGCTTCTGGTACTCGAAGCCCTGCCGAGAGATGGGCTTGGAGAGGGTGCCAGATATCTCCCGGTCTCCCCTACCGGCGTACGCGGTCCGCGTGATGTCTCGCTCGAAGACAGTCGGAGGCTTGCGCTCGACCATACGAGAGCTAGATTGCGACGCGTGAACGAGGGAACGTCAGTGTGGGGACCGGGTATGGAAGGAAGACAGAATACTTGCCTGTAATCAGCAGCACGGTCGAGGACGTAGGCATATATAGGCTTGATGACCTTCTCCTTCCCGCGGCGCCTCTTGATAGGCCGAAGACGAGCAGGATCGACGTGGAAGCAAGGAGCCTCCTCGGGGCACGGCTGGATGTGCCAGTACGACTCGTGGCGTTCTCCTTCGGGCGCGGTTACGACGACCTCGAAACGGTGCGGGTGCCGGAACGGCTGGTCCGGCGAGTCAAGGTAGCGTAACTTCGGCTTGAGCGAGAGGAGCGCCGCTTCTGGGTCCTTCCGACGCACGATAGTGGGAGTAGGCGGCCCCGCGTTTCCATTGAGATTCCTGTCGATGTACGGGTGCAGGAAGAAGTTCGGCGCGTAGCGGAGGCGGGTGGGAATCGGCAGTGCGCAGATTGCCAGGTGCTGCCTGAGGCGATGGTGGATGTTGCCGGGCGGCAGAACAACCGATGTGCGCTTTGGGGGAGCCTTAGGTGGTGGTGCTGTTGTGGGCTTGCTGAATGGAGACCGTGCTTGTGCACCGGTGGAGTGGGAGAAGGAAGAGAGACGAGTGCGACGCCGAGTAGATTCTGTATCCCTCGTTGCGCTCCCTGAGAAACAAGAAGGTACATATAGTAAGCACATAAAGAGAGGAAGAGCCTGTGGAAGGATGTACCTATCGGTGCCACTGAATTCTCCTTATCCAGGAAGCGGACCCCGACGGAGCCTTGCACGCGACGTCCAGGCTTCTGCACCCGCTCGGGCACCGGCGGTGGGATCCAGACTAGGTCCACTTCTCAACATAGCGGAGGGTCAGGTTCGTCCAGCAAGATTGTATATTATGGAGGTCTGACGTACCATTACGACCTGTCGCTCGGGCCTGGGGTGGTTCGCAGCGCAGCGCGAGCTTCGAATGCTGCTCCGGAAGTAGCGGCTTTGGCTTTACAGCAGCGATGGTCGTTTGAGGCTCCTCGGCGAGAGCATTGTAGGCCCTGATTGTGCGTATAATGTCGAAGTCGAGATCCGAGTACGGGGTGGGTCTTTGCCATTCTTCCAACACCGGGCTGGGCGACGACACGGTAGATAATAACGGCGAGCGGGGAGAGTTGTCGACGATGGACATGGTAACGGCGGGTAAGAATATGTGTGGGTCTGCTACGCCTCAGACGGGGGGAAACGGGGAGTCTGTCGGTATAATGTATGGCTGGTGCAGGTGGTAGGAGGGACAATGGTGGCTAGTACGCTTGGGACGCGACTTGAGCTCGAGCTTGAGCCACCATGGGCGTTTGTACCACGTGATCAAAGCCCATGTTGTTGGGACGCTCTCGCTCTCTCTTACGCTTACACCGCTACCTTCTGGTGCCTACAAATGCATTGATGTAGAACTAAGGGGAAAGGTTCGAGTTTATATGCGCTTTGAATGTGTCCACACAGTTGCACTTCGGGTCCGCCTAAGCTCGCTCCCACTGGCTCATGCCGACTTGCCCACTTCAAGGCGGTCTTTATTGGTGCGCTCTTCCTCATGCATCTTTTTCGTATCCTCATACTTACTCTACTCTTAGTTGAATATGTGGAGTATGCTTACAGTATACATCGAAGCTATGAACCGACACCGTCCGTATCCCCATGATGGCTGTGGACGGTGATGTCAAACGACGTCTTGTGGACGACTCGTGCCCTTCGTTGTATGGTCATCGCAATAGTATATACCGCAATCTCTTCAACTCATTTTGCGCGAAACATTGCATTGGATACCTTCGAATTCTGGTGTACTTGTGATCTGCGAAGCGTCCGAAACGCGAAGTCCGCCAAATAAGCGCCAGTGTGGCCGAAGAGTTGCGCTTATTTGGCGTGACGAGTCAAACGCAACGGCCGCACCAACGCAACCCAACAAGTTCTTCCACGTTGCGACCACCCTCCAGTCTTCATCGTTGTTGGGACCAAGACCTCCTCGTCTCCGCTGCTCATGTCGCTGGACTCTGGTTCTCTTGCTGGCTCCACTGCGGAGGTTCGCCTGCCACCTCAACACCGGAACCGCGGTTGCCTCAGGGGTGTGATTCGCTGCTGGGACCTCCATCCATGGCGACGATGACCCTCTTCGACGTGAAGTCGGAGCGCTGTTGTTATTGATGAGGGATTGACTGTGAGTCTTCGTCTACCGATCTCCAGCGCTACACATCTTCGCCGCGCATGAACGGGTCTCCCTCGGTCATTGGTATGGTCAAGAACAATAGGAAGACGCAAAGTTATTGTCCGGCTTCGCATAACACTGGACTCGGAACACTCTGTCGTTCCAAGATACACCAACTCCTCCTCCTCCTCCTCCCCCATCGTGCCAAAGGATTTCCTACTGGACGGCGTCGTCGTTCTCGAAGCACCCCAGGTAAGTCATCAAATTGGTCTCGCACCGCGATGGCTCGTCTTCGGAACTGGATGTTGTCTCTCTGGGCGTCCATCTTGCGGTCTGTGGTGCTCATATCGGCGGTGCTCTGACCTATGAAGGCAACCGGATCCCTGCGCGAGGCTACGCCTGACGATGCTTCGGGATGCTGCTGCGACGAGCTACAGTTGCCGGTTTGTGATTATCGATCATTCTGGAGAATGCCAAGGTAGTCGGTTGTTGGGGTTGGGACTCGACGCTTGTCCACCTAGCACGGGACGAGGGGTTCAGTTTTTATGAATGTGATGACTGTTATACACTGCTCACCGAGTGCTTCATATCATGCGGTAACGCAGATGAATTTGGAACGGTTGACTAAACACACTCTGGCATAGGTCAGCAACGGCATAGCATAACAAGATGGGCGACATAGACATAACACAGCTCAAAACATGAAGCAACATGATAGCAAGAACGCATAAAGCTAATCCACGGTCGTGTAAGTCCATAAGTCCCTGCAATCGCAAATGATTCACCGCGAAGATCTTACTAGTTAGACGACATCCTCCATGTCGTCGTCATCGTCATCAACGTCCATAACACCGTTTCCCTGGCTCGACGACCCCTGTGTCTCCCCGTCCTCGTCGTCCTCGTCGTCGCTGGAGTCTTCCTCCGGCGGCTCGTCGTAATCCGCTGGATCCCCGCCGTCATCCAAAGTGTCTGTGTCTCCAGTCCAAAGCGCGTGCAGGGTATCCAAGGTATCCTTCCAGGTTCGGAGAATGCTGCCGGTCGTCCTCTGCCCGGTGAGGGCCTCGATCGCTTCATGGTTGTCTCGCCAGAACTTCATGGCGCGTTGGTCCGTCCACACCGTTTGATTATAATCGCCCTCTTCAAAGTGGATGGCGAAAACGTCGCACAGCGGGCGGTTCTTCTCGTCACACGGTACCCTCCATTTTCCTTTGGAGGGTATACGGTGAGCCGGGGCAGACGGGCCAGTGAAGTCATCGCGCGGAACCCGGTTACTGGCGTTGTCCTTGTAGGCATACCGGCTCGGTGGTCCGACGAGGGGCTCCTCAACGCGCAGGCGGGGAGTGCCCTTAACCGAGGGCGGCGGAACCGCGCCGGCGACGAGGAAATTCCACCATAACCTGCGTTCGATCATCGACTTGTTGATGTTCGTGGCTGTAGGTACGTTTGTTGCCCGGCTGGATAGACGTCAGCGAGGTGCACGGTGGACGGTAGGTGTCACACTCACAGTTTCTCCGTGTTAGCGCGCAGCACCAACCGACGGCCGCGCTGGTGATCCATATACTTCGCGTGGTCGCGAGCGATCGGCCGGACCCTCAGCTTCTTGTCCGTGTTGCGGTAAGCGGTGGGCTCCACGGTCGTGCTCTGCGAGAGCGGCGACGGCCCCGGTCGCTGCCACTTCTTGGGTATGATAGCGTACGTTGGCACGTCGCCGGGAGGCCTCCTCGCCGGGGTGTGGGCCCACGCCGGCAGCGGCTCGTCAATCTCCTCCAGGACGGTGTCCATCTCCTGCTTGAAGTCGTCAAAGGACAACTCCATCGGGCCATCGTCATCGTCGTCGCTGTCCGAGTCGTCGGCCATGAACGCTAGGGGAAGGTAAGCATCATCGCAAAAGCACACGAACGGGAACTAACGTACATGCGTCAGGGTCAACTTCATCGAAGTCGTAGATGGCGGCGACGTATCCCGCAGGATCAGCTTGGGCGATCGTGGGCGCCTGAATTGGCTTTGGCGCCGAATCGCGCGCGTCTGCGAGAGTGCTGATGCTCAGAGGATGGCCGACGACGGGCGAAGGGACGAGCAGACATACCTTTGTCGCGCCAGCTTCGGTACGCACTGTCCACGCGGATGTCCCGGGAATCCGGCAGCTTGAACGCGCTCACGGGTGGAGGGGGCGGTGGCATTGCTTCGTCGCTCATGGCGACGTCGACGCCTTCGCCGAGAAGGCCTGGAGGACGGCCCGCGATCAGCACGAAGCCCGACGATGCTGCTCGTGCTATCCAGCACGAGCACAGGAAGGCGGGGAACACTCACGAGGATCGATGACGCAAACTCGCTTGGCCTCGGATGTCTCGTCGACGTCGTCGATCTCGCGGTCGCGCTTTCCATGGCCGTGGTATGTCGTCAACGAACGCGGGACGGAACTCTGCTGAGACGCTTGCAGGGTGGCCGGGCCGTTGGAAGTGACGTCGTAGGGCACGAGGGGGACCGACACCGAACCAGCGTTGAATGAGGCGTTCATACTTGGCTAAACGTGAGTGTCGTTCCCGACGCGTCGTCAATGAGCTCACCTGTTGTGTTGGAGAATGTAGGGAGATATTGCGTTGGATATAGGGATAATAACGGCGGAGCTTTGACCTGGGACAGGGAACAATGCGTGGATGGACCAAGCGACAATGGGGGGGGGGTGGGAGTGGGGAAGAAAGACGAGGTGAGTGAGATTGGGATGAATTGTGCGCCTTTTTGCTTGGTGCGGGGTGCGGGATTTCGCTTCGCATTCAACGCGGCGGGCGGACGCACGTGACGCACGCGAGATCGAGACAACACGGTCCCCCGGCACTGTCCGCGGAACAATGGGACCGGGACACCCGACCGCCGTTTGTGGAAGCCTTGCGCGATGTGGGGACTCGCCAGCATGCGGATTTGGAGACTCGGGGGGCGGGATGGGGCTGATGGGGACGATGGGCCCCAAATTGCCTGCCCCGGGTCCGCAAAATTCGCGACTCTCTTTTGGCGGACCAAATCGCCTCATTTTTTGGTCCTGGTCCACCGCTGCTTAGCCACGGTCCATGCGGCCTGAACGAGGGGCCGCTTGGACCGTGGCGGGTCGATGAAAATAGGACTCAATCGTGCTTGGTCCCAGCTGCACTCAGGCATCTGTGGTCCTCGCACCGTCTGCTGTCCGCTGTCGGGCGAATAATGAGTTTTGTAGTCTACGACGCGCATGAGATCTGCGAGTATCGTGCATAATATATCTTTTAGCCAAAGTCCAGCGGTGTGCCGGGCGCGCGGAGTTCATTTGACGCGCCGCCGTGAAAGCGCTACCTCCCCGCACGGTGGCTAGCCAGACGCCAAACCCACTCTCTCGCATTGACCACCACCACCACCTGCAATACCACGTCTCGCTATGGCACCTCTCCGAGCTCGCAACAACAGACCCGCCCCGTCCTCAACGCCCCTCGAGAGGACGAAGACCTTGGATCTGAGCACCCTTCCCCCGCCGCCCGAGTATACGTATGTTGGGCGTGTCGCCGTCCAACTGAAGCGGCCGAAATACAGCATATTCAGCGAGTACGTGCGCTCTCCTTTGACCAGGAGCATCAAACGCGCCCCCCTCGATACTGCAAGCGTGAAGCGGCGGGCGCGTCTGGCAAGATCGGACACAATGAGGGGTACGTCGTTCTTAGCCACAGCCTCGCGTTCGTCGTGTTGACCCGCGGCGATCTCAGTCACGTCGCACGGGGATATCTGCCTCTCGACGGAGGAGAAGGAGAACAACATTATCAAAGAGGATGTAGATCTTGGCGAGCCTGAGGCCGCGTTGGGTGAGCAGCATCTCTTCATTCGCAAGTGCTCTGTCTGACGCGACACCAGCGTACCCCGACAACGATACCCTTGGATACTGTGAGGACGTCCAGATGGCCTCTGAAGATGTCGCGTCTTCTCCGGCGACTTCGCCCCGCGCAGACCCGGGTGTCATTAGATTAAGAAAACCCGGTGACGAGCCCATCGAACGCCCACGCCCAGCCAAAGCCGTCATAAAACCTTGCGTTGAACGATGGATCTCCGGGACGTCGTTAAATTCGCAGACCGCGATGCCGTGGCTCACGCAGTCGCTGAAGGGGGCTTGGATGGATGAGGAGCTGCACTCGCGTATCGAGCGTAACAGAAAGCGCTCTTATAAGCGGTGAGTACATATCTGCTTGCGGCCAACTGGCATACGAGCTCACTACGCTACAGGCCCACGCCTCGGCTTCCGCCAATGAATCAAATAGTCGTGTACGTGGCACGCGGTGACAAGCGCGAGCCAAAGAAGCCAAAGCCGCTCCCGACGCATCCCGAATATGTCATGCCGTCAACGTTGTTGTCGTCTGCGCCTACAACCGCCGATTCGACGACGACGGAAGCGTCTCCGATCCAAGGCACCCCTGCCGACTGCCTTCGGCTGTCGCACGAAACGCTCGTGAAGACTGTTCCAGAGCATAAACGGAAGAGGATTAGAATGGCGCGAACGGAGCTGCACAAGCGACCCCTCTTCGACGCGCGTGCGAAGTACCGCATGCTGCAAGCCGCCGCGGACAAACTGGGATGGGCGGCGGTCGGCTGTGGTGCTCACGCAAGGATCCACGCCTGCGGACATCGGCAATGCATGCCTGGGAAAGAATTCAAAGGCTCACGGTCCTCCCGGGGCAGCACACCCAAGTTCCTCGGGGACCCATCCATGTCCTTCGTAGGCGCATCCCGGCGCCACCAGCACCAGCCCCGGTTGAAACCTGTCTGCGCCAACGGGGGACAGCCCGTGTTCTCCGGCGCTGCAGCTCCGCCTTCAACGAAACCTGTTTCAGGAAGCGGAGGCAACGGGTCCGCGAAGAAGTCGGTCGGCGGGGATGGCGAGCTTGATCTCGCGCTGGACGTTCCCGCATCTGGGGGCGGTACGCTCGACAGCGCTGATGGGTGGTAGTAGTCGCACATCGACATCGTGGTGTGGAACACTCATTATGGACTAGTACTCGGACATGCCGCGAATGTGACTCGTAATTTATGTCGTATAGACTGAAGTGTATCGAGGTTATGCTGTTTTGCATGTATTCAGCGATGTGGACATCAAAGAATGTGGACAACGGTTGCTTTAGCGTCATAGCGCTTCGAAAGACAACAACTTGAATATGTGCACTCGACACGCTCATCTGTGTGCAGATGCTGTTTGCTCCCCTCACTCCGCGCTTTCGCAGCGAGAAGTGAAATCCTGTACGAGGACTTTACGGACTCTGCGGGTGCAATGTTGCTGGGGATTCTACCTGTTCTCATTTAGCACTGACGCTGGACCTCACTCTACATCGTCAAACCCGACGCAGTCATGAGTCCTAGACCAATTGGAAGCGCCTAGAAGCATGGACCACCGTTGCATTGTCTGCACAAGCGGCGCATGGCACGTGCGTATGATTGAGGAGGGAGTCCAAACTAGCCACTGGCACAAGCGCCGCCGACCGGTCCCAGCTTCTCCTTTCACCACAACCACCACCGCGAGAAGTCGCTTTTGCTCCCTTTCCCTCGTCTCCCCCGTCCCGAAACTCTTCCGCGCTCTGTCAACTATCCACTGCGATTTTCCTCCGTAAGTAGTCTCATTGTACCTTGGGCGAGTCCCGAAGATCGCCACGATGGCTAAAATCCCCCGTCTATTCAACCACTAGTTCTGGTCCATACCCACATTGCGCCCCCCTATACCCCGCTTTCACAGCACTTCTCTCCATCTCTTCTCATATATCTCACTCGAAACATACTGCACCGATCTGAAAGGTCTGTATCTCCTGTGAAGTCTTGGCACATTCGCGTTTTGACACTTCCTACAGATGTCTTGCATGATATACAAGCCCATTATCGCCACGGCCTCTATCTACACGGTCATGGGGATACCTCCGCCGCCCCCTCCGCCCCCACCTCCGCCCCCCTGCTATTGGGTTTCATTTGCGCGTGTCTTGGGACGCAGGAAGGGTCTTTACTCGACCGGTGAGTGGTCGCTTACCATTTCGAACTCCACTGAATGTACTGAATGCACCTTTATCAGACTCCTGCCCGTGTTCCGTTAGCCTGGGGAAGGCAATGACGGATATTGAGGGTAAGTTACGTCGATTCTTAGAACACCATGTCGGTGACCTGAGATCCATCTCTTCGGTCCAGAAATCACCAAGTGGCTCTACGGCACAGCTCAGCCATCGGTACCAAACAGCGTACTATCTTCGGAAATTGAGGACGCTATCCTCCGCAAGCCCGCCGATGCGACGCCTGCCGGGCATGCTTCGCAGTCGGAGACAGCCACTGGACTAGTAGTCATGGCTCCACGCCCCACCAAACCTGCCAGTTACGATTTTGGCGTCCCAATCATCGCCGAACCACTACCTCCTCTCGATGACATCCCCGAAATACCTGACGAAGATATTCTGTCGGGTGCCCCACCCATCGCGCTGGACGGAAGCGTCAATCCCGAGCTATGGGCGCCCTCAGAGGTCGAAGCAGAGATCATGCCGCCCCTCATTCCCGCCAAGGCCACTTCGCGGGCGCAGGGTCGACGCTCTAGCCAAGCCGAGGTAGAGAAGGCTTTGGTGTCTCTGTACATGTCGCACAGGAACGCAAAACGACCATCCACGCTGGGGCCCACCCCTTTTCCCACTATACTCGAAGACGTGGAGTGGCCCAACACTGCCGCGTTCGCTATGGCTCGTACGCCGAAGTCGAAGAGGAGAGCAGGAGGTAGAGGGCGTCCCAAGACACGCCGTGGAGATGAGAATGCAGTGTACGTTATATACACCATTTCCGGGTGTTCTTCCTCTAACGATGTCTTCAGTATGTTCGGAACCCTCAGTCGAGAAGAACGCGCGACACCCAAGTATGGCCGCGCGCACGTCACATCGTTCGCATCTCTTGCGGGTTCGCCTCTCCACTAGGACCTCAGCTACCCCACGTAAACTTCTTTTACACTCTGGTCTCCTGAGGTCGCACCCCCGGCTGAGGGAAGGTCCACTTGTAGCAACTTACGTGACTTCGACTCGGACATTCTTATCAGGTAAGCTACCCATTATCTCGCGCATCTCGTGTACATTATCGTCTCGGACCTGCTTTTCCATCCACCTCTGCTTCTGTATACAATACCACTGTCGTCGCCTACGTTACCCTCTCACAATTGCCTTGTAGTATACCACCCTATCGCGCGTTGTAGCTCTCGTTTGTATCTGCCACTCGCACTTCGCTATCTTTTGCGATATCTCCATAGGCTTTATACAATGCTGTTGTCTGTATCTAGAGATGCTACACACGTGTATTTGAACACGAATGGAAATTCACGCCTTATACGTTAGATTACACAACGTTCGCGCGCATGTGCTGCAAGGGCCCAGTCTTCGCTCGTGAGACACGTTAGCGTGTCTTTGTACTTCGTGTTTTCGCCGATGCGCTCAGATGTGAGGTATAATCATCACTTTCGAGAAGTCTATCCAAAGGCACTGCGTAGTACTGTAACTTTCAATGCAACCCGGAGGGTCACACGTCACACGGGGGTCCTCCGCCCGTTTTTTGGCCGCCGTCACACGTCACCAAGGCCGTCCGGGGCTTTAGCGCCCGCCTCCGGCCGCCCTTTCCGGCGCTAAAATACCCGTTTTGGAAGGTGCCTGGGCGCCTCCTTGTCCCCGGTTTTGTTCCACCGTGTCACACGTCACCCCCCCTCCGGGTTGCATTGAAAGCTACAGTACACAGAAGGAGGGATGCAATTTGCGAAGCAGGCGTCGTAACTGGTGCCACGGTGATCATGTACTTGGTGGCAGTGCGAGCGCCGCATCGCCCCCACGGCAACGTTGGTGTTGTTTGCATCGTCAGACTACTACCCAGCCGACAAGGGAAGGCATACGGGCGACGCGTCGACACACTCTTGATACTTCTCCATTCCCATACCAGCGTCAAAGAGTTTCTTCCGACGGGATAACGATGACATCAAGTACTACAGAGCAAAGACTACGACAACACAGGTAACGAGACACTGGGGACGTGAATATACAAAAAACAACGCACAGGGTAAGATCATAGTATATCGTACACATGGACGCAGCGCTGACTTGGGGTCCTGCTTACACAGACGGAGTCCTCACTCCTCCTTCGTTTCATCGTCGCTTGACTCTTCCGACTGATCCTTCAATTTCTTGATCTGGCGAAGGAGATCGTCCGTCGTGTGAACCTCGTCCCTCGCTCGCAATAGGTGCCCCAGAAGCTGCCGATGCAGGTCCCAGAAACCCTTAGCCCTATCGTCGCAGATTATCGACACCTTGACTCGCTCCTCGGGCTTAACAGGCGCACCCTTCGCGGGAGGTAATAGGAGATTGAGGATGAGATCGCGAGGCGCAGCACGGCCTTGCGTAGACTTCCCCGCCGCACTGCGGGCTTGCGACATCTTCGGGGTTCCCGCGCCCTCTTCCACGTAGTGGACCAGGTCCGCCCATGCATCCGGCCCGTGGAAAGTGTCGCGGTCCAAGGCACGACCGACATTAGGACATTCTGGTAAGGAGTATCTGTACGGCGATTCTGGGTGTGGGAGTGGCTCGAAATGACGCCGGGCAGGGGTTCCTCTGCCAACCGTTGGCTGGTCCGGGTCTTCATATTCCTCGTCAGGGTCGTCCGATGGATCTTCGTCCTCCTCTGAACCGCAAAAGAAGTCTTCTGGCTCGTCCGAATCCAGATAATTGGAGGCTTCCTCATCGGAACCATGAGGCAAAGCTTGGGCTTTCGCTTCCGCACTGTCAAGTACGTCTTTCTTCTCTTTCCCGGAATCTTCGATATCCGGATAGAGCGCCTGCCTGAGATGTCTACAAAGGCGTCAGCACGGGATAGAGGTGCGACCACAAACAGACACGCACCGACTGTACTGCAACGCGTGCAGAATCAACCCATTCACCCGCGCGACATGGTTCTCCTTCCACGACTCACGGTCCCGCTGGATAGGTCGAACTTTGAAGAAGGTCAATCCAGGACCCGAGCCATCATCGAAGTCGCCCCCGAGTGTGGACGCCTTGTCATGGCACAGACGAAGAGGAGAGGGCCCGGGACGGTTCCAGATCGGGATCCGCTCAGGTAAGAAGTCCATCTTCGCATCCTCGTCGTCTTCTTCTTCGTCGCTGGACTCATCGATCTCCATGTTTAGAAGCGTCGCCTCGTCGTCAGAATCCGAGTCGTCTTCCTCCGGGCTCTGGACAGGCGTGGACGAGCGTGGCGAGATCCGCGCGAGCAACGAGCCCG
The DNA here is from genome assembly GCF_000271585.1 of Trametes versicolor FP-101664 SS1. Taxonomy (NCBI): domain Eukaryota; kingdom Fungi; phylum Basidiomycota; class Agaricomycetes; order Polyporales; family Polyporaceae; genus Trametes; species Trametes versicolor. Next base: position 2,749,466 of record NW_007360327.1, read on the forward strand.
CGACCTGTCCGCTAGCGGGGGCTGTAGGAGGCGGTCCCGAGATACCTGCGCTTGGTTCTTCGCAAGCAGCGATTGCGTCCTCCAGTCTTGGATACTCTTGTCTCTTCGCCGGCGTAGGACCTGGACGTCATAGTCAACATACACGGTACGGTACCTACCAACAACGACCAGTCACGTACATGGAACAGCGGCAGCTACGTTGCTGCTGGACGCCACATCGTTGCTCGACGATGCGTCCACGACGGAGGCAGCACTACCAGCGTGTGCCCGAGAGATTTCCGCATCCAAACACCCTGATCCGGAGGCAACGCGACCGTTGTTGTTGCCGACGGATTCGCCTACGTTTCCCGCTACGAGCGACGGTGAGCTCGGTCAACGCCACACGACTTCTAGCCGCGTAGAGGTAGAAATTATATACGTACCATGTTCGACAGACCTTGCACGCTTGGGCGAACATTTCTGGCTGTTGTCTTCGTCGAGGCTTCGCGGACGCTTGCTTCGAGACGACGACGGGGGCGAGGGAAACCCCACGAGACCACCGGGTGGGCACCCAGGGCCACACGGGATTAGGCAGGGGTGATTGTGTAGGGAAGTCATGGCTCCTAGACGGACGAGAATGAAGGCAGACATGTGTCTCCGATGGTGGTGGCTAGTCTTTGGAAGACGACGAATAATGGAATCGGAATTTGCCAGACGGCGGGGTCTGGGGAGCGAGGAGCGTGGCGGACGGGTTTTCCTGGTCGCCCGTGGGCGAGTTTACGGTGAAGTGCTCAATGGTCAATGCGGGAGGGCGTGAAACGTGCAGAAAGCCCATGCGTCGTTGGTCGTTGGTTCGAGTTTTGTGAGGGGGGCTAAGCGCGAGGCACACGTGATGGGAGTCTGGAGTCGGCGGGGTGCGCCCTTTGTTCATTGTCCCACTCGTTCCGCCAAGACGCCTTGTACTTCAATTGCAGCCCAAAGATATCTTTTTGCAGGGGAATAAGTTCCAGAATGTGGATACCATCTTTTGGACAGTTTCTGCGCATATTCGGCACGGCCGATGTACGGTCCATGCACAAAATCCAAATAATTCGAACGCCAACGAGGAGAATGGCGCACTAGTTGTGGGCCTCTGCACTCAGCAGCTACTATCTCTCGGCTGATCCCCGCCGACGTGTCCATAGCGCACAAAATTCTTCCCATTTGTAAACGGGACTCATACATTTGGTCGTAAGCGTAAGCAGTCATACAATATAATACACATTTTGTCATGGCTGTGCTGGTATCAACAGGCAGTCGCAAACGATAGACGATACGTAACTCAACCAAGGAAAGAACGAAGGGAAATATGTAGAAAAGCGAAGGTCGGTGCGGAAGCTATGTGCGTGGAAAGCGAGGATCACAGCGGTAGAGAAGGTGGTGTCGTGACGGGGCGTGATCAAATAAGGAATGGACAGGTAACTGGAAGGACAGTGCGAATAACGATAGCAGGAGACGTCGTGAGGGTCGTAAAGATCGAGTGCGAAGCCGGAGGTGGTGTCGCTGTGGCGTTGACGGGGTGCCGCCGAAAAGATGGGTGTCGCAGGGCGGAGGTGTCGGCGGAGAAGGGCGGCGCGGTATGAGAGGGTAGTGTCGCTAGGGTTGGATGAAGAGGGTGTCGCAGAAGGTGGATGGTGGCTTGACGAGAGTCAAAAGGATGTAGAGCGCTAGACGACGACGTAGCGCAGGAATCACAGAAGGAAGCTCAGTAGATACCAATGGTCGCGCCGCAGAAACCAATACGACAGAAGATATGTGCTTAGATGTGCATTTGCGGAGTTTTGTCGCCGATCGTGCCAGACTCAACGACGTAAGCACGACTCGATTGCTTGATGTCCGGCTTGACCTGAGGAGCGTACGGCTTCGGGTACCGAAGACCATGGTAGGTACACTCATCATAGACGCTTCCCGGTGCAAGTCAGTACTCCCGTTCTGAACACACGCAAAAGAAACACTCACTCGACTTCGCAGAGGTACTTCAGCAGCTTACGCCGCAACGGCTTGGCCGGAGTCTTTCCCCGCTGCTCAAGCCGCGCGAGCGTAAAGCCTTCAGTGTCAGCGCCGTCCAGGCGCGAGACACCGAGCTCCTCGAAGGCAGCGCGGCGCGCCAGCCATGCCTCGAAGACTCGCTTTTCCTCCGAGTCCCGAGTAGCGGCGCATCTGCCACAGAAAGGAAAGCCCTCTTCGCTCGTCGTGGGGGACTCGACAGTGAGCTGGTCGTCTTCTAGGATCTCAGCGACGGCCGTCTGGATCTGGCGCTCTACAAGTTTGTACTCTGTTAGATCAACCACGTCGCGCAGACCAGACCGCGGGAAGCGTACCTTGTCGAATGACCCCAGCGACGCAAGAGACGAACAGCTCAGCCGTCTCTGAGTCACCATCATCAGCCTCCTCCACAGCGCGGTTCAGCTGAGCCAACATGGCCGGGAGGCCAGACCCCGAGGCGCGGTTCCTGTTGGCGAACGCAAGAAACCTCCGCATGGTATCGTCGTCATCATCACTTCCTGCTGCATCTTCACAGTCTGCGCCACAGACACACCCGCGCGTTGAGATTTCGGGAGGATACCAGATCAAGGAGAGAACGTACCAGAGTGTGCCTCGTCGTCCGAGCTATCGTCCGAGCTGGGGTCCTCAGGCGCCGAAATCGCACGCTGGCTAAAAGCTGTTCGTACCGTCAGCACTAGGGCGCTCCGATAGGAAAGGATACTCACCTCCAGAAGGACCAAGAACTCGAACATGGATAGCTACGGAGGCAGGACGCGAGGTTAAGGACGGAGACTGCGGCGGATGCCGCGCAGCAGCAGATTGGAGAGCCACCCACCACCCTCAGTGTCCTCGGACGCCGGGTCCAACGGCGCGGTATTTTCGTCCGTCGGCGCGGTCTTCGTGGTCCAGGCATCACCGTCCTTCTCGTCATAGAACGGCGGAAAGGCCGTCTGGGTAGCGGATAAAGCGAGGATAGACAAAGGAGCGCGGGTGGCCATCGTAATCGTGTTGAGTTCGTCAATGGAGTTGATCGAGTGGTTATTTTGGGAGAGGTGGCGATGACTCGGTGTGCAGGCCCGTATTACTGCGGAGCATTCGAGTGATAACGGCGGAGGGGGAGGGTGGCGCAGACCCAACGCGGGCGAGAGCGGCGGACGGCCGGAGAGCGGTACCGATGAAGTCAAGAAGAGTTCGCGATCCGCACATTTATGGGAACGCGCCCCGTGCGAATTGCGCGTCGGAGTCCCCGCGCGCGGCCCAAGCGAAGATTTTGAGAGCATGCCCAGAACATTCAACAACTTTCATCACATGATTTCGCGCGCTATAGACCAATTTGTTGATCGCGCGGGCTGGATCCGGGAAAGACAATGGTCACGGCACCATGTGACACGCAGTGACGTGATTCCGGGCGGTTGTTTGCGGCTGCTTGGCAAGGGCTTCCGATCCTAACAGACACAAACAACCGCTCCGGGCGTACGCCTCCCGCGTTGCCTCGTCCTCCTCATCGCTGAGAATGATGACCAGCCTCAAACCGTCCAGAGAGGCGTCGCTGCGTTGCTGAATGCGGAGGCGGCGGAGTGAGGAATTTTGACCTAGGGAGTGGCCGCAGCGCTTGTCCAAGCGCGGGAAGACCTGTAAGCGAGGCTCATTGTCAGCTCTTTCCGTCCAAAAGCAACAGCCTTTCTCGAGTCCGTGCACAAGCTTTACCTCTCCAGCACTTGCACACTGGGTTAAATGGAAGGTGAAGGCTCCTAGAGCGAGCCGGCGGAGAGCCTAGTATGAGCAGAAACTTATATAACGTGTACGCCGCATCCCGGCAGCAAGCCCCAATAAGCAGTTTTCGCCTTTAACATAGAGACAGCCTCCGAAGTCAGCCAGATAGGATCGCCGAGTTATGGTCCGTTGACATACCACCAGAGGAACACATAGAGCCCGCCAAACGCTGCAAGTATGAATTGAGTATGAAAGGCGTCGCGGGTACAGCGGCCTTCTGCCTTAGGGCAGGCCCATGGCGTCCTCGGCGATCGCTTCCTGGAGCTTGGGCCGCGTCGCTCTCGCGCGCCGCCCTCGCCCTCGTACACGACCTCGCACACATATGTATCCCACCCATCCAGGCAAACAAAAAAGGATGGAATTCGTACAACGGCAGCGTATTCGACTCGTAGCTACTAGCAAAACAGGGGGGGGAACAGGGGGAGCGGAGCGGGAGAGAAAGTACGTACTGATCACCGAGCCATCAAAACTATACTGTATGCGCGTCCGAGGTGCCCACGTACGCCCCCTCCTCCTCCCTAGGCCTCATCGCCTGGTTCTATCTACACTGATACTGATGGTACATTAAATATGAACAACTGGGCGCACGCGGGGCCCCGGAGAGAGCAAATTACACGGCCGCGCTCGTCGTCCGTCCGTGAGCGCGCGGGCCGCCTTCCAAGCGTATCGTAGCCGTATCCTAGTGCGTCGTATCGTATCGTATTATCGGCGACACGCGTCGCGGGCGTGTCCGTGCGTATCCGCGCCGTGTCCGCAGTCGTGACCCCCCAGAATTTTGCACAGGACGCGCGGCGTGGCCGAACACGTCGTCCATGGCCGCGCGTCGAATACTGCGATGTGGAGAGAGACGCCGCGCGCCGCAGGCGCGCGCGGGCAAGCGAGTGGAGTAGGGGAAGAGAGGGAAGAGGGAGAAGGGGGGCGTCCGCGGCGGAGCCCGTCGAGCGTGCGGACTTGGGGGAGGCCGCACCCCGGGGTCGCCGGACGCCGCGCTGCCCGCTTAGCTCTGCGTCGGCAGACTCATCCGCCGTCCTTCGCCGGGCGCGCCCATGGGCATGCGCGGGTGGGGCTCCTCGTCCTCTTCCTCCTCTTCGGGGACCGCGTCGTCCTCGTCCTCCTCGTCGTGGTCCCAGCCCGCGGGTCCAAGTAGCGCGCGCTTGGCGTTGTCGGGGCCGAGTGTTTGCGATGCGATGCGCTTGAAGGAGGGGCGGTACGTCGGTGCGCCCCACTCCACAAGGTGTTGCTGGGGAGGCGAGTGCGAGAGCGGGACGCCGTCGGATGTCGAGGGGCGCTCGCTGGAGCTGGCGCCGCCGAACGCGTGCGCGAGCGAGGAACTTGCTTGGCTTGTGTTCGCGGTGCTCGCGTTCGAGGGAAGAGACAGCCCTGACCCGCTGCTGTTTGTCGTGCCTGCGCTCGAGCTCGATGCAGGGCGGTTGAGCAACTCCGAGATCCTGCTGCTGCCGCTTCCCATGTCTTGCCCTGCGTTCGAAGATGACGGGCCGTTGTAGGTCGCGTGGGGAACGACGGGGCTCATGCTCTTGCTCTTGCCCATCGCGTTGGCAGAAGGGCCGGGACCGGTCGTGGTCGAGCCCTTGCGCTTCGGCACGAGGTTGAGCTGCATCGGCGCCTTGCGAGCGAGCACGGCTTGCTCGTAGCTCTTCAGGTCCTCCGCGTCGTGGAGAGTGGTGCGGACCGTCGAGTTGTACGCGCCGGTGACGCCGCCCTGTTGGCCCTGAGACTGCGATGCGTGTCCGTGCGAGTCGTAGTGCTCCTGCCCGCGGTTGTAGACGCTCCCGAGGCGTTCGTCGGCGAAGAGAGGTGGGGTCTTCATGCTCGGTAAGCTCGAAACGCGCGAGTGCCGCCTGGACGGACTTGGTCGTCCGCCTTGGCTGCTCATCGCGTGCCCCAGCTGCACGCCGGGACCAGTAGGAGTCTGGAGAGGGAACATGAGTCCGCCTCCGGCGTTCGGGCCCGTAAGCGGTGTGCGAAGGTACATCTTCCAGAAGTCGCGCATCTCCTTGCTCTCCAACGCTTCTCTGCCGCCTGCGCTCTTCAGCTGGGCGAGCAGATCCTGCGTGGGAGTGGCGAGCGACAATCCGGTGGGGTTGTTCGATGCGCCGTTGGGGGTGAGCCCAGAGAAGAAGGGTGCACCGTCGTTGGCAAGGCCCGCGAGGACGTTGGGGTCGTCGAGGCTCATCAGGCCGAACGCACTGGAGAAGCCGCCTTCACCCTCTTGGGGGTTCTGGCTCTGACTCTGGCCGCTCTGTCCCTGCTCAGATGGGTACCGCGGCTGCTCGTAACCATCCTTGCTCCCAAAATCCGCCTTGGTGCGCAGGTGGTTGAACCCCGGAAGCGGTAGGTGAACTGAGCTCGAATTAGTACTGCTTGGAATTGAGTGACTTGGTCCCGTGCCCGTACTCCCTGCGTCGCTGCCGAAGTCGTCCCCGGAACCACTCAGATCTTCGGATCGTGAGTGACCGTGATGCGAGTGGTGGCCCTGGGAGTGTTGTGGGGGGTAGAGCGTCCCTGCTGGCGGAAGATTGGAGTGGTGGTAGTTGGAGGGAGCGCTGGCTTCATACGACGAAGACGTCGACGCTACTGGCGGGTGGGATTGGAGCGAAGGCTCTCCGCCTGTCGCGTACGGCGGCGAAACCGAGTGCGTCTGGGTACGGTTCCCATATTGGGGCTCGTACTCCTTCTGCCGCTGCTGGTACTGGTTCTGCGCGATAGGAGGGTCCCATTGGCTTGGAGGCGGGAGGTTGTATCTGGTGTACTGACCATCCTGAGCACCTGCAGCAGCATACAGGCCGGGCAACGAGCCACTGGCATCAGCGCTTGGCGCTGGCTGGGCGATTCCCATGTTGCCGTTGTGGATAGCGGCGCGAGTGAGGAGCTCGGCCTGGGCGCGATAACGGGCCATCGCATCTGGATCGTTTTCCAAGGCCTCGCGCGTGTGCGCTGGAAGCATTCCGGACGCTAACGACTCTGAATGTGCAAGCGCACTCGCCAGTGGAGGGAGAGATGCATAGTCCTGAGCATACAGTGATGGATGTTGTATGGGGTACTGGTGCGCGGGACCTGTCGCATATAGCGACGATAGGTTCATGGTTCCCGGCGGAGGGGCGAGAAGGAATTCGTCGGGGAGGCGGGGCGCGCCGAGGGAGATGGCATGGCGGCCGGGGATGTTCTGCGGGATCGTCGGAGGGGCCGGGTGACCCGGGCCTGCCGGTGCTGTCTGGCGATGGAACTTGACGTAGGTGCAACGGCATTTGCGTTGAACGCATTTCGCTTTGGTGGGAGACCAGGTCGGGTGAGCCAATCACCATAAACGTCACATTGTACTCACTACAAGGGTTGGCTCCATCACAGGGAAGACTCGACGTCACACACTGGTCGCAGGCCTGCTTGGATGTTGTGGCCCTCGACGCGGCTGCGGTGCCCTTCCGTCTCGAAGGGGCAGTGGTCGTGGGTGGTTTCTCAGAGGCGTGGCACTTGTTGATATGCCTCGACAGCAAGTCGCTACGCGAACATCAGTTGGAGCTCAAGAATGCAGAGCCACCCTAGGAGCCGACGGAAACTCACCTTCTAGCAAATTGATCGCCGCAATGTTGGCACTTGTAGGGTCGGTCGCCCGTGTCTGGGGAGTGGAACATGGTTAGCGACGGCGGGGGTATCGGGGAGCGGGAGTGGGACGCTCCACCGGGTAGGGGCGGGGGCTGGAGAGAGAAGCCACTTACGGGAGCGCATATGGCGGGCGACATGCTGGGGCCTGGTGAAGGTGGATTGGCAGACGGGACACTGTGGAGCACGGTGAGCAGGGCGTCGGAAGCAGGGAGCGGGAGGGCGGGACGCACCTTGTGGTCGCCGGCCATGGTGTTGGGAGCGGGGAGAGCGACTGGGAGGGCGAGAGAGGAGTTGGTGGAAGAAAGGTAAGAGCCGGGCAGTTGTTTGACCTCTTGATTCCGCGCATGCGCCTTGAATTGTCACATTAATCACCCGTGGGACAATGACGTCACGCTTCTCACACTGCCCTCTGTGTCTTATCCTTCTTTCTGCGCTTTCTTCCCCGGTCACGCTCGCTGTCCAGCACACTCAAACTGTCTTTTGAACGCCGCGAGTGTCGCCTCGGGGGGGAGGGATCAGAGCGGGCGCGGGAAGGCGTCGCGGGGCGACCAGCGCAGGGCGGGTGGAGCTTAGATGCGTTGTGGAGCGACTACGTCATTGCATTTCTGCCAGATCTTATCGGAGATCCACCCGCGTCACCATCTCTTTTCCCCAGGCGCCGGTCCCGCGTTGCCTAGGCGCGCGTCGGGTGCGCGACGTTGCCCCCATCCTCGAACTCATCGTTCAACCGCCTCCATCATCGCTGCATGCCACCTGCTCGCCATCCCCCGCCCCACGACGACGCCAATTAGTCGCGAGGAAGACGTCCGCTAGGGTGCTGCGGACGATGCAAAAGGGTACACGTCTATTTATGCACGGACCCTCGTCTTCTGCGACGTGCTAACCCGCGCGCGTGAGATCAGTGAGATGTCGATGCGGTGGGCCCCCCAAACGGAACTGTGGACGAGAAGACCGAGCGTGCATAGCAACCGAGGACCTCAGCACCCCCGGTTCGGAGACACCATCAACAGCTGTACCGGGCGCAGCAGCGCATGCGCGACGTTCATCATCTGTCGCACACGCAGACGTCGCGCGTTCCTGTCGCGTCGTATGTTCTCTGAACACCCCATCTCCGTGTGCCCGCGATGCGGGTGCGCCTTCGGACGCTGCCCGATCGCTCCCCCAGATCGGTCGTTCGTGCCAAGGCGACTTCCGAATCCCAACACCAGCGTCCCAGGGCGGCGACCTGGCGGCGACCTTCCAAGTTTCTGCTAGCGCCCGGTTCGTCGTCCCTCCATACTTCCGAGCTTCCGTCGCTCTATTCCTCCATCCACGGGTCGTAGCATCTCCGGGCCATATACAAATGTTTGCGTGCGGCAACAAGTGCGCGAGGCGGCGAGGCAGGAACAGGGACGATCGGCGACAAGGTACCTGTTTTACTCGCCCTTTCATCACGCTTTCTATCAAAGAATACAGGCGTGTCGCAATACCCGTCAGCGTACCTGCTTCAACAGAACCCTCGAAAGAGTCCTCTACAAATTCTGAGTGCCCTATGACTTACTGCGAACGGGCCAACATGGGCCCCCCTCATCTTCCGGATGTGCGAGCCAGCAACGCGGACCCCTCGCACGTCCAGCTGATCTGGGAAGAGACCACGCGCGACGCGCACTCCCCACAGGAAGGCTGACGAAACGTCGAAACGACAGATCATCCTTTCGCGGGACTAACGTTCTCAAAGACTTTCCAACCATAGTTGCCCGGACTCCCGAGCCGCCTCCCGCGGTCGGTGATGTTTGCCTTACGTTTCGTCTTTAAAAAGGCTTTTCTTCGGTCATTAACTGAGGTCTGTTTGTTACGACTTCGAGACAGAGACCCTTCTTTTTGTAGCTTACCCATCTTCCAGATCACCGGAGTCCGGGGTTGAACTTTGCTGACACAGGCGTGCGCCAAATGTACTCCAAAGCGAATTCGATAACTCATGGCCAGCTGTGAATCCCGTAAATGGCATCTGTGAGTTTGTTTCTCAAGTTGACTCGTGTACCATTCGTCACAGTCTAACAACGTCTGTATGTTGCAGGATTGGTGTGCGCGCATACCTGTCTGTTTGGGAAGGACGCTTCGCTCTGATCACTCAAGTGAGTGAGAGTACATATACGTCCGCATATACTCAGTCTTTCACCCGAGGGACGCGGTTCGGGTCTCGCGGGAGTTGCTATGTCAGCCTCGCACGCGGCCTGAACGGCGTAGGTACCGCTCGGGCTTTCTTGATGTTGTCCCATTTAGCTCGAGTATCTTAATATCTCTTAGTAGCAGACCCCATATGGCGCGACCAGCATTTCGAGCACAGCGCGCGCCTGTGAAGGGATCTGCGACCATGCTTATCACTTTCGAGCGGGGGATTCTGCGAGTATCATTCGGAACGCGGGTTGCTTTGCTTTAGGTACTCTAGGTTCCGGATAGAACTATCCTTCAAAGTGATTCCTCCCCGAGTTCGACAGGTGCTCCCGACACTTCATCACCCCGGCCCTCGACATGGATCGCTTCGTACAGATAGCATAGTCTATTAGCAAATGTACGTGAACATCCCCCTTGATTAAGAGCATCCGCATTTGGCTTAGCACCGTTCGTGTTAATTCAGTGTCCATTCGACCGCTCCCATCCGCGAGTGGGCGTTCCCTCGGACACGCGGGCCACGAACGCGGACTGCACCCTTTCGTCGCGCGCGCGCATAAAGTTCGCACCCTAGATGCATTCTGATAGGATCAGATCCCCATCGTCCCGGACGCACTCTCTCCCCCGCGTGGACATTCCGTCATCCACGCCAACTCGCCGTGGACACGCAGCAGCAGCCACTCACAGAGCAGAACGCCTGCCCAAATGTTCGTGACGTTCTTCCGCGGTCACGCCGGGTTGTGGTTGGCCCAGCGTTGACCCGCGCGTCGGTCGCGGACGTTCCTGATTGGCGGACAGGGGTCGCCGTGACTGGTGACGTCGCACCTCCTCTCGCGAGGTATCGACGCTGATTGGCTTGTACCCCGCAGATGACGTCGGCGGGCGGACGCGCGCGATCTACATATCAAGCTTCAGAACGCCGAGGCTGGCGCGTAGCTTTTAGCTCTCCCCGACGCGCGCACCAGCCCCGGCCGGCACGCACAAGCTCGCCTTCGAAGTTCGCGATCACCCTCTGCGGCCCAAAGGCCCAGCTGGCGAAGACTCACTCGTGCGACGTCTGGGCGGGAACTTGGAACTTGGGACAAGGGAGGGAACTACGTCGGCGGCCAATCCACACGCAGGTGACGTCGCCTTCCCCATGTTCCCATCTCTTCTTATAGCGCCCGCGCGCTTCGTAAGTATCTTTCTTGAGCGTGTGTGGCGCGCGGACAAAACGGGAACCAACCCTGTCTGTATCTATCTGCCAAACTGCTGCACTGTACCGCCTTGCCGCCGTCGCCGCAGCCCTTCCTCGGAGTTCCAGCACGCGGTCGCGGGTCATCTGCAACGCTAGAACGCCTTCGCTATGTTCGCGTCGGGCATCCAGCCTAACGACGACCCGGCGAGAACCCCGTGTTTCTCGCACTCGCGCGGGTGAAGGATGAGCCCCGCGACCGCGACTAGCCGTTCTGGCCCCGAGGACCCTCGTCCACAACCGGACCGGCGTCGGCGTTGTGTGCATCGCGAAGCGCTTCATTAGCGTGTGCAGCAAGTCTCTGGCGTTCAATATACCGACGCTGATCCGCCTGCGACTCCCCGACAATCTTTGCAAGGCGTCTTTGGAGGCATTCTTCCAGGTCGTACGGGGACACTGCGAGGAGTAGATTCACCGAAACGTCGTCCTGGCTGTCGGAAGTGAATACACCAGACGGCTCCGATTAGACATACGGTGAGTACCCTCTGTGGACTACAAGCGAGCGTGTCACTCACTCTATTACTTCCCATTGATAGTCGCGCTCAACTGGGAACCAGACGTCCGAGTCCATAGGTTCGGTCCCCGCAGGTGGGGGCGACTGTGATACCAGAGGTCCCCCAAGAAGGTGCGCCGGCGTTCGCCTTCAACCAGAATACACACTCAACGTTTTGACAGCGGCGTTCTCGCACACAGCCTTGGCTGACAGCTCTCGGCGAGTGTACACGGGGCCGTTCGCGAGCTTGGTCAACAGGTGTCCACGGCAGTTCGCTGCTGCGCTTCTCACATGCAGACGGCGCCCTTCCTGCTCCCGCGCTATCGCCCCGCTCCCCGGTCCCGGGGGACCTCCCACTCGGGCTGTGTTGTACCCAGCGTGGTGTGTCGTCTTTTCCCCCGTCGCCCGCTAGACTTATCGCCTGTGTACACGTTCATGTTCGCCTTCGGAGGTCGCCGCTCGGGGTGCTTCCTGTGCGCGTGCTCCGTCTCACGCCCGCACAATCAGCGACTCGCCGTTCGCCGGGCGTTGTCCGCATCGCGTGCGCGCGCGTACGGTAGCGCTTCGACAGGAAGCCGCTGCAGTATACGCTTCGCGGATGACGTCATCCGCTCGCGCAACCTTTCCTTGCGGCGTGCTGAACACTTGAGTGCACCCGGTGATCCAGACTAGCGCAACATCCTTATGTGCGTGACCGTTCAGTGCGGCACGAGCCCCAGGTGCGTATATTTGCGACTGCTCCAAACCGCAAATAGCGAGCTCACTGCGTGCGCTGCCGATGTTAAGGTGGTACAGGATATGTGTCAATCTGCACACCGCCGACGGAGCGGCAGCTGTATATATGAAACTGCGCCGCTTCCCTGTCACAACATCGTCGCCCTCTACGTCAGCCTCCGCGTACGGCAATTGGGCCGCTTCGCTCACCCAAAAATCGAAGCCACTTAGAACACGTCCGCACGGTCAAGCTCACCTTCCGAGTCACAGGATTCGAGAGGTACGTACGGATGCGAGCGCGATAGTTGACCGCCTAGATATCCGAGCAGCGACTTCGCCAATTCTCCCATAGCATCACCAATTATCTGTTCAGGATGATGCCATTCGGACGCATTTATCCATATGCGCGCCCTCCGCGCGCCGTCTACGGCTCTGGAATACCATCGTAGAGCACAGTCGCCCCGAACAACATCCTCGCTGCGCGCCGCACTCATACCACCCGCTATCCTCGCTCATTCGCCCTGCGCACGCAGTCTCATCTCCACCCTTTCAGTTATGTTTCGCTTCGGGGTTTGTATGGCCCGGCGTACGTCGTTACCGACCAGCACCGTGCTTCTCGAGGTGCAAAGCCGCATCGACATCATCAGGACTTCTGCGCAGTACCTCTCAACTGAGTCCTGTGGATGCGCCTCGTCATGCGCGTCCACACGCAACGACAACACCACGCGACACGCACGGGCTGTCTACGTGCGCAGCATCCGCGCACATTCGACGCTACCTTCGCGTAGTGCGCACGCGCCACAGTCGACGTCCGTGCTCCACCGCGTCGTCTGATCGCGAAGCCTCCTCCCATCTGGACACGCGCTTCTCCCCCACCCATCCGCACCCTGGGCTCCGCCGAGGGTCGAGACGAGAACCCTTGACGAAGGGGTACCTCGGTCTCGGGTGCCTCGTAGAGCCGTGCGCGGGTCCTTTTGCGCGTACTCGACGCTAACTCGCATAGAACGGCAGGCATCGCGTACGCACTCAATAGGGAAGTGCTGGAGAAGGCTAGGAACGTTGTACGTTGATTGTTATGGACGCGCTCTGAGTGGCTGAAGACCTGGATCATCAGGCTTGCGCTCGGTGTTTGTGGAGCGCCTGGGAGACGCGGCGCGAGCGCAAATGTCCATACATGGTAAGTGAGTACGTTGCAATTTCTCTGAGCCTCTGTTCACGTACATGATAGTGCTCATCAGGCGACATATGAGGAACTCGCCCAAGCCTTGGAGATCCTATAGCAAATTTTGCTGAAATATCGCTGTAGCCGAGGAGTATGCGTCCGTATCCATCGCCACCTCCACGACATCACCGCGTGCAGACACTGTACACTCTTCCTGCCGCCTCGTCGCCGTTTACCGTTACTGAACGCAAAATCCTATCGTAGCCCAGTTATCCGAGTCTAACACCCATCGGCCTATCTTCATCGATAGTGTAGAATTGGGTACTCCGGGTTCAACCAGTGGTAGAAGACACCATCGATAGCACGTTCAAGTCGAATCTCTCGTGCCTATGCATAGTTGTGCGTGCCTCGAATTAAATCATGCGAAACACACGTCGCTCATGCCGCCTCTTATTTCGCAGTGAGGCGAGTGGTTTTTCGCACATTTGAGCTAAATGTTGTCGTCGCGTCGCTAGACACACGCGCAGTATGCGGGACACCGCAGGACGATACTGGTGCGCCCGGCTACACGCTGAAGACTCGCTGTCACTCACTCGATCTAGCGGAAGGCGCATGAAGACTAGTGGCCCATTTGCGAGGCTGCAAGTCGGTTGGTGGAGACGCACAAAAGGCGCCGGGAGAGATACTTGGCGGTGTCTGTGTGCCTTCACCGGCCTTGCCTCCTGCTGGACTCCACCCATCGCGTTTGTGCACGGGCACTGTGGCGGATGCCCCGTGTTGATGTGTCTCCGCGTGCCGATGAGCCGCTGAAGCCAGCTCGTGAAGTATGCGACTTCGGCGATATCACAGCAGTCTCGCAGGTAGAGAGCAGAAGCCTCACGGGCCCTTTGCGGGCATATCAGAGTCAGCATTCGAAGCCGACCGCTTTCCCATGCAAGTTGTGGGCGCATGGGAACAGTTCTTTCTGTACCTCGCACATGGTGAGTCTTCGGTTCTTGCACAATTGTTGCGAACGCTTCTTGGATACGGAGCATGCTGATCGTGATGTACAGATGCGTTGCGCCCATGCTGCTCGCTATGTCATGCATGGGTATGATTCCGCCCTATCTGATAGGGCTTGCTTCTCGGTGTGTTCGTGCGTCGTGCGTTTGCTGGTATAGGCAGCTCAGGTTGTCTGACTTCTCACCCAGCTCTGCGTATCCATCTTCTCATTGTGATGCTGGACACTTCCTCGACTTAGAGCTCTCACGCAGGTCAGTGCTTATTGTTCACCTCGTCATGAGATGTTATCATCTGGTGAGCAAGAGGATGAGCGCATCTAGCACCATCAGTGTGCGAGCCTGTAGGGCGCTTTGCAGCAGCCTGGGCCAGTACTGATGGTGGAACGACTATAGAGCCCGAGCTCTCATAAAATATCGGTTGTCGTCTCCTCAATCGCACCCCAACCCTCGACCTCTACTCCTTTCCTCAACCCCTGATCACTCTCCTCACTCTACGTATCATGGCTCAACAGCCCAAGCCTCCACAGTCTTCCGACAGTGCGCGACCTACGGGCGAAGGCCTCTCTCTCCTTTTACGTCTGGTAGCTCCAGATCGGCTTGGGGCCGCAGAACGTGTACGTATCCATCAGCGGTGTCGCCATCCCAGTATTGGCCAGAATCTGATGATAATCGCCGCGAAACAGGCTTCGTCAGATGCGTGGTGTATCCACCATGTATCTATCGAGGGAGACTCAGCTCTCGCCGCCGCCGAAGTACCGGACGAAGAGTCTTCGTCTGCCACGTCTACAATACAGACTCCCCCATGCAGCCCGACGCAACCACCACTCAGCATCGTGAGTGACCGCCATCGAGACATTTCAGCCTCTTTGTCATCGCTATTCATTTTTTCATGCTGGCTATACGAACAGGTCACCGAGGACGACGTCTCCGTGCCGCACGGGGACTATAGCTTCAACGAACAGGGCTACAAACGCGCAGACAGACCTGCGGCAGGACAAATTATTCCTCCGATTCCCCGTGAAGACTCGCTACCGGCGCGCGATGCGCTGCTTCGCAGTATGTCTACAAACATATATTGCATACGGCCTTTCTGATACGTTGTGAATGTAGACGCCGCGTACTTCGCTCGTGTGGTACGTTTAACCTTTATATGCAAGGCTGATCTTTTCATCTGCTAAACGGCTACCCTCTTCAACAGCAAATTGATCAACCGGGCAGGAGTCCGGAGGATCCGCCCCTTCCGCCCTTTCACTTGCATATTGACACGGGCTCGAGTCTGAGGTGCGTATATGTCTTTACCAGGCAGTTCAATACTGGGAGTATTGCCGCAGTCACGGTGCTGATCAGCTCCTATGGTAGCTGGGTATTCGGGAGCGACCGCCAAGAGCTGATGGCTAGTGGTGGTTGCCGCCCGGCCCCACCGTCATGGAAGGCGCATCCAATACATAGCAAAATCTTCCATCACGGATACAGTGCTTCCCGCACTGAAGACAAGAGGTTAGCGAGACACATGGCGTACGCGGATGGATGTCAAGCTTGTGAGTGAATCCCAGCACGTCCTTTGAGTTCATCGTCGCAGTGCTCGTTTGGGCTAATCACTGCGTAACAATTCCAGTGCTAGTTTTGCCACGGCGGGACCGCTTCAGTAGCCAGTCGACGCTGTTGCACTTGAACACACATATCGAGTGCTACGACTGGGACCGGGAAAGATGGGAGCAACCCATCGTTCTGCCTTACGTATTTGCCCTCGCGATCGCCGTCAACGAGAAGTTAGACAAAGACGTAATGCATGGAACTCTCGGACTCGGCTTAGAAAGGTATGCTTCGCTCGTATTGGAATGATTATCGACGTGCAGCTAGCTCATCGGTGATTCAGTGACCAGGGAAAATTCCCGGACGGATCCAATTATCCTGTAAGTTACTTACGGTTTCCCCAGCCAACATTACAACACTGCTAATCATTCACCCGGTTATCTTCTCCCACGAAACACATTCAGAGTCTTCTGTATGCCATCCAACGGCATGTGTATGCATCTTCGGTTGAAGTCAGCTGTTTCGTTATCCTCAGCGATCCAGCCGACTTGGAGCTGACAATCCAGATATATAGGAGACCCCGGGGATAACGCTGTACATCGGTCTTCGTGCCGTTCCGCACTACATTCAACGCGACCAGATTCGTTTATATGAGTCGTAAGTCCTGTTCACGTCCCGCAGCGACGAAATGGTCTGACCCGCATAATCATGTTGCGCTTGTCTATCAGGTTTCTTGCGTTCACCCGCTGGCCTTGCGTAGGGGCGATGCCTGAGTTCTCCCCGAAGATCAAGGTGGTTCAAGACACTCAGGCAATCCTCGCCAATGGACGAACATGGGACGTCACCTGTACCGGGATAGAACTCATCAATAAGGACGCTTCCCTCGGCGGGCTCGGTTATGCTGAAGCGAAGTTCATCCCGTTCACGCCAGCGGCGCCGGCAAGCGCCGATCCTGTTCCCTCAAACTCGAATGCCCGCCCGGTCCAGGGTTCGAAGCAGGGTCTGCGCATCTTGCTTGATACTGGTGAGATTCACGTCGGTATCCTTCAGGTCAAGGGCTCAAGGATGGCGATGTTATAGGCTCAAGCGTATCGTGGCTGCCCCCCCACATCATCCGTCAAATTGCCGCCCACTATGGCGACCATACCATACGCATGCGCCAGTCGACCAAATCGGTGACTGGACCCGAGTTCATCGTCCCGAAGAAGGGTCAAACCTCGCTCCACAAGGTTGCGCTCTACTTCGAGGGGTTGGATGGGAACACTGTTCGGGTTGAAGTTCTGGCCGATCAATTCATCTATGGGGCGCACCCGGAGACTGGCGCACTGGAAGGCTTGATGTTTTCGACGGAGAACCGTTGTGTTTTCGGCTTGGTGAGTGTGACTCCGGAATCAGGATGTTGTATATGTCTGATGCTTCCTCTGCAGAACTGGTTTCACGCCAATTGGGTGAAGATGTGTGCCCCGAGGGATGAGGAGCCTTACGTTCAGTTGGCCTTGCAAGAACACGTCCCATTTATGGTCGTTAGGCACCAGCTCCCGCCAAAGGAGAAGGAGACGTCGTAGGCTCGTACCTCAGGATCGATGTACTTTGTATGATATTCTTTCAGTCTTACGCTTAGCACATAACTTGTCAAATTGTATGGGCGGCCCCGTCGCTATAGTAAAGCCACGATAGATCTTTTCCCTCGCCCTATGTCTCCCGAGGCGCACCTTGCAGCCTCCGGCAACCTGCTGCTCACTCGCCAAAATGGGAGCGGGGTGTCTTCCGACTGGGATTTCCCTAGAGCGCTGATTTCTACATATGTACTGGTCACACCGTCTGCAGACTCGGCGAAGTCTTAATAAGCGCTGAAGCCTGAACGGAGGCGGGCGCTCATGTAACAACGAGTCTCTCTCTGATGTTCCACCACTACCGCTCGCTGCTTGCCACCCTGTCTTCCTCAGTGCAACCTCGTACAAGTACGGCTGCCCTCCCAAATGGCCTCTGAGAGTGGCATCACCTATTCTGTGAGCTTATCAGCTCAAATCCCCACAATTCCAGAGTTCACCGGTTGCATTGCGTACTTCTAGGGAAGTCTTCGGCACCTGCATCCCGACGTCCTCCTTGAAATATTCGAACTCCTGCACCCCAATCATCAATTACGACCTCTTTCCTTGACCTGCAAATGGATTCGAGACGCGTGTATGCCAATCCTGTTTCGAGACTGCGTCGTCTGGTCATACGCGTTCGACAAATCGGAGACCCCGGTTTTCCTCCCTCAGTCAATATGGCCTTACGTTCGGTGCGTAATCTGGCTGGGCACAGATAGCTTGCGGGGTCCTGATTTGCATTCAAGCACTCTGATGTTCGAAGGCTCCTTTGCACGTCCCGACCTCATACCAGAGTACTTCGGCCCCGATTCTCCACCGGCTTGGTTGACCGAGCTTGCCCGTCTCCGAGCGCTGGCACGGAGTTTCGGTCAGTTCGTCAAGCACGCCTTGCTTTCAATGTACAACCTGCACGTTGTTAGTGTTCAGATACCCAACGGGCTCTGGTATCGAGATGTTACTACGCGCGATGGCGTGCCGTGGTATATCCTCGAGGCGATTTTATCCACTCCCCACGTACGCCACTTCTTCTTCAGCAACGGGCCCATGTGTCACCGAGACGAAGAGCTCCCGCAAGAAGTCTCTCTTCCCTCGGTCATTCCTTTGCAGACGTTCCGCTTCTCCGCACCCAGCATGTACATCCCGCCGCGTACAACTGATCTTGACCGGCGTGAGGTGCTATTGATCCTCGAGCGCGCCCACAACTCCTTAGTCGATCTGCTTCTTCCCGGCGAGGCTGCCCCTCTTCACTGCATGCACACATGGGATTGGCCGGCACTGACCCAGATGTACCTTAACGGAGAATATCCCACGTACAAGAATGCCCCCCCTCTCGTCATGGCGCTCAGCAAGATGCCACGTCTACGCTATCTGTCCCTCTACCTCGCCCAACCTGCGGGCAGCGAGCCCAGGCCTATATGGCCGCCGTCCCTCCGGGCCTCTTACGCGTGGTACAGCCTCGAGCGACTGACCATTACGCACCCGCATCCCGACGACCAGTTTTACGCACATCTTCCACCGTGCCTGGATCGCCTGTCTCTGCGCTGCTGGCCTCGATACTACAAGCATCACTGCCACTTCAAGACGCACATGGACGACGCTCAAGTCCATTGGACCTCTCCCCTCCTGTCTTCTTCAGAGATGTTACGACTACTGCGCAAAACCAACACGCCAAATCTGACTCGCCTCGAGTTAGAGTTCTGCGCCGATGCATCAGACAACCAGCTCTTCCGACACATCGGGGACTCCTACACGCACCTCACTGTCCTTCGAATTCATCGCTATCGGAGCCCCGACGACGTCGACGCCCCAGTGGTGAGTGTCGCTGTCGCCAACTACACGCGACGCGCGCGAATCAGGACTGACCGTGCCCCAAGACAGATATTGCCGCTGCTCTTCGCGGGCTCACCAGCCTGCGGCTGCTCATGATCCATCTGGATTTCCAGAGCTTTCCGGGCGTCATGGTGTTGGACCGCGTAGAGAGGGAGCGCCATTCCCCCGAGGAGCAGCTTCGACGCGAGGCGCAGCTGGATCTTACGCTGGACGCCGCCGCGTCCGCCGCAAACGTATTCGCAGGTGCCCTTGGGCCCTCGTTGGAGTGCATTTGTATTCTCGTGCCCTTGTGGGGGGCGCTGTATCAGTGGCAGGCGTATCGAGTGCTGCGCGACGGCGGCGAATGCACAGTCGAAACCTTGAACACTCACCAGCCTGACTATTTGTTCCATGGGTATTCGTATGTGTCCTTACATTGTGCCGCAGGTATATAATGTGTACTGATATTCTTGATCAGCATCGTTTACGACGACTAGTGGACCGAGCGGGGGAGATGCAGGACAAGGAACATGACATGGATGTATCAGAAATGTAACACGTATGAAGCTGCTATAGATGCTTTCGATCTGAACGTGCCGGTGTACCTACCATCCAACATGTAACTTTACGCGGGGACGACTCAGAAGATTGCACATCATTTGTGCACTTTATCGACGCGGACGCGGGCGTCCAGCGCTCGGGTAGCGAGTGCAGAGGCGGCAGGCGGGAGAAGGCGGGGACGACAACGAGATCTCAGGATCCGTCTTGCATTGCTTTGATTCACCGCTGGATAGCACTGGATGTACGTGCGGCTAGTTCACGCGCAACTGGGGTTGTGTCTCGCACGAGACGAACGCGTCAAGGAGCGAAAGCATATTAAGGCGAATTTACAACTCGGAGTAAGGCAGATCAATCTATTGGACATTGTAGCCGACCAGGCTTCTACGTCCGATGATCTCACCAATCTGCAGCAGTCTATCAGCAATGCGCCTCGTTCAGAGGACAAGGCAACGCACCTTGAAGATACCGTACGCCTCAACCGCGTAAATGCCGACCTTGGTCAGGTCGCCTGACCGGGCGAGCTCGCGCCAGTACTGGACGTTGCTTGCACGAGACCAGAGGGAAGAGTAGACAGAGGAGAACGCAGAAATGGGAGGGGGCTGGAGACGCTCCGCGACGTAGACCTGCTTTAGGACCTCGCGGAAGACCGCGAAGTTGTACTGCAGCGGTTCCCGGTACGCTGCACAAGGGACTGGAGTAAGCACGCAGCACAAAGCAACACCGTCGCGACGCACGCGTGTCGCGCACGAACATGCGACCGCACACGCAGGAAAATTCGACATACCTCCAAGCAGGTTGCCTGCCTTCTCTCCTACGGGGCCAAGGAACTTCTTGCCGGCCTCAAAGGCCTGGCCAAGACCTTTCTGGACGGTCGCAAGCGTCTCCGTCGCCTTTTTCTGCAGCTCCTCCGTGCTGGGAGTCGTCGACGCGAAGCGCTGCTGCTGGCGCACGCGCGGAGTGGACTGGGGAAGGCGGCGGGGGCGAAGGGCCTGCGCCAGGCGGGCAGAAAGAGGGCGCACCATGATGAGGAGGGCGCGAGGACGACGGGGGAGGGGTGATGGTCGCTGTTGGGAGTGAGGAGGACGTCGGGCGAGACGGTGACGAGCTCGCCCGACCGCCAATTTCCTCACGCCTCGGCTTGTCCCGGCCCCGGCCGGTGTGGGCGCTAACATTATGCCCACTTCGGGTTAGGGCCACTCGGTGCTTTTGTAGCTTTTTCGCTCAAACCCGCTCCAAATATATTCGTTTGAGATCATAAGAGCAGAAATACATTCATAGAGACTTAGAGGGTTTTTTATGGTGTACGGAATAGTGTGGTGCGCGAAAAGATGCGTATGAAGTATATGCCAGCTTCACCAACTACAGCACTTGCCTATCTCGGTGATTCGTACCCGCCGCGCACTGCCGCAGCACAGAGTTCAGAACCATGGCAAACACCTCGTTATCGTTCATCCCGCCATCATGTCCGCTTCTACCTGGTCTATACAGCCCGACGACCATGTGCGTCTGGTAAAAGCCGCATTTGAAGGTATGGGAATCGCTGTACGTTAAAAACTTCACTAATCACTATCGTTATCTGCTCCCCGCGGCGGCTCACCTCGGCGCCGACTCGCAGCGAAGGAGTTCGCATACTGCAGATACTCGAATTTCAGAGTCGGTGCGGCGCTGCTCACCACAACTGGTGAGATAATCAAGGGTGCCAACATCGAGAATGCTTCATATGGTCGGTGACTGTCCTCGTTTTCGTCATGAACCCGAGTGCTAATCAGGCGTAGGTGGCACCATCTGCGCTGAGCGGACCGCATTCGTAAAAGCCGTGGTATGCTGTCATGAAACCTTTCAATCATAGGATATTGCCTTACGTTTTTCAGAGCGAAGGCGTCCGCTCATTCACCGCTCTGGCCGTCGTCACGTAAGCTGCTTGTCGGTTTTCTTCTTCATCTCGCTCATATTACTGCAGCGACGTCGCCTCCGCGATCTCGCCGTGCGGCATGTGCCGCCAGGTGATCAGGGAGTTCTGCGCGGAGAACATGCCGATCCTCCTCGTCCCCGCCGACTACGAGAAGCGTCTCGCAGAGGGAATTCCGAATGGCGGTGTCAAGGAGACGAGCATAGGGGAGCTCCTCCCAGACAGCTTCGGACCGGAGGACCTTGAACGGCCAAGAGGCCAATAACTGCAATGAGGTGAGCTCTCTGAACGCTACTGGAGGACAGGTCTGACAATACATATGCGGCAGGGTAGGCAGAGATGTGAACGCACAGATGTATTTCGTGTTGTACAATACCGACCTAGAAGATTTTTGACCCCCTCCCGACTTGGAGAGCTAGTAGCTCAGCACGAGGCGAGCGGGCCCGCATGGCTATCCGCGACATCGGTACATGTCACCGGCATCCTCTCGTGCGACTTTGCCCAGCGGCGGTCCTGCATGTCCACGCCAGCAGTCACTCAACCTCAGCAAGGTGCAAAATGACTAACGAAAACCTTTATCTGATACGCCGAACATGACCCACTGTGAATTCGAATTTGGAGTTCTGCGTCGGTGGCGTAGCATGCATGTCCCCTTGTGCCGTTGTGGAACTCGACGCCGCAGTGGCGGCGATTCCGCGTGCGGCACGAGGACCAGACTGCAGCGGCAGCCGAGCCGATACAGATGCAGGATGTTGGACTCAAACGAGTGATGGATGGAAATCCACATAAGGTACCTATTTCTTGGACGCTCGGCGACGACGCATAATGATATCTTCGAGCAGTCTCAGCAGCGATGAATACTGGCCGCAGGACTCGGCGTATCGTGACATGTGGTCAAACTATTGCTATCTGGGCATGCGTCTTCTCATCGCTTTCGATCGACTGTCGCCGTAATCAAGCGTAGTGCCCCGGGGCCGCGAGGCAACACAGTGGTAATATACGAATCATGGAAAGAATATCCAGCAAGACAACACAGTCCAAAATCCATAGCAAGGAAAGCGCCGCGCCCCAGAAACTCCAAACATGACTACTCTTCAGCCCTCTTCGTTGGGCTGCTTCGCGTTCCATGTTCCCGGGATATACACCCGTGCCATACGAGCCAGGTGCACGACGCCTATGCTCCGAGTTTCCACCCGGGCCAGCCAAACTTGGGAGGTTTTATAGCGGGAATCATTCCGAGTGCCCTTCGACGCTTCCGGCGAGCCTCCCACGACTCGGTGTCAGAGTCGCTCTCGACGCCGTCGTCATCGCGGGGCCGCTTCTTGCTCCCCCCATGGTCACTGTCGGGGCATCGCCAGAAGTCGGATAATTTGAACGTCGTCCGCATGTCGGGCCCGTCGAATACGAGCGCCTTGTCGTATCGTGGCCAGTTCTCCTGCTTGATAGCGCTGTCGAATAGATGGAGGACGGCGCTGTAGGTAAGCGGGACACGGGGGCCCTCGAAAGGCCTTTTCGGCCGCGAGTCGCACACCAATGTGTGGAAGTAGTGTAGGAGGCCGGTGAGAGGCCGGTTGTTGTGAATGTCGAGAACCGCTTCGTTCTCGCAGTCGTTCGTGCGGCAGAGCCACCCTATCCGCGCCATCTTCGCGGATTTTTCGAAGTAATCCTTGAAGGTATACTCGTACACCATTTTCCCGTTTCCGTCCTGTTGGTCGGTGCAGCGGAGGACGATCCAAAGGAACACCCAGAAGAATGATTCGAGGCAGTGGTGGGATTCGTGAACGGGCGCCGGCACCGGTTTGCCATTGACATGGGGCTTCAATAAGTCGAGCGCCAAAAAGTGCGGCGTTCTCTGTAACGAATGGAATCAGGAGATGGTTTATGATAGTCAGGCAAAATGCCCACCATACGCTCTCTGCGTGTCGCCAACTCGATTGCAGCAGCTCGGAGCACGTTTGCAAGCTCGGGCGAATGAAGGGGTGACTGCTCCGAAGACGCTGACTTGGAGACCTCTTCAGGTTTACCGAGCATCATCGGGTCGAAGTCGTAGTCGTGCAGGACCCCCTTGGAGGAGAGATCCTGTTGTGGCTCCTCGACGATGAGGATGCTGCCGTTACTGATATCCTTCTGGAGAAGACCCCCGCGCTCCAGTGCCTGTTGGTGGCCTGTGTGCAATGTCAAGATACGCCGCGTGGATAAATATCAGAGGAAATGCCTACGCACCTTCGACAGCGTCCCGGAACACCATCGCGAGCTCCTTGGTACTTCTGAACTTGGACAACGGTCGTACCACTACGCGGGCGACAAAACGTGTATGGTCGCCCTCATTCACAGGAGGTTCCTCTCTATCCCGATAATTGACACCTCTCCAATTAAAACATGGCCTTGAAAGCATGACGCGAGTGAAGCGGGTGGGGGTTACTGCGGCTGTTGAGTCGGACACGGCGATGTCGACACTGTGATCTGAGCCTTAACTGCACGAAGGGGGTGAAAACCGAGAGGGAGCGGTGAGCGATGAGAAATGAGTGGAGGACAGTTTATATGAGGCGGATTTAAGCGCGCCGAAGTGATCGTGGCTAAGATTGAGACGCCGCGGATGATGATGCAGCAAAACATCGAGACGTCCCTTTTGTACAACGAATCGGGCAGGGGTCCCTGGATTCCTTCCGCCCATGTACATCCCCGGCTAATCTTGTGGAAATTCTTTGCCACACTTGCTGTTCGCGGCTGTTGGTGTCCGGGGCGGTGTAGGGAGGGGACGGGTCCGCTGAACACAACGTGAACCTGGCTGGTCCCAAACGGGAAGGATGCGCAAACAAGCGCAAATGTACCTACGCCGGGCCGGCTATCCGACCTCGCCTCCCAATGATCATTGCTTCAAGCTGAGCGGCGAAGGGTCTTCTTCGCGCGGACTAGCTTGGTCTCTTGATTCGACACTCTCGCGCGAACCACGGTAACATGTCACATACGCGATGATGACACATATGAAGCGTGGGTGCTGGAGCTCCGACATTGTGTCCTTCTTCCAAGGCTATGCATCGACACCGACTGTGCGCGATGGGACTTAGTAAATGTTTGGCCCAACGAATCTAGCTTGAATAAAGCAATGCAATACCACCTCATATCTACGATCTTCGACGCTATTTCCCATATACCTTTCCCTACGTCGAATTGTTGTGCGCGGTTTGCTGTCTGTCGCGCTATGGTTTTAGGAGAGTTCCCTTATCGGGACAAGCTATGACGTCAGGCGGCTGCTGTTCGATTCTCCGCGCGTCGGTTTCGCCTAAAGCTGCTCCTCCTCGCCCTGTCCCCCCACTCATCTTTCCCCCCAACCACCATGAACGAAACAGTCTCCATCTCACGCGCAACCTCCCTCTCCCGCGCCGGCAGCAGACACGGCTCGACCGTCTCGCGCAGCCAGTCGCTCATCAAGAAGAACATCCAGCCCCACGACCTTCGCCCTTCCGACATTCTTATCGAACGTTTCACAGCATGGAAGGCCATCGTCAAGCAGCTCATTGCCTACTTTGAAGGCATCGCAGATATTGAGAACAATGTCGCGAGGGAGATGACCAAGCTCGGCGCCGTCATCCAGGTCCCATTCCGGTCGGGGAACCAGTTCCTAGGAGAAGGCGGTCTTCAGGTCTGCCGCGACGCGTCATCTTCGTTTTCTTGGGTTTTCTGACACGCTGAAACATACCTCAGGACATCTTCTACGGGATTCGCGACAAGACGCGTGCCATCGCTGATCAGCATGCTAATCTCGGGCGTACGGTGGACGGCTCGATTGTACAACATCTCCAGAAGCTCCGTGTCGAGATCAAGGCGCATATCAAGGTGTGTTCCCCTCTCTGCGTACTACATAGGAGTACAGCGATACGAGCACGCTACGTAGAACATCCAAAACGATACGGGCAAATTGGCAACCGCCGTCGCCAAAGAGCGTGAACTGTCAGGGAAACTCATCGGCGACCTCGGAACGAATATCTCCATCTTGAAGAATACCCCCTTGAACGTGACTGCTAGGACGGACCCTTACGTCGCCAACCAAGCTGTCGCACGTCAGCTCACCAAGCAGGTCCACACCGAGAACGCCCTTCAGAAGTCGCTGCTGCTCACACAGGCGTCCTCCGCGATGTTCGAGGCATCGCTGATTCAGGCGCTTCAGTCTGCCTGGGCGACCTTCGCCGAATGGCGAACGCGCATGGACAACGCGGTCCGCGACCTCTGGGGCAACCTCGAGCGCGATATGTCAGCGCTGCCCCCTGACCGCGAGTGGATCTCTTTCGCAGCCCGTGAAGATCACCTGGTCGACCCCGAGACGCCCCTGCGCAACCCAGAGCACATCACGTACCCGAGCAAGGACGACCCTAGCGTGATACCCGTGCACACCGGTCTACTCGAGCGGAAGAAGCGGTACACGCGCACGTACCGCGAGTCCTACTACGTTCTCACCGCCGCCGGATTCTTGCACGAATACGCGTCTTCGGACCCTGCGATCGCCGACCGCCCGCAGTTCAGTCTGTTCCTCCCGCTGTGCACGCTCGGCCCTCCGTCGGCGCCGAACGCGAAGAGCCACAAGTTCCACATCGAGGAGCGCAAGGACGGCACGGGCAGCACTCACACCGGCTCGCTGCGCGTCCTGAAGAACTCGCTCACCGGACGCGGCGGGTCGAGTGGACGCGCGTGGGCCTTCCGCGCTCGCTCGCGTGATGACATGATGGAGTGGTGGAACGATATCCGCATGCTCTGCGCGCGGTATCTCGTCGCGAGCGAGCAGATGGAGCGCAGCGGACCGGTCGCGGCCGCGGTGAGGGCGGTGGGGTACACGAGCGACGAGGAAGGCGTTGATGAGACCGAGGACGAGGGCTCGAGCGTCGAGGAGGAGCAGGATGAGGAAGACGACGCGGCGTTCGAAGAGGCGCGTGATGGCGCGGAGGAGGACGTGGGCCCGCCGGAGTACTCTCACACTGGGGCGCGCGACGCGGAATATGGCGCACATGGGTACCCTGTAAGCATCTTCCCCTCCGCGCTCTATGATAAGTTACTAACATTTGCGTTCAGGCTGATAAGAAGCCCGCCGCGACTGGGGAAGGCGCAACGGTGTCTCGTCGTCCGAGCAAGCGGCAGCAGGAGAAGGCGCCGGAGGGCCGTGCGCCGCACGTCGCCCCCACCGAGGACGATACAGGGGCGGGCGTCGCTCCGGGGTCCAGTGAGCCAGAGCCCGCTGCTGCTCCTGCGGCTGCTTCTGACAGCCGCTTCACAGAGGGTCTCTGAGAATGTATGGTGGAGGACAGATTACGCATCGATGTGGCAAATGTTATGACTTGTGGTAATGTCGGATTTTTGTACACTATGACGAGATGTCTGGCGATAGATCTACATAAATGCGAGCGGTGCAAACGATCCGGGAGTGTAGCGCAATCCGACTGGCTCTCTCAAGCGTAACCAGTACTCATGGAAGTCTGTGAAGCCCAACCACTGCGGAAGGTTTCTCCAGGCCTCATGACACATCCGGGCCGAGGTTTCCAGGTGCTGTTTACGACATGCGACACAAGCCCAAGACAGATACTCATCGACTTTAAAATGTTTGTGGGGTCCAGCTCTTTTGTCCACGCGAAGGAAGAGATCCGTCAAGGAGAGTGTATGTCGTCCGAAAGCTTGTACGGCCTCCTTCGCGCCCTTGGCACACTTCTCCTGGTCGGAGCAACCCTCTGGCTGGACCCCAGTGGCATGGTCCAGGATGCGCCGGAGATGGTCGCAGTTCTCCCTTGTCATGATCGGGATGGCGTTGATGCAGCGGACGAAGTCCTCGTCCGACAACCTCTCCAGGGTTCCATCCTTCCGCCACACCCCGTTCCGCAACTGCAACGGGTCCAGCAGACAGCACATGTACAACGCGAGCGGGAGCATGAGTGACTTGTCGAAGAGGTGCGCGAGGTTCACGGCCTGCACCGCGTCCTCGGGCGCGAGGGTAAGCTTGTACCGGACCTGCGCCTTGGCGAGGCTCCCGTCCCACGGGTGCACGAAGTTGACCCAGTGCTTCGCAGTCGGGCGCGGGAGGAAGAGCCGCTCGATGCGGTCGAGCGCGTCCGCGGCGACCGTCTCGGCCTGGTACTTGTGTGCGATGCGCGCGATCGCTGCGAGCTCCGCGAAGGGGTAGCTTTGGCGGGTGGATTCCAGACGCAGAGATCTGTATACGCGCGTGAGCCTGTGAGAAATCGCGCGCAGCTGTGGCAGACAGGGAGGTCGGTGTACGTACGCGTGCCAGGGTGAAATAGGACGCGGAGAAAATGTCCGAGCTCGAGAGGTGAGTCTGTCAGACGGACAGCGGGGCAGTCATCGAACGACTCGCCCTCGGCATCGACGGGCTGCGCAGAGGCGAAGAGGTCGCTGAACACGGGGGAGGCTCGCGCGAGGATGCCCTTGTACAGCCGGAAGGCCGCAGTCGACTCGCTCCCTGCCGTACCGTCCCCTGCGAGAAGGATGATGTTGCCATCGTCGAACCAGAGCTCCTTATCTCTGATGTCGGTCGGGCCTGTCGCTGCATCGGGAGAGGGATCGTCAGCGGGGGTGTTTGGCCGGCGCTGGATCGGTGCGAGATCCCCGAGGTCCATCGTCTCGGTTGACGGGGTTGGATAAGTGTCGATAGCGTAGATGTCAGGGCAGACAGTCCTGAAGATGCTGGGGTGGAGAGTTCCGGGGGGAACTCATGGCGAGTATTGGTCTTAAGTATATGGATCGATGCTACCGCAGCACATCCTTAAGTATGACGCGTGTGCGGCTTCAATGACCCCGGCATGGTCCTATCAGTGCATGCCGTCTGAGAACCATGTCCGAGTAATATGCATCAGTATTCTACCACTTGCGAATGCAGTCTAAACTTGACGTACTTGCTTGCCAGTAACCTCATGTTACGGTGGGCGGGCCCTGACTGGTATCAATCGCACGATGGATGTTTCTGGTCCGCGGCAAGTTAAGAATGAGATATGTACATTCTTTGCTGGTATCCGATCGTATTCATCCAAGGAACGAGAAAGAGAGACTCGAGAGGACAGGACCGGACTGAGTGACGGGAACGTCGGAGAAAGAGACTAGGTCGGATGGCCGGGCCGGGTCTCGTTTGTTTGTTTGCGCATGCTTCCCCTTTGGGACGAGCCAAGTTCGTGTCGACTCCATTCAGCCCTGGAACGAACCTCCTGCCTAGCCACCGCGACCGCGATAGGACAACGTGCGGTACGCTCCAAGCCATAGAACGTCATTAACTTGGCACAATAGGGATACAGGAATCCCTTGCCCAACCGTTTCGTCGCACAAAAGGGTCTCACAGCACGGCGATCGAGTCGGCAAAGACCTTGCAGCGAGGCCGTACGCGCGTCCCGCCCCATATATCATAAGCTGCTGCGCGACCCAAGCCAGCGATCACTTTTCAATTTCCCAACCAAAGCCGTAAGCCAGGCCTGATTTCCTGCCCATGGGATGAGTCACTAACAATGGGCCAACAGAACGACTCAGCCCAGCGAACACCTGCGTCCAATCCTGGCTCGTCTCAAGGCCCAGCAGCTCCCGCTCGGTTCAAAGTTCATTGACCCAGACTGGATTGTGGGTGGCTAATATCCCGGAAGTTGCCGCACACCAGACTTACCTGCCTGCAGCACGGCGCTGGCTTTCTTTGCATTGTCCCATCTCACTCAACCTTAGCCACATCCTCAACACTATAAGATGTCGATTTCTACGTCCTCAGTATTCAGCTGCTGCTCGCAGTCCTCATCAGGTATGAGTGGACACCCAACCCCCCGCACCGATAAGTCGGCCGCTGAACATCACACTCGCCAAGGCGCACGCAGGGAGCACCAGGCCGAAGGGTGGCGTCGCGAACTCTCCAAGAAGATCAACATTTACAACGGCGATATCGACTCGTATCTCGACAAGTTCGTGCCCGCACGCACCGAATGCCCAATCATACCCCCCGCAGACGCGTCCTTAGCGTCCACACTCGTACCAAGGAAGGGTCGAGAAGTCGCTAACTACGGCCCCCTGGTGCGTCCCCCAGGGTCACGGTATCGGTAAATGTCTAACACTCACCTGAGCACAGATGGATATCTTCAAGGCTCTTCAAGACGAATTTCCCCAGGAGAAGAAGCTGTCATTCTACAACTGCCACAACCAGCCCATCGCATTTCCCTTCGCCGCACACGCTAATAGGCACTCACCTGCGAAGCCTGACATCACCGTTTCTTTCCCTGGGGAACCTCTTGCCGACAAGATAGTGTGTCCCAACTGGGATGGCTTCTCCATGGCGATCGAAGCCAAGGCTACCGAGGCGGAGGACCCTTTCGAAGGTGGTGACGGCATTACCCGTGCCGATGCTCTGGTGCAGCTCGCAATCAACGCGCGTAGCATCATGTACGCCCACGGCCTCCTGGCGACGTTCATGATTGGGATCTACGGGGATGTCGTACGCCTCGCTCGCTTTGACCACGCCTGCGCGGTCGCTACGCGTGCGTTCCCACTCAAGACTACAGAGGGTCTGGCCGCTATACAGAGGTTCTTCTGGAACTTCGTCCACCCTTGGGAAGGCGCTTTCGTGGGTGTCGACGCTTCCATGCGGAGGCTCACGGAGGAAGATCAGAAGTGGCTTAAGGGTGAGCATGGTCTTGGCAAGCTGAGAAAGCATCGCATTCGCGGCGTGAAACTCGGCGAAGGCCGTTGGACGAAGGTGTACGACAAAGAGGATCCCGGGACTTGGAAGGCGTTCTTCCTCTTCAAGCTTCTAGACATCAACACCAGGCTGTTTTCGCGTGCTACTATGGTTTGGCTCGGCATAGAAGACACTCGCATCTCTGGTGAACTCGAATCACCGCCTCCATTGCGCATCATCAAAGAGGCATGGCGCCAGGTGATACGGACACCCGAAGATCAGTTTTACGCCCGGCTCAAAGAGACCATTCCAGAAGAGGATTGGTGCGGTCTTCCTAAGCTGCTCCACGGATGTGACCTCGGTGTCCGGGATGTTGCGCGGTGGGACGCTGCTCAGGCTGGCGAGGAATGGAAAGGCGACGACGGTTTCCAATTGATTACCTCCGAATCGACCTCGTCGGAAACATCCTCCGAGTCTACTCCATCCTCCCTGTCCTCTGCATCTCCGTCGTCCACTTCGTCGCGCGCGGAGGTATCGGATGTCGAGATAACCGAGCCCTCAATCACGCCGCCTAGCTCAGCGACAGCAGCCCTCAACCGTTTGCCTCGCCCTATGCATCAGACGTATACCTGGAGACTTTTACGCGGTGAGACACATCGTGTTTACGAGCGCAGCCACATTCGCTTTGTTCTCGACACGGTGGGCCTGCCGTTATCCGAGTTCCGAAGTACGAAGGAGCTCGTGATGGCAATCCGAGACGGTATCAAAGGTGCGTATGCTCAAACTGCCCGTTATTTATCTAGGTGGCTGGTCCTGAGATTGCATACACACAGGTCACCGGCTCATGATGGAACGCGGCGGTGTGCTGCATCGGGATGTCAGTAGCGGCAACATTCTCATCGTCGACCCGGAGCCGGATGGACAGAGTCATCCATCGAAGGGGATACTGGGCGACTACGACTACAGCTCCATGACGCTCGAACCGCCTGACAAGGCTTCCACGCGGGTGTCTTCTGAGCTACCTCCCCTCCGCCCGCTTGAACTATCGGAACAGTTCCCGGACGTCGCAAAGTGTAAGGAGCGAACAGTGAGTGCATCCATCATAATATACGGCAGTCCATCGCCTGATCGTTGCACGCTACAGGGAACGTATTACTTCATGGCCGTCGAACTCGTGAGGCCTGGCATTGCAGTGGACGCCCATGATTCCCCTCACGACCTTGAATCATTCTTCTGGGTTCTCCTCTGGATTGTCCTACGGCACACCGACTATGAAAGAGGGAAAGGTGACGAAGCACTTTCTGCGCGCACCTTCAAATATGGAAACGACGGATCCGCGGCGGATGCCAAGCTTGCGTGGCTCGATCGGCGGGACGTGTTCGACCCGGTGCTTGCTATTCCTGGAAACCCGGCCCTCTCCGATCTCCTGAATGACTTCCATGCACTTGTATACAAGGCTAACAAGGGAAGGGTCCAAGAGCGTGTCTCGCTCACCTACGACGCCGTCCTTCGTATCTTCGACACTGCCATCGAGAGGGACGACTGGCCGGTCGGGGATAAAGCAATCCCATACCAACTGCTCGAGTTGCGAACAAAGCAGAGCCTGATCGCAGCGGCTGAGTCGGACTTGACAGCCCAGCTTGGCGATAAGCGGCCCAGGACCCTCGAAGATGACGGCGTGGAGAGCAACCCGGAGGACGAGGACGAGGATGAGATGGAGTCGATGCTGACGCTGCGCTCGGGTGCGTCCGCCACGGCGGCGAAGCGTCCAAGGGTGATCCCCGTCATGCTCGGGTCCAGCGAGCAAATAGCGGAAGTGTCGACGTCTCGTGCGCGCGGCTCTCGTGGATCGCGTGGAGGGAGCGTGCAAGAGCCCAAGGCGTCGGGAAGCAAGGGGAAGTAGGGGTCTGGGGTGCGCAATGTTTTCGGGGCTTGAGGCTTCTCGTGGTATGGCTTTCGGACATGTACGCTGTTTCGCTGCGCGATCTTCTCTGACTGTATCTGCACATCACTGCTACTAGTATCATACCCTCTAATCTAATACTTGTTTATGCAAGCTGGTATTTGCGTAGTGCCCATTCTGTGGACGGAAGTCTCACTGTTTCGAAGCGAAATGTCAGCCATCTTCACAAGGAGCCTGCTCAAGCCTGCCTTGAGATAGGGTAGACTCTCTGGACCTTTAACAGCTGAATCCGATAAACCGAGAGCAGACTTCCGATAATATTACAGCGTTCGTCAAGAGTCATTCACACCGTAAACGTCCATCCGTCGTCGACCTATCCACACACCCAGCGGCGCGCCCGGCGCGTCGTCCCTACACCTGCGCGCCCTCAAGACCTGAACTCGCGCCTGTCGCCGAGCTCCATCTCGTTGCCCGCACCGATGCCGATGCTCCTGCCCCTGCTGCCCGCGTCGCTCGCGCGCTTCTTATGGCCCCCGACTAGCTTCCCCGCCTCCCTCGGCCGCTGGGGCGCGGGCATGTAGATGGCGGCGCCCGCGCCCGTCGAAGATGACCCAGGTGCGAGGGGCTCCTGCGAGCCGGCCGGGCGGAACGCGAGCTCCTCGTCCCGCGCACCCCCGCGGAGAACGCCAGCTTGTCTGGAGGTGCCGGGAAATTCGTCAGGACTGAGGCGGGGAAGGGTGGGTAGGGTGTGAGTGCGTACCTCGCCTTGCGCCGCGCGTAGATGACCTCGTCCTTGACCTCGTCGACCTTCTTGTTCACGTAGCGCATGGTGATGAAGGTCATCACGAGCAGCGCGAGCGTCACGCCCGCCTTGATGCCCCGCGTAATCGCCTTTTCCTCTGCACGTGCGCATCCGAATCAGCATCCACGTACGGCGTACAGATCCTGCGGGGACGAGAGGAGAGACGCACCGTCCTTATCCAGCCCGACACCGAGGTACACGAACCCGAGCTGCTTCGGCAGCGAGAGCGTCATGGCAACGAGGAACGTCCACACCGACATCCCGCACGCGGAGAAGAACGCGGTGAGAACTGAAGAGCACAGCACAGCCATCAGCGTGCAGTATCTGTGAGATAGCGCGGCAAACACGCACAGTGGCCGGGGAGGAAGGTGAGCCGCAGCATGGTGGGCAGGACGAACCCGCCCTCGCGCACGACCTGCGCGCGCAGCGCCCACTTCAGCTTCTTCTCCTCCTGCTGCTTCCCGCGCGCGAGGCAGAACGTCTTGACGGCGCTGTTGAAGGGCCGGGCGTCAGCGTCCGCGCGTCTGGCACAAGCGGGGGACAGGGGAACACATACTAGAACGCGGCAAGCTCGCCGACGATCGTCCCCGCGGCGACGATCCCAAACCCGACCCACACGCCCCAGACGTTTCCGCACCAGATCGCGACCACCTCTTGTCCGGCCAGCTGGAGGGACGCGTCAGCTGAGAGCGCGGTCTCCACGCGCCATGGTGGGGACGTACCGGCGGGAAGGAGAGCAGGAATATGACCGCGATGGGGATCGCCCAAGCGCCTGTCGTGCTGCATTCGGGGACGCCAGCGGTGAGCACCGTGCACGCACGGGAGAGGAGCGCACGACTCACCGGTTCAGCCAGTCTGCCATGGGCTGCAGGAACTTGATGATATCCTTCTTGAACACCACGGCGAGGATGATGATTATGTGGAAAGCGATCAGCCCGGCGATGATCACTGGGCGTCGAAAAAAAGGGTCAGCATCGTCCCTAGCCGCGTGGTTTGGGGAAAATACGCACTCATCGAGCGGGCGTTCGCATATCGCCGCCAGTTGAGGAAGCGCCGCCAGTCGCCCAGGAGCTTCGTCTTCGACGCGAGGACCTGCACCTCGCTCGGCGTCGGGCTGGGGGTGCGGAGCACGGCGCGCACGTCCGCCAGCGCCGGCTCCTTGTCGTAAGACGCCCCGCCCACGTTGGGGGCGTAGACCAGGTTCGGCACCTCAGCGGTGTATGCGGGGATGGAGTCCTTGTGGCCCCGCGCGCCGTAGCCGACGGCGGTCACTGGGGCGGGAGGGTAGACGCGGCCGGGCATCGGTGGAGGCTGCTCTAGAGACCGTGAGCTGGAGCCGGTAGGGACCCTGGTGTGTGCGATGTGAGTGTGAGAGGTTTTATATGAAGGAGACAGACGCACGAGTGAAAAGTCATGGGTGCACGGAAAGTTGGATCGTAAGCTTAAAAAATAGCACACGCGAAGGAGCCGCTCTGCTGGGGTGGGGCGGAGAAGAAGGCGAGAAAGAACAGTGGCAGGTTGACAGGAGATCCTCGCGTTGGTACGCGCTCTTTATGTACTACGATATCATCTCCGTCCTAGGGGGTGGAGAGGCGAGGCCGATCCTCCGCTACGTCGCAGAACAGCGGAAAGGCGCACTCCGCGCCATAGGCACTGCCTTCCGCGCACAACCTGCGCAGTCTCCGCAGGGGAACGCGTCGAAATCCGGATGATTGGCAACGTTCCTAAGCTTCTGAAGGCAGATCGTGCGAGTCCACACTCTTTTTGGCCCGCCTAAAAAATCTTGCGGTTGGATAAGCTGTGCCGATCTGGGTTTGCGAGACGACTCCATTGGCCTCCGCCGTCGCTAGACCCTACCAAGACTCTCGACCGAGTCGTCGCGGAGTAGCGCTTGATGTGGAGGACGAGAGAGGCGGTGGGGCTGCGGGGCGGACTGCAGGAAAGAAGTGCATGCATGGCCCGTAGCGGCCCGTTCGGACCATGAGCGTAATGGGGATGTGTCCGAGCAAGGGGTTTGGATGACAGTCGAAGCAGGATCGGAGGGCGGATGTATACTCTTGGCGGGTAGCGAGGCGTGTGCAGATGTCGAAGACACTGCTACGGGCAGAATGTGTGTCCGGAATGGGTGGTGGGCGAGACGCCTATCGGACCGAGCACAGCTGTATCCATCACGTAGACTGCGCCGAATAGATCGATCTCGTACACAGATGCACTGCCTATAGGGGTACCGGCGGGCCATTTTCACCAGTCCGTGCGACGATCGGGCCTCAGCGCGCAACTAGCGCACGGCGCGCCAAGGAATAGCGGAACGCGATCGAGAATACGACTCGTGTCGAGTGAGTAGCGTGCTTGTGTAGATCTTACTGAGCTCGCTCAGGTGACGACTTTGTGTACACTCGTAATCTGTGCATGTGATCCTATGCGCGTGTTTGTAAACCAACTCTGCTGCACGAGCCGTTGCTCACTCGGTACATTGGGTGCCTCACAACTTACTTTAAATGTACCAAAGGAGCAACAACGGGTGGGATGGAGGCGGTTGTGGTCGTAACAGTGTAGAACACCGCAGCGCGCCGCACGGTCGTGTCATCAGAGTAGAATTGTCCGGCCGTTATGACCAGCAAGCGTGAGTTGTTGTCGTTCCGTGGTCCTGCCAAGATATTTCCACGCGTATGTTCCGTAGAACAACTGGTTTAACAGGCATCCATGCTGTACCTGGGAGAGTTCCTTGTTTGAGATGCATGCCGGCTTCAAATCGTACATGTCCGTCATCCGGTCTGTTTGAAGCGCAACCACGTTTTTGTATGAGTTTGAACGTTCGCAGGCAGTGGACGTACGGTGCAAATAATAGACACACCGCGAGTTCCGTAGGTTTCTCCGATAGAACTCCAGAATGAGCATCTTTATATGTCAAGGCGTGCATACGCCGAGCATCCTTGCACCGATTATCGAGCATGAGAGGAATTTAGAGTAGAGGAAAACAAGTAGCCGGAGAGGCGCCGGTACGCGTCGCGTCGCGTCTCCGGATTCGGCCATGACGCGCCTCCCGACGCGTACGCGCCTGTGGCGGAGCTGCCCCGCACCTCGACGTCATGGCCCCGCCCGCCCTCATACATATACCCCCGCCTGCCACACCCCGCGCTCATCTCACCACCGCACCTCCGACTACCACAACCTCATCGCACAACCACCCGATACACCCATCACGACACGCGCAGCACGATGAGCAACTACGGTACGCTGCCATCACGATATACCCCTCAAAGTGGCTGCGCACTCACGCGACACCCCGCCCGCAGCGAGCGAAAGACAGGCCGACCAGGACTTCTCCTACAAGACCGGCAACTACCCGCCCCCCAACGACAGTACGTCCCCTTCCTCCCCTCCTCTCTCCCCTCCCCCACCACCTCCCTAACACACACCTCTACAGCGACCTCCTCTGGCGGGTACGGCTCCGCCGACACCTTCGCCCCACACTCCCAGCGACACGCCGACCCGACCCCCGCTTCCTCCAACAGCAACGGCCTGATCGACCAGTCGCTCGACGGCGGCCCCGTCGGGCGCGAGCTGCAGGACGCGAAGCAGGGCGCCGACCCGCGCGCGCGCGAGGCGTTCGCGCACGAGGCGCGCCGGGATTTCGCGCCGGGATCGCAGGGTCAGTATGGCGAGAGCGTGCAGTCGCGTGAGGAGGCGGGGGAGAAGCTCGCGACGGGCTATGCGGACCAGCGCGGGCGGCAGTATGAGGGCGGGGGCGCGGCGAGTGGGGAGGGCGACCAGGGGGCGTTCTAGAGCATGAATAGTAGTAACAGCAGTTTCTGAGCATCATTGTATATCAGCGTCGCAGCACATTTGACCCCGCATCCTTGACCATTCTCCCATGCCGCAACGCGCATGCTCCGAGATGCATTCCACAGTATGAGATCACCTAGACTGCCAGAGACGACCGAACGGAACCCGCAGCGCCGTCGTGCACACCATCACACCAGGAGAGTGAGCCGAACGTATTAACCAAGGATATGTTTTTGCAGCGCCCCTCCGGCGGACGCGCGGCAAATAATGAACACCAGGATAGTCAGAGCGGACGCGCCGCCGCCGTCCCATTCCGCTCCATATCGTACCGTACCGTACACACCCCCGCTCCCAACTGGCGCGCCTGATGACACAAGCGGCAGACGACAGACACGACGCTCTAGTCGTCCTTCTTCCCGATCCGCTTCTCGGCCTCGTCGATCGCGGCCTTGTCCGTCTGCGGGTCCGACGCGGCTGCAGCGCGAGACGGCCGGGGGTTAGACAAGGGGGAAGTGAAAGGTGAAAGTGCTGGGACTTACCACCGAACATGCCGCCGACCTTGAATGGCCGCTTGAGGTCGCCCTCGGCGGGCTTGCCGAGCAGGTGGATCGAGACCGGCTTCGCGTCGTAGAGCGTCTTCAGACCCATGAGTGCCTGGATGAACAACGGCTGGGTGTAGCTGGAGGGTAACACGTCAGTGCAAAGTTCCGGCGTGGATGAAGGTCCGGAGTGACCGGAGGGTCGCGAGATATTGTAGAAGAGCGAAGTAAGGGGAGGAATGACTGTGGTAGTAGACTAAGAGCAGAAACACATACTTGAGGTAGAGATGCATGAACGCCATCATCGCGAGACCCATGTACACCGCGCGCACGAGCTTCGAGACCTCGCCCAGGTCGTAGTCGCGCACCGTCGTCGTGACCAGCTTGCCCCCGTCTTTGTTCTGTGCCGCTCGTCAGCCATAGTTCCCCGGAGATACGTGAAGAACGCACCATCGCATTAGGCTCGACTGCGGCCACGGCAGCGCGCCAGGTCAGCACCAGCTCACAGCGCGTCACGCGAGCACACAACGCGGTACGCACCATACTTGAGCACCGTCTGGTCGTTCTTCTTCCGGATCTGCAGCGCCCCATACACATGAGTACCGAGCACACGCTATACCCGCGGGGACGCACGCACCTGTTGCGCGACGTAGTAGTACACCGCAAGGACGACGGCCTGGGTCGCGACGTACGCAATGCGCACGTAGATGAGCACCTGCGGGTCCTCGAACGGCACCCTCTTCGCCACTGTTCACGCACAGCACACGCGGAATATTGCACACGAGCGAGCCGAAAGGGACCGGAAAAACAGCGGGACGGGCGCGGTGAGCATTCGGCGCGCTGGCGGAGTGTGCGGGCGCGGACAGACCTTGCATGGCGGCGAGGGAGATGACGAGGTTGTTCATGGCCGGGTTCATGGTTGCAATGCCGAGGGGGTGGGTGCCGGTGCGAGGAGGGGGTGACGGGGAGGAGGTGGTGGAGGTGGACTGAGGAGAGGACGGAGGAGACGGAGTGCGCGGCCAGCGCGGCTGCTCCGAAAAATGGGTTAGACGTGTCGCTTCCTTTCTGGGCGCCACCGTGCCTCCTGCCACGTGGATTTATATGTTGGGCGCCTACAGCATCAATGTCGTCGATGCAGCGAATCTCCTTTGCTCTCTGCCATGACGTTGATGTGTATTCACCGCTACTCTCTCAATTGAGTGTGGGTCCTTGTACACAACTCCGCCGGCCTTTATACCCTTGGTTGGTAAGTACTTGTACAAGCGTCGCTGACACCAGAGGTTCGTGGCTGTGCCCGAATCTGCAAGCAATATCGGGCAATGTCACTATACGCTTGGCATCCGAGACCAACATACGGGCATGGCGCAAGTTGATGGCTACATGCTGAGGAAGTATTCCAGATGGAAAAGAAGGATACAACAAACACGTTCAGTCCGCGTGGACATTTCGAGAAGTGGAAAAGCCACGGCACCTCTGCCTCATTGCCTGTGCTGCGGTAAGCTCGAGTAGCTTGCTACCTACGCTCGTCCACCCCCGCTGGCTCTCCTAAGCACACACGAACAATGGCCTCACCCCACCCGGATACCTCTACTCCGCCTACTTTCCAGCGCGATGTGGACATCTGGATCGAAGATGGGAACGTCGTGCTCGTGGCGGACCACAGCGTCGCCTTCCGCATCTACAAGAGTCTCCTCGCCCATCATGCTACGATCTTCAACGACATGTTCTCCCTAAGCCACTCTGATGTTGACGGTGAAGAGACGATTGACAACGTCCCCGTCGTTCACCTTGCCGATCCTCCCGATGCGCTGCGTATCTTCCTACTAATCCTGATGTCCTCCGGGTTCAGGTACGCACACCATTCCATATTTCTATCACAAGTCATGTCTGAACAACGCACTTTTCACTCGCAGTACTCCCCGTTGGTCACACCCGAAGCTTCCAGAGCAACTGCCGTTCTCCACATTTGACGGCCTCCTGCGAATAGCCCACAAATACGAGGCGATTCACATCCTTCCACTTCTCTCCAAATTCCTCGATGCTATCGCCTACATTGCCCGGGATGGGCTGTTGGGCGAAGACCGCGTATGCCGCCCCGCCCCCGAGGTGGAATCACTCCCATTCGCGGTCCTGGTGTCCGATGACGATATCCTCGGGGTCCTTGACCTCGCGCGATGCATCGGCGCGGACAACGCCATTGCGGCGGCTATGCTCTGGCAATGCTGCCTCCGCGGGCCCGTATTCCTGCGCGACGGTCTAGTCCGAGAAGGGGCTGTCGTCTGTCGGCTCTCCGAGGACGATTACGTTCGATGCGTATCTGCTTTACCACGCCTCCTGCTCTTGCGCCGCGACATTGTCCTTAGTACGATGAACTCTACGAATGCGGCGCTATTCAAGAACTGCACGAAGCAGTATTCCCGGAAAGACGAATGCAGAAATTCCATCAACGCCCTT
Source organism: Trametes versicolor FP-101664 SS1 (assembly GCF_000271585.1). Lineage (NCBI taxonomy): Eukaryota > Fungi > Basidiomycota > Agaricomycetes > Polyporales > Polyporaceae > Trametes > Trametes versicolor. The sequence goes on from NW_007360327.1 coordinate 2,789,148, forward strand.
GCCTCCAAGTACAGGCAGAAACCCCCGGCTATAGAGATGACGAATCCCGCCCCAGACGCGCAGGATGGTCGGGTCTGGTACGGCGCATGGATGCATCCTAGTAATCCTACTACCATGTGTGCAGCGTGTTCTAGCCGCTCACTCCAGGAATTGGGGAACGCATTTGACATGTATTGGCGTCAGGACCTCCCGAAACTGTTCCAGCTGTGATGTGTTAGTAGTTCTACCTACCATCTCCTCCCTCGTCCCTCGTCTTCAGTATACCATTTGCTAGCATGTACTCCCACGTCATCAGACTCACACGCCATCCTCATATTTCCAATGACGACGCGATCAACTGAAAGGCCCTTGACCTCGCACTGTAGCGGCCACGCTCTGGCAGTGCTGCGTGCAGAGGCCTCTCTACACGTGCGACGGCGTCATCCGGCGACTGTCCGAGGAGGACTACGTACGATGCGTAGTCGCTTTACCGCAGCTCCTCCTGGCACGTCGCGACCCCATCGAACGGAGAGTCACTCCTGTTCTCGGAAGGAAGGACGCAGTTAGGATTAAGCGAAGGTTAGCTTCGCGATCGATAAACAAGTAGAAAATAATGGCGGTATGATAATAGCGATACATAGATACAGTCAGAGAAGATCGCGCAGCGAAACAGCGTACATGTCCGAAATCCATACCGCGAGAGGCCTCAAGCTTCGGAAACATTGTGCCCCCGACCCTTTCTTCCCCTTGCTTACGGACGCCTTGGGCTCTTACCCGCTCCTTCCCTTCTTAAAACGCTGGCCGGATCCACGCGCTCCACGCGATCCACGAGAATCTCGGGTGCGAGACGTCGACGCTCCCGCTGTTTGCTTGCTGGAACCGAGCATCGCGGGGATCATCCTTGGACGCTTCGCCGCCATGGCGGACGCACCCGAGTACAGCTCTGACACCATCGACACCACCTCGTCCTCGGAGATGCTCTGGGTGCTGTCGTTTTCTAGGGCCCATGGCCGCTTCCTGGTCTTGTCATTCTCATCGTCTGTCTTGGCTTGTGACTCGATCACGCTGGGCCACGTTCGCAAGTCGACCAGCTTGTACGGAAGGGCCTTGTCTCCAACCGGCCAGTCGTCTCGCTCGATAGCGGTGTCGAAGATACGAAGGACGGCATCGTAGGTGAGTGGGACACACTCGGTCAGCTCCTTCATCGTGGCGTTGTATACCAGCTTATGGAAGGAATGCAAAAGTTCGGTGAGAGGTGAGTTTCCGGTGATCACGAGGCAAGGGTTGAGTCTCCGGGTGCGATGGAGCCATCCCTGCTTGGCAACCGTGGCACGTCCGTCATGTCCGAGCTCAAAAGTGAGCTTACATGCTTCCTCGCGGCTTTCGTGTCGGTGGTCGGTGTGACGGAGGATAATCCAGAGAAGAACCCAGAAGAATGATTCGAGATCGTGAGGATAATCATGATTGACGTCCGTGACGATGGGATCCAGTAGGTCGAGAGCTATGAAGTGATACGACCTCTGTGATAGAAAATGATCAGAAGGTGGTCTTTCTCTGCTATGCGCAGATTGAAAACACTCACTGTGCGCTCTTTGCAGCCCGTAACACCCAAAAACTCGTCTTCAAGCTCGAGCGGACGAAGGGGCGGCGGTTCAGGAAGCACATCCTCGGAGGCCTCGCCGGAGGGGTAGAGCGTCATCGAGCTGTCATCGTAGTCGTGCAGTATCCCCTTCGAGGCAGGGTGCGTCTGAGGATCCTCGACGATGAGTATGTTGCCACTACTAACGTCGCGATGCAGTACGCCGCCGCGCTCCATCATCAGCTGGTGACCTGTGTGCATGTGATGTCAGGACCAGCTGTATGGCAACACCGTGCGCTGATTAGGCCTACGCACCTTTGATAGCGTCCCAAATAGCCATGACAAGTTCCTTCGTACTTCTGAACTCGGACAATGGCCGTCCGACCGTGTCAATGACAAAGCGCATATGACTGCCCTCATAGACTTGGTAATCTCTGCCATTCTTGATCCTAGAAGTTCTGCAAGAGTAAGTGCGATGCATGGTAGGATGAGGCAAGCGGGCTGCTATTGTTACGCCAGACGGCTTGAATGCCACCGGGCAAGACTTTGATAGCGCGCGTAGACCCTTGTCGCCGGACGTCTCGAAGGTCACAGATCCCGGCTGTTCGGATTCGAGAAATATCCGCTTGAGGGGGGATGCTCTTGGGGCTCTTCGGCGATGAAAGTCTCAGTGTTACTGCTACAACTGCCAAAGCCACAGAGTGGGTGGCAGCAAGCCATAGCCACCGTGCCTCCCGACCACGTGGCTGTATATGTTGGGCGCCTACAGCATCACTGTCGTAGGCTCGCAGTCGTCTAGATCTCGCCGATGCAGTCGATCTATATTCACCGTTACTCTCTCAATTGAGTGTGGGTCCTTGTACACAACTCCGCCGGCCTTTATACCCTTGGTTGGTAAGTACTTGTACAAGCGTCGCTGACACCAGAGGCTCGTGGCTGTGCCCGAATCTGCAAGCAATATCGGGCAATGTCGCTCTACGCTCGGCATCCGAGACCAACATACGGGCATGGCGCAAGTTAATGGCTACATGCTGAGGAAGTATTCCAGATGGAAAAGAAGGATACAACAAACACGTTCAGTCCGCGTGGACATTTCGAGAAGTGGAAAAGCCACGGCACATCTGCGGCATTGCCTGTGCTGCGGTAAGCTCGAGTAGCTTGCTACCTACGCTCGTCCACCCCCGCTGGCTCTCCTAAGCCAACACGAACAATGGCCTCACCCCACCCGGATACCTCTACTCCGCCTACTTTCCAGCGCGATGTGGACATCTGGATCGAAGATGGGAACGTCGTGCTCGTGGCGGACCACAGTGTCGCCTTCCGTCTGTACCGGGGTCTCCTTGCCCACCATTCCACCATCTTCCACGACATGTTCTCTATAGGCAACGCTGTTTCCGGGGACGACGAGAAGATGGACGATGTTCCTGTTGTCCACCTCACCGATCCACCAGAAGCGCTCCGCCTCTTCCTCCTGGTCCTGATATCTTCCGGATTCAGGTAAGCGTCTCGATGCGGTCATGGCCAGACACGTTTCACTCATACGTCTTTCTCCTTCAGCACACCCCGCTGGTCGCATGCGAACCTCCCGGAGGACTTGCCCTTCCCGATGTTCGACGCCATCATGCGGATAGCCCACAAGTACGAGGCGACCCGCATCCTTTCGACGTTGTCATACCTTCTTGGCGAGATGGCGAATGTATCTCGACGCGGACCTTGGGGCGATAAACGCTTAGATCTATCTCACAGCGAATCATTCCGAGATTCGCATGCCACCCTCGTATTTTCCAACGACCACGCGATCGAGGCCCTCGATCTCGCACGATGTGTCGGCGCGAAGCCCAGCGTCGTGGCGGCCTTTCTCTGGCAATGCTGCGTCCAAGGGCCGCTCTACCTCCGTGACGGCATCACGCGCGACGGCGTCGTCCGGCGACTGTCCGAGGAGGACTACGTACGCTGCGTAGCCGCTTTACCGCAGCTCCTCCTGGCACGCCGCGACTTGGTCCTGCAGACTGCGCGGTCGAACGTTTCGCTTGTGGCTCGGAGGCCGTGCGCGAGGGGCACGACTTGTACAGAAGACTTCTGCGACAAGTATACACAGAATCCCCCGCCTATGAACCTGGAGGGTGGAGAGGGTAGCGCGGTCGTACCGTATGACGGGGAGCTATCGTGGAATTGGAGTAGGACTTGCATGTGCAATTCGTGTTATGGATGGCTCCTTCAGGACCTTAGGAGGGCTTTCCAGAGATATTGGGAGTTCGACTTGCCGAAGATATTCCAACTGTAATATATCACTACGTAGTCGTCTCCCGATTTTGACATACCACATACTTCCGTGCATTCCCGCATTATCTGGCGACGACGTGATTATATAACGGCGTTGCACTCGCTCAATAAGCTAGCACCGACGGATTCGCTCTCGCGACCTGCAGACTCTTGCACTGATACGGTCTCACCTTGGTTTTCGTCCCCAGCTGCTCTCCGACGAGGACTCAGTACCCAATGCTCCTTGTTCCCACCAAGTGGCGCGTTGAGTACTAGTGCAGCGCTGCCGCCGCAAGCACCATCGCCTAGCGATCTCAGGATGAAGAACGCTTCCCGTATGCTGAACGGAAGCAGGAGACGGTGCTCAACAAGTGCCAGTAGCATTAACAAACGAGTTATCCACGTCACAACGTATCATAGGAGCGGTATATCACGAGAAGATCACGCAGCGAAACCGTTTACATCTCTGAAAGCCATAGCACGACAGACCTCATACCCGGGAAACATTGTGCGCTTCGGACGTCTTCTTCGCCTTTCTTCTGGATGCCTTGAAACCACGCGAGCTACGGGCGCGCGACGTTTACGCAGCCCCTATTACTGCCGAGCTTGGCAGGAATCACTTGTCTTCGGACGCTTCGCCGCCATGGCGGACGCGCTCGAGTGCAGCGACATCATCGACTTTACCTGGTCATCGGAGTCGCTCTGCACGCCGTCGTAATCGAGGGTACGGGACCGCTTATCGCCGACCTGGTCTTGAGATTCCTGCGGTCTGGTAGGAATCAGGCTGTCCCATGGCGTGCTGGTCAGCGCGTATGGGATCGCTGCGTCATCGACAGGCCAGTCTTCCCGCTCGATGGCGGCGTCGAAGACGTCAAGGACAGTCTTGTAGCTGAGAGGGACGCGGTCTGTTCTGATTCCCTTGTTAGCCTTCCATACGAGTGAATGGAAGTCGCTCAGGAGAGCAGTGAGGGGTGGGTTGCTGGTGATGACGAGGACCACGTCGTTGTCGTCTATCCGATCGAGCCAGGCTTTCTTGCCCATGGTCGCGAGCGCGTCCTCTCCATAGTGAAATGTAAATTGACACGCTCGCTCTCCGCTCTCGTGCTCGTGCTTGGTGTGGCGGAGGATGATCCAGAGGAGGACCCAGAAGAAGGATTCAAGATCGTGGTGGGAATCATGGGCGGCCACCGTAACGAGCGGGTTCACCAGAGCTAGAGCCTTGAAGTAATATGTTCCCTGTGAGAGCGTCGTCGAGCTGCAATCGTAGTCATGCAGTATTCCCATCGAGGATGGATGCTCCTGCGACTCCTCGACGATGAGAATGTTAGCGCTACTGACATCCCGATGCAGTATTCCATCGCACTCTATCATCAGCTGGTGACCTGCACGCATGCGATGTCAAAACACGCAATGTAAATAGAGAATGCACATGGGCAGATTAGGCTTACGCACCCTTGATAGCGTCCCGGATAGCCATGGCGAGCGCCTTCGTACTTCTGAACTGGGACAACGGTAATCCGACCGTGTCAGTGACAAAGCGCGTATGACTGCGCTCGTAAGCCTGGTTATCTTTGCCATTCTTGGTCCTAGAAATTCTGCAAGAGTGAGTTTGATGCATAGTAGGGTGAGGCAGGCGGGCTGCTGTTACGCAGGACGGTAATTGGCGAGATGATACCGGGCGGAGACCTTTGTCGGACGTCTCGAGGGTCATGGAACCGTATACGGGTCCGTGCAATATCCACTTGAGGGGGATGCTCTTGGGGCTCCTCGACGATGAGAGTCCCGGTGTTGCCGCTTCAACTGAAGCCGCAGCAAGCCACATCCTCTGTGCCTCCCGCCCACGTGGCTTTTCCGCATGAGCGCCTATATGCACAATCATCGTGGGCGCGGCCGCTCCGAGTCGCCATGCTCTCTTTCACTCTCTGCAACGTTGATGTTACTTTCTGCTATTCCTTTAGTCAAGCGTCGCTGCCGCCAGAGGCTATGCCCTGATGACGGACTCCGTCATCCGTCGCCGAACGTCAGCCGGGTTTATGGACGCAAGTGAGACAAAGAACATATGATCGACAATAAGTCCGCCGTTCAACTTGTCGATTCTCCCAATGCGTCACACAACTTCCCCCGCCCTTGATATCCCCTGAGTTCGGGTACGTGTGCTACTCTATATCGCCGCAGCACGCCATTTTGACTCACGTGAATTTATCCCGTAGTGCTTGCCCCTGATCGCACCCAAAGCTGAATAGAAATTGCATTTCTCAGCATTCGACGCCCTCTTACAAATGACCCACAAATACGAGGCGCCGCACATTCCCTTTTACTCTTCAAACTCCTTGCCTTTATTGCTCTCTCGTCGCCTGGGACAGGCTGTGGGGTCAGGGCGCCTACTCACCTAGTGTGGAGGCGGAAGCATTTCCAGTTGCGGTTCTGAAGTCGGATGCGGGGCGTCCTAGAGGTTCTTGACCTTGCTGAATGCAACGGCGCGAGAAACACATTGACGACGGCCGCGTTCTGGCAGTGCTGCCTGTGCGGACCTGGCTTGAGGCTCCGCGACGGCATCGCTCGAGAAAGGGGCCTCGTCAGTCCACTCTCCGAAGACTTTTACACTCCATGTGTAGCGCCTTCAGATGCTGTGTGAAGTCGCCGTGCAGGCAAGAGGACTGCAAAAGTTCCATCAACGCCCGTGCTTCCATGTAGGTGTAAGTTCGGATTCCTTCTGCTATAGAACTGACGAACTCTTACAACAGAATCAGAGGGCGATTGAAGTCCCGAGCGCTGTGGACATCACATGTGCGGCGAGCCTCACCCTGCTGACACAACGCCGGGTGACGACTCCGTGGCTGCGCTTGTGGAAGCCTCTTGAGAGGTAGGGCAAAGGTTTGCATCGGGCTGGCACACAGCTCTAATCGGTCCGGCAAAGCAGTATTCCACTGGATGCCGAACGGGCCAAATGGAAAGCGTATCGACACTGTTTGTTTGGAGAAGGCCTATGGACTTTGCGGGACACCTGAACCGGTCTGGGTCCTTCTCTGTGGGGACTGCGTAGGTTGTGCAAGAAGGGAAGACCCCCCGGCGCGGAGTGCACCCTCCTGCTGTTCTCAGGCATCGCGTATGGGCAGCTTCTCTCCTCTACGGTGAGCATGGCACAGTTGTATATAAGGGGCGAACACTGATGCGGCTCTCCCGCTGACTTATCTCTGTTCTTTTTCGCCTCCTCCTCCGCGTCACTTTGTCTTGAGCGGCTTTCGCGAGAGAGCTTTTTTTCGAGCTGCAAATTGGTTCTGCGAACGTGTATAGGTACCTACGATACAAGTGTAAGTCCATCTCTTCATTCCGGACCAATTTCGCTAACATCCCACGCATCAGGGTCGTTTCAGGGTCTGGTGCATAGTCGCCACAGCTACCGATACCGATGTCCGGCCACGCTTACCCTACCGTCCCTGCGACCGCGATTGACTGGGGTGCGCGAGAGAGTAAAGACTCCATCGACCAGTACACCATCGAGATGCCAAGCCAGGCGTATAGTCCGAGCACACGCACGTCGTCTTACGAGGACGACAAAGAATTGGGGACCGTGAACGTGCGCGCAGTGCTGCGTACACCGAGTCCGACGCCGAGCGAAGCGCAAATGCTCGCGCCGAAGACGAAATTCATGGACAGCGTGCGGCGCATCCTGGACTGGCGGCGCTACTTGGACTGGCGGCGGTATGCGAACCCCCGCGTGATGGGTGCGTGTCATCCTTGCACCGTGTCGTCAGAAATTGTGCTGAGGCGGCTGTCGATGTGCAGCGACATTCGCGCAGGTTGTTTGCGCCAACGTGCTCTTCATCCTTTTCCTGGTGTACCAGATAAAGATAATCATTTGGCTGCAGCCGTTCGCGAAATGGATGGATGAGTGAGTCTCGCCCTCGTCTGCCCTGCGTGCAAGGTACTCACCACTTTCTTTCCGATGCAGCACACCAGGCGGCTGGTTGATCCCCATCGCGATCATTTCCGTGTTCTCGTTCCTGCCGGTACGTCCCCTCCATGTCGTATTGCTGTACGGCGCGAAGATCTAGCTAAAGCGCTACTTCAGCTGTTTGGATACGAAATCGTCACGATTATGTGCGTAGACCTCTGGGGCGTGCGGATCGGTTTTGGCCTCATCGCGGCGGGGACGCTCCTTGGCGAGCTTGCTGCTTTCTAGTATGTCGTCTCTCGTCTCCCGCTTGCGCAACACGCGTGCATACTAATACCCGACACCTATGCAGTGCCCCCCAGTCGTTCCGCTACGCACGCGGGAAGCTCTTCGAGGACAAGCAACTGAACTGGGCGCTGTACGCGCAGGTTGTGCGCGAGGGCGGGCTGGTCGTCCCGACCATCATTCGATCGTCGTTTCTTCCCGGACAAAGTGTGTCTGCACGCTCTATTCCAAAGGTCTCGCTCGCTGAGAGATCGCGACGCGTGCTGTAGTGCTCACCGCTGTCTTCTCCACGTGTGGGATGCCGGTATGGTGCTTCATGGTCTCCACGACGCTCTCGCTCCCGAAGCAACTCACCATCGTATACCTCAGTGCCGCCGTAACCACCGCAGGTTCATCTCATTTCTTCACCCTTCTGTCTCTCCATGTGATGCAGGGATGGCTGATGCGTACGGGCAGGGAACCCATTGACGACGGGGATCGTCAAGATTGTTGTGCTGATCGCGATGCTCACGACGATGGCCTGTGCGACGCACTACGTGAACAGGAAGGTCGACGAGGTCAAGCGCAGTGTCATCTACGCACGACGGAAGGCGAGGTACGCACCTTCATACACCGCCCAGCCTTCCCCGTCCCGCCCCACCGAGCCCCGCCCTGACCAATCCCCTGGCACCTGCAGACAAGCGAGTATGCTCCGCGGGGAAGAGCGGCTACCGATGGAAGAGGAGCTCGCGCTCCGCTCCACCGCCCCTCAAGACCCGCCCGCACGGACGCGTTCGTTGACTGGCGAGGGCGCTGAGTGCGTCATCATCCACATGCCCGTCCCGCAACGGGTAGCGGTGGCGGCGGTGCGCGGTGTGGCAAGGCCGTTCGGAGGCTGAGTGAAGCGCAAGAGCGCTGTGGGCATCGTCGATGTGAACAACGTCGCGGAGCTGCAGCTCGGCGACAGGCGCGAGTTGAGGCCTTGAGGGCCCACAGGTATACGGGCGACGTCACGGTGTCGGGCTTGTCGGTGGATATGTGTATAGGTCGAAGACAGAAGGAAGTTTGCGATGTACGCACCTTTGACATGTGCTGTAACAGTATCTGAAGTTTGTTCTCGGTTTGTCGGCTCGCGGTGCTTGTCGCTGGAGGCGTCCGAGAATTCAAGTGACTCAAGGCAGGCCTGAGCAAGCTCGCAACACGAAGGGTCCGCAACTCAAGCCGACTGGTGAGTTGCGATCATATATGTCCTACGATCGTTACCACACTGGCTGAAATTCCTAGAGCTGCAGTAGATTGGTGGAAGTTTGGGATATCGAAGTTACGAGCGAGGCGGCACATGAGCACGACGTAGCTAGGATTGAGCTCATGCCCTGGACCCTGGTGGACCGCGCAGTGCGAAGTGAGAGTGATTGCTCCCGGGGTCCGTTCGCCAACAAGTTGATCACTGCGGGCGTAGCGATTTGTAGCTGCGCACGCACTTTTGAGGGCGGCTCTCCCCTGAATTATTCTGCTAACTCCCTCCGGCATTCGTCCGCAGACGGCGCGAGGTACACTTCAGACTTGGCGTGGCCCTTTGTGGTGATGAAGATCGCATGTCTCTGCTGCGCGGGCGGCCGTGAGCCTGCCAGAACATACTATGGTCGGCAATTCGACTCTCGTGACACATTATGCTAGCGCGAGAGCTGCAGCATATGAAGACTGTGAGGTGGATTTCAGTCATGTGCATGAGTACGCAGATAACGCATACTTAAACGCTCCAGGATTGAGATTCTTGGCTTGCTCGATCATCTCTTTCTGCGAGTGATAAACTTGCCGGCGAAGACGCACAGCATAGTTGCTTCGAGTCGTCGCGTGGAATGTGTCTATCGGGTGTAGACGCGGGTGTGTTTTATAAGAAGTATGTCGTATCTCGTGGCGAGATGAGTAAATATCGTCACATATCGCTGGTACGTGTTCGAGGGCAGGTAAGGTATGAACTTGTTGCCAACGGCTCAAAAGTTCGGGACGGCTCGGATCGGGATGCGCGTCTGTCCGTTTGCGGCCAAACCGCGAGAACGGGCGCCTCACATTACCGCCTCTCTCTCCCCCCTCAAAAAAAGACTCTCTTTCTCAGTCGAAATTCTAACAGCTTTCAGAAACCCATCGTAAACGAGTTTTCAGACAAATGAATAAGAGAAATTATGAGAATCCCAAATGTCCGTGAGCGATCCTTACTACGCTTGCTCCGTATCGGCGTTTGTCAGATGCTCACACGTACAGCTCAGCCTGACGGTACACCTTTTACGTGAGTCTCCTTCAATGATTTCCAACGTATTTGATATGTCGCAAGTCAATACCGAAGTACTTTTATGCTATGTCGAGCAGGTACGCCTTTCAAACTCCATCGCTTGTACAGGCCTCACCTCACTCAACACGTGGCTCGGAAGAAGAACATGCACTTGAAAGCCGATATACACCCCGAACCCCGAGCGTACTGATGAAATTCATCTGCGGGGGCTACCCGGACCACTGCGCATCTATATCGCCGCAGTCTACGCGATGGAAACCTGTGCTCGGTCTCGCGTTCCACAAGGCGGCTCATCCACTACCTTTCCAGGTCGAATGCTCTACCAGCAGCATTGTTTTCGACATTTGCACACACGCACGGGGATCCTGCTTCGAAAGTCGCTCAAACCCCGAACGGGGCCTGGCGCGGACACATGCTCATTACGCTCGTGCCCCGAACGCGCCGTGAATAAAGTTACTTCGCAAGCCCTCCTCCATCTTTCCCCGCAGCGTCGTTGCCTCTCCCTGCCATACATCAAGCGGAACTCCGCAATGTCTTGGCAGACGATATTGGGATATCCCAGGAGGCAAAATGGGAGGCCAATCGGTCTGAGCAGTGGTCCATTGAGACGCCGGACGGGCCGGAGAGAGAGCGTATCTGCACGAACTACCCGGGGAAGAAGCCGCGGCCTGAGAACATCGTGGGGCACCTGCAGCGGGGCCCTGCGGAGCTGCGCAGGTTGTGCAGGGGGGCAGTGCCTTACGGCGCGGGGTACGCCTTCCCGCTGTTCTCAGGCGTTGCAGGCGGTCGGCCTCGCCCCGAGGCGTTGTATGAAAGAGCTCCAGGGCGGAGACGTTATCGTTCGTACATAAGGAGCGGACGCCGAAAGGGAGATCTCTCGCCTACTTGTTTCTTTTCTTTTCCGCCTTCTCCTCCGCGACACCTTTGCAACGACTTCTGCGTGTGTGCCGTTTTCGAGCTGACTTTTGGTTTTGTTATCGTGTCTGAGGTGTACGAGTACCCATGATACACGAGTACGTCGAGTGCGTCCGTTCCTTCTTCCCAAGATCGGCGGCACTCACATCGCACATTGCAGGGTATCCTCCGGCCCCCGTTCACAGTCGCTAGAGCTGCCGCCATCGATGTCTGGGCACGCGTACCCTCCAGTCCCCGCGACCGCAATCGGCTTCGGCGGTGCGCGCGACCGTGAACACAAGGACATCATCCCCGAGTACACCGTCGAGGTACCGAGCCTGGCGTACAGCCCAAACGCGCGCGGGCCGTCCTACGATGGCGACAAGGAGGTGGGGAGCGTCGATGTGCGCGCGGTGCTGCGCACACCGAGTCCGACACCGAGCGAGGCGCAGGTGCTCGCATCGAAGACGACGCTCTTTGGCGACTGGCGACGCCGCTTAGACTGGCGGCAGTATGCAAACCGCCGCGGGATAAGTGCGTATCCTCCTGCGGCTTACCGCTGGTAGATAGATACAGAATTGTCTAACCATACCTTTTGATGTATAGCGACTATCGCGGGGGTGGTCGGGGCTCTCCTGTTCGTGATCCTCTTTCTGGTAGAACAAAAGAAGATCGTCGCCTGGCTGCAGCCCTTCGCGCACTGGATGCACGAGTAAGTCCCTATCTCATCCATCGTATGTATCATGTACTCACTATTGATGAAGCACTCCTGGTGGCTGGGTGATCCCCATCGCGATCATGTTTGTGCTCTCCTTCCCGCCTGTATGTCCCCTCTATATCGTAGCGCGGGCACTATGCTGATGTGACCCTCCAGCTATTTGGACACGAGATCATCGCGGTCGTGTGCGGCGACGTCTGGGGCGTTTGGATCGGATTCGGTATCGTCGCCGCTGGAACGCTCCTTGGCGAGCTGGGAAACTATTTGTGCGTTTTTATTCTCCTTTGCTTCGTGCGCATGGAGGCTAATGCCTACCATACAGTGCGTTCAAGTGGTTCTGCTCCGCGCGCGGGAGGAAATTCGAGAAAAAGCGGCTGACGTGGGCACTTTACGCGCAGGTCGTGCGCGAGGGCGGGCTCGTCGTGCCGACTATCATGCGTCTCACGTTTATCCCGGGACATCGTGCGTATCCGCCCTTATATCGTGTGGTCGGCGCGCACTGATGCTGCTGCAGTGCTAACCGCGATCTTCTCGACGTGCGGAATGACAATATGGGGCTTCTTCGTATCCGCGACCCTATCGCTCCCGAAGCAGCTCGCCGTCGTGTACCTCGGTGTCGCGCAGAACAGCGGCGGTGTGTCTTATTTTTCCACCTCTTCCCCGCACATTGCGCAGATGCTGACAAACGGAGAACAGAGAACCAGTCGACGACGAGCGGCATCAAGGCCGTTGTGATCCTCGCCACGCTCGCGATGACCATCCTCGCGATGCGCCACGTGAATAAGAAAGTTGACCAGGTCAAGGGCAAGGTCATCTACGCGCGCCAGAAGGCGAGGTACGCACCCACAGCCCCGCCTCCTCTCCTGGTGCTGACAGGTACCTCGTCACCGCAGGCAAGCAAAAATGCTCCGCGGGGAGGAGCCGCTGCCGATGGACGAGGAACTCGCGCTTCGCCCGACCGCCCCGCAGGATCCGTCGCAGAAACTCCCGGCACGGGCTTCCTCGTCGACGGGCGCTGGCGCTGGCGGCGTCGCTATCCACATGCCCGCGCCGCAGCGGCCTGCCAAGGCGGGAAGAGTCGGCGTCGGACGGCTGTTCGGAGGCCGGAAGAAGAAGGAAAGCGATGTGGGCGTCGGGGCTGGGAGCGGGGGCGTCGATGTGAACAACATCGTGGAGGTGGAGCTGGGCGACAGGCATGAGCTGAGGGCGCGCAGGCATACGGACGAGGTGCCGGGGGCGCAGTTGGTGGGGGTGCGGGCGTAGATCGGGGGTGGGGTTTGGACAGATGGACGATTGTGACGTGATGGACTTTGGAAACGTTAAATGCTGTAACAGTATCGGAGGTTTTGTTCTCGTTTTGTCGGGCTCGTGGTGCTCACCGTTGGAGGTGCACAGGAATCTAACAGTGACTCAAGGCAGACTTGAGCAGGCTTTCGATGCTGATATATGGTGTCTGATGTTACCGACCCCTTCGAGCCCGGCTAGACCTCAGGCTACACTTCAAGTGAACATAATAGGTGAGTCGCGCGCGACTTCGATCTGATAACTCACGAGTCTTACTTAGTGTGGATTGGGCAGGGTCTGCAAAGAGGCTACGTAAGGCCCGGGGTAGGTGCAAGCGAAGACGAAGCGACGAGGGTTCAGCCCGCTCACAGTACTCCTGCAGGCCTCGGAGTGCCAAGTGAATTTGTGGGTGAGTCATTGCGACTCGGGAGTGTTCGTCAATACATTGATGACTGCGGACATCGCGTGTTGAAGCTGCGCATACCCTTCTACAATTCTGTAAAGGGAATATCTGTGAGGAACGATCGATGCCGACATTTGGCCGCGTACGATGCAACGGTATGCCCAGGCTTGTCATAATTGGCGGTGTAGATTGTATGATTTTGCTGCGCAGGCGGCCGTCTGCATGCGAACATGTGTTCGTGAAGTGCAACGGCATCTCAGTCGATCGTGACTCAATGTACTAGCGCGAGTTGCTGAAGAGAAGCTATGAAAGCCGTGTCTGTGAGTGGCACTGCACCCATGCGCCCGAGTATATGGAGTTGAAGTACTTGGCTCGCTCAACGAACCATCTTTCGACGGGCGACCTATGGCTGAGAAACCTTCAACATGACTTCAGACGCCCTGTTGTAAACAATCCGCAGCAATTCAAAAGTGAGTTAATCGTGTCCGGCGCCGTTCGGAAGGAAGAACGGCAAGAAGCGCTGCGCTCACCTTGCCGCCGCGGGCGCACCAGGATCCACAACCTCGTGATGCCACTAGGCCGCTCTACACGTGGGTGGCATACGGCTAGTTGTTCCAAGCGCATCATCATCGACAACCGGCATAGGTGCCGCTGTCAACTTTACAGCGTTTCAGCCCGCGTTTGCTGCGACTATACCGGAGGAATACGGGGGAAACGGGTCCGGAGTGGGTGTGGGCACCACGAAGGCGCTGCGCACCTCATGCACCCCGAGGGCGGCATGATCGCGCAGCGTCTGCGCGGCACAGCTTCTGAAGTTCAGGTATCGTCGTGTACTGATCTTGGGATGGTGCCTGTCTGACGGCGCGCTCGAGTAGCTATGCGTTCGTAGTACATAAAGCACCGATCCCTCTTAGCGCGAACGCACCTATCTGAGCATCGGGCTCTACATGTAGAGCACTCTTGACGACCTCCGCGACCTATCGAGACATACTCACGAAGACGGTCGTTACGACACATCGCATTTCAAACGTCGAGAGGAACACATCAAGGGACAAGCCGCGCTGCCCCATATGTCGACGTGCGTCACGCCTGCAATTGGACCCACATGCACTCACATCGTCCACGATCGACAGCAACGCACCTGCCGGATGGGGGCCCTCCGACCCGCATGCCCAGCCACACCCGTCCACATTCCTCAACGCCCCGACGCCGGACATGTACGCGTCCAAGGACTCGTCTTCCGACATACCACCACCGCTTTCGGCCGTGCACGAGGAAGGCGAGCTCCGCGACGTAGAACGGCAGGCGGTGGTACGCACCCCCAGCCCCACGCCGAGCGAGACGGGGATGCTTGAGGGGTCAATATGGAACCCGACAGGAAAGAAGAAAACAGAGTGGCGGGAGTGCATGAGCAAGGATTCGCTCGGTACGTACCTACCCTCCGCCGCTTTGTGGGCGTACTCTGTGTTCTATCCTGATGTGAGCGCAGTGAGCTTCGCGATACTGGGGATCTCCATAGCCCTCGTAGTGGTCTTCCTTGTGTTCCAGCAGAAGATCATCGATGGTCTGAAACCCTTTGGGGACTGGCTACACAGGTTCGTTGTCAATTCTCGTTATGCCTTGCGTACCGCTTGACCGACCTTGCGTGCAGGACCCCGGGAGCATGGCTGATCCCCATCGCGATCCTATTCGTTCTCTCCTTCCCTCCGGTATGTCCGTTTCGGCTACAAGACAGGATTCCGATCGAAGGACTGATCAGCCATACTAGCTCTTTGGTTCCGGTATCTTCGCGATCCTCTGTGGTACGGTCTGGGGTGTCTGGATCGGTTTCGGGATCGTTACGGCGGGAACCATCCTGGGCGAGCTCGCCAACTTCTAGTACGTCCTTACCACAACGCATCCCGTGTCAGAGCTCGAGTGACCATCGATCGGTGCCAGCTTGTTCAAGTGGTGCTGCGTCAAGTACGGGAAGACGTGGGAGGACAAGTACCTGATGTACGCACTCTGGTCTGAAGTCGTGCGCGAGGGCGGGTTCATTGTCCCCACCATCATGCGCTACACGTCCTATCCCGGTCATTGTCAGTACACTTCCTCGGCAGTGAATCCGTCGCTCGCTAACTCACCAACGCCATCGTGCAGTCCTCACGGCGATCTTTGCTACGTGCGGGATGGGCGGAGGGGAGTTCCTCATCGGCGCTCTTCTGTCTTCTCCGAAGCAGCTTGCTACGGTCTACCTCGGTGTCGCGCAGTCTAACACCAGTGCGTTGGCGGGGGCGAAGGCCGGGATCATCGTTGGGCTTACAACGATCACATACATCGCGCTATGGTACATCGGAAGGAAGATTGAGCAGGTGAAGGTGAAGGTGATTTACGAGCGGCGGAAGAGACGGTGCGTACCTTCAATGCTATGGTGTCTTCGCCCCCTAACCCGTGCTTCTGCCGCAAATGGTGTCATCAGACAGGCCAAGATGCTCCGCGCGGGTGCGTCTTTGGAGCTCCCAGAACATCCCACCCCGTCGTCTGCGACGCGCGTTCTGGCACAGCCGTAGTAGACATAGTCTCGCGAAATATACCCATGTTCTTGGCTCTCGGAACCCAGAAGTGTCGACTCACCGTCCGCACTGTTTTGCGAGAGGAGCGACGTCGAGATGACAGCTGAGGCAAGGGTAGAAGGAGGGCACGTACGGAGAGGCGGAAGATAAACATGCGAAGTGAAGCAAAGCAGGAGGGAGACGCAATTCACTATTAGATTGTGAGGTGCAGTATCCGTAGTGAGCAATGAGATGAAAGAGGCTAAAATGAGCGACGCACTCATGCTTGACGACGTGGTTGCAATTGACGACATGCGGGGACACACGGACATTGCCGCCTGTGAAATTCATACCACGGAGGCTCGATGCAGCGAGTACGGGTGCGTTGACCAGTCGGGCCCGCGTACGATACGACGGTGGTACGCCGCTCGCAGCAAGGCCACAGCTTCACGGCCGAATGCCTCGCCTTGTCGGGTGCGTTTAAAAAAGACGTCACTCGGGGTTTCGCAGCAAGCGGTGTCCAAAACCCCAGGCTTGAACGCCGTTCGTGTGGAGGAACCTATACATGTCTCTACCGATGTCAAACCTTGCATAGGGGTGGGCGGTGGTAAGTTAGCGTGAGCGTGAGCGACTCTGTGAACTAAAAATAGACTCACCACGAGCTTAATTACTTTGACTCTGCCACCTACATCATGATCGATAATCTCAACATTAGGACACCGCACTCGCATGGGAGAACACGGCCCGTGGATCCATCAATGCTCAGCACGCCGATACATCGTGCAGACAGTGCAGGCCGCTTGCACGGCGCCTCAGAACTTGGAGGGCGCAATTTGGGCGGCCGTGGACTCGTGGAGCTTCATTTTCGCGGAGGCTCGCGAGGTTGAAACTAGCTCCTACGCGCCGACACAGAGATTGATCGCAGCGAGCTGCCACTGACGTCGCAGCAGGTCCACCACAGCCGCCGCCATGGACGCTCACTACGCACCCGAGCGGTCCTCTCGTACACCGGAAGGCGAAGTTGCGAAGTAGAGAGGGTAGCAATGGCGAGCGTCGTGGAGGGAGGAGCAGGGATGCGTCGCACCGCCACCGAGCGGCAAGCGTCCACGGCGCTGATGCCGCCCAGTGCCGCCGGCTCCTCGAACAGCAGAACCACAGCCACTCGACATATCCGTCCACATACCCGCGCCAGCAAACGTTGATAACGTGGGGGTGAGCTGATCGCTGGTTGTATGTCGACAGGTGGCGATGATCATGCACTTCATATATCAAAGTCGGGAGCCCCACCGTGGTCGTCCGAGCTTATAAAACTAGTCCGGAGTGTCCGGTCTCCTCGACGGAAGCTACTCCAACTCCAGTCGACGTCCACCCCACCACCACCGCCCTCTGCATCGTTATAACCTCCGCCGTCACACTCAAGGTCTGCATTGAGCCCGCCATTTACGCCCGTGTTTCTTTGGATCACTCGTCATGCCTGTTTCGTATGCGTACGTGCATCCACTGCTGCTGCGCACTTCGGCTCACTCATATGTCTTCACTCTTAGCCCCGTTGATTCTCAACAGTATCCTCCAACCTACTCGGCCCCTGAGTATGCCCGCGGCACACAAACCGATGTCAGAGGGGACGCACGATACCTCACCCGTACCCCCAGTCCGACCCCATCAGAAGCAGAGGTCCTCAGTCCACAGAAGAAGAAACGACGCGGGTTTCTTCTGGCGCTTCTCAACCCCGAGACATTCAAAGATCCGAAGGAACTGAGTACGCACATCTTGAATTCCTCGCGCCCACGCGTATTGAACAGTTTACAGTTCGTCTCGTTATCACTGTCGTCATCATCGCAATCGTCGTCCTCTTCATTGTGTACCAGCAAAAGATTGTCGAATGGTTGAGGCCATTCGCAGACTGGATGCGTAGGTGAGTAATGGACACCGACTGTGCGGCGCGAGCAGGGACTCACGAGTCCGCCTCCAGGACGCCAGGCGGATGGCTCATTCCAATCGCGATCCTGATTGTGATGTCTTTCCCTCCTGTAAGTGCCCAGTCCGCATCACGGGCGCAGCGTCGGCCCCCGCTCACACCCGCGCGCCGCAGCTGTTTGGGCATGAGATCATCGCCGTCCTCTGCGGAGACGTGTGGGGCATCTGGATCGGCTTCGGGATCGTCGCCGCAGGCACCCTCTTCGGAGAGCTCGCGAACTACTTGTGCGTCTGCCTTTCCGCGGCGCGTAGATGCAAATGCTGACGCCGATGTTCGTTAGCGTGTTCCGGTGGTTCTGCATGGCGCGCGGCAAGAAATGGGAAGAGAAGAAGCTGCAGTATGCGTTGCTTGCGGAGGTCGTCCGTCAGGGCGGCTTCTTGATCGCGGTCATTATTCGGTTTTCTGCTATCCCCGGACATTGTAAGTCGCGTCGCGTTCGAACTTCCGCAAGACGCGTATTGATGGCGCACCTCGGACAGTCACCACCGCCGTGTTCGCGTCGTGCGGAATGGGTGTGTTCACGTTCCTGGGCGCAGCTACCCTCTCCCTACCGAAGCAGCTCGCGACAGTCTACCTCGGCGCCGCGCAGAGCACCGGTAAGTATCCCCGCACGCAACACTCAGACACTGTCTAACGTGAGCGCGCGACGACAGATAACGTGTCCAAAAAGACGAAGACAATCAAGACCATCGTGATCATCATCACCATCGTCGTGACCATCTTCGCGATGCACTACGTGAAGGTGCAGACCGAGAGGATCAAGGAGGAGGTCATTTACCGCCGGCGCAAAGCGAGGTACGTCTCGCCCGTAATCCATCCTACTCTAGTCCCGCGCGCTGACCTCACGCTCGCGCACATAGACAGGCGAAGCTGCGCGCTGCGGCCGGTTTGGAGCCCGACCCGGAGAGCGCGTTCGCGCACGACGTCGCGGACCCGCTGCTCGGCCGCCCGACCGAGACTGTCCAGCTCGACGGCGTCAGGCTGGAGGTGCCCACGCCGCAGCACGCGCCGTCGCACGGGTACGCGTACGCGCCGCCGCCAGGGCCGCCACCGCCGGCTCCTGGAACATGGCAGCCAGACGTGTACCGCGGTGCGAGCCCTGCGGCAAGAGGGTGAAAGGCGCGCGCGCATATTGTTGGGTTCGCGCTTTCGAGTATGGACGATGGCTGGGGCTGTCGGTGATGGGGGTCGCTGCCGGGGTTGGTCGTAGCTACACAGGCGAAGCGCGTGTAACTTATGCACGTAGGTGGATGGTGTCAGTTAGGAGATGACGCTGTACGGTGGTCTCGCCTTCCTCGGACATGGACTAGACTTCTATACTGTACCGCGATGCCTTGATGCTTATAGCCTTGTACAATAGCTAGGATGCTCAGGTGTCGTAATACGATTGACCTGTCGAGCCGCTCCATCAGCGGGACCGCAGGTGAAGGTATATCCTGTTGCAATGTACAGGTTGTATGACAAGTGCTATCTCTCTGGCGTGTGGCGTATGTACATCCCGAATGCGTTGTGGCTTCTGCATGCTGGAAAAGTGCAGAGCGATCTACTGCTTTGCGTCGAAATTACCGATGAACTCAGGGAGCATAGTCTTCCTAATGTAGCTCCGGACGTTTTCCACGCGGACGAACATGCTGTCGAGGCAGTTACGACACAACGGTCCACCCGCGAATCGACTGAGTTCGACACGGAATGCAGGGGATAGAGGGTCGGAGTCTGTCACCTCTGCACCTCGTTGGCGATACTTGCGCTGCGCATCGAGCATGGCAGTCGTGCAGGTCGGAGGCTGCGAGCATTGGCCTTCTGCTGGGAGTTCGACGAGCGCGGCAAAGAAGAGTAAAATCTTCTGCTTCGAGAGCTCCCTCTTCAGCTCGACGGTGAGCTCTTGGTCGTGCGCGCTGAGAATCTCGTGCGTGCCGTCCGGGCGGGATTCTCCACGGAGGAGGGTGGAGGTGGGGAGCTGGCAAGCACGGTACAGTGCTGGAACCAGGAGGTCCTCTCGTTGTAGGAGGCGGAATAGATTGACGGCCATGAGGACTTCGCCAGGGCGACCGGCAATATTGAGGGACAGTCGCGTGGTCAATTGGAGGTAGTCGCTCTCGATGCGGCGGGTTGACACCGAGAGCAAGTCTTCCATGTTGTACTTGTGAGCCATACGCGTAAGCGCAGCGAGCACCGCGAATGGTACATCGTTGCGCTCAAAAACCCTGGCATAACGGAATTGAGGTTAGACATCTGTGTAGAAGCCCGCGTATCGCGCCACCGCAACTCACCTCAATGGGTCGTAAAGCGCGCGCAGAAGCTGCTGGAAATCGAAAGGGGTGTCCGATACATGGACGACCGGACAACCGTCTACTTCCTTAGATTCGGTGGTATCACTCAGAAGGGGCGGAGGCATGTTGAAGACGTCCTTGAAAATCTCGGACTGGCGAGAGAGAATCCCCTGGTGTACCCGGAATGCGGCCTCTCCTGCTATGACGACTATGTTCCCATCCGGAAACCATAGTGCGTCAACTCGCTTGAGGCTGCCGAGCGGATCCGGGGCTCTGCTCTGTTCCTCCTGCATGCTGTTTTTTATCTAGCGCAGATAGAACCCATTAATTAGCTCGAGTAACGATGCGTGTGGCTAAAAGTCCACGAACCAGGTAAATGTTTTGGTGGCGTCGGTTGTTGACGACGGTATTTGGGCTTCCAACGACGATATAAGCGTTCAAACGTTCGGACCTGATACTCGAGCTTCAAGTGTCAATGTACCGGGACCCGTCCTTGAAGATACAGCGAGGGGTAAGAGTCTGAAGGATTCGGACGCGCGGCGGTGGCAGAGTTCGAATTCGTAGACGCCGGCTGAGAAAACGGATGCAGAGCCCTGGCAGAACCTGCCCTAAACTGGGAATACTTCGCCGTAGCGCAATCCTGCTGGTGGACGGACGCCTCTCGACAAGAACTATATCCTTCTCCATGGACCTTCATGTCTGTCTGGTCCCACGACAATGGGACGTAACTCAGAGGGATCCTGGACGACACTGGGCGGCGCGTCTGCATCTATGACCTAAGTTCCTGGAACCGGCCGCACGAGGGATCCCGAGGCTGTGATGCAGCTGGGACATTGTCGCTGTACATAGGTTTCAATTGATGCTGAAGCCCTCGAAACAGCCAGCAGCAATATGATCTGTACGTTCTGACGTGACCGTACTTATGCGAGCTAACAACACCTATAGGTGCTCTTCTAATAGATTGACGATGTAGAACTATCAGTCAGAGTTCTCATCGGAGACCGGCCAGCGCATTCGAATGGATGATCCGCCGCATCACCGTGCGCAACCTAGTTGCTTCTGCAATGTACTCGAATCTCCGAGTCATTGTTTGTCTAGCCTTGTATTCGGCATGTGCCTAACTTGGAAACCACCCGCCACCGATTACCACCTGGAACTCAACGCTGATCCTTGGCGAGCGACGAAGTCGCCCATTGTTTTTGGCGGGACGACCTTATCCACGCGGCGGCGCCATTGTCCTACCCCAGCAGACTCCGACAACTCCGCATCCTATATAGATCCTCGTCTTCGTCGAGCGCTATCTACTAAGCTCTTTCTCTACCTGCCACCTTCTGGTCCTCACTGTTGACGGTGTTGGTCTCCCTTTCTTGCCAGATATCACGCTCAGCCTCGGAGTGTTACCATCCTCACTTATATCACGCTCATCCTTTGGTCTATCGTTTGCACAATGGTCTCTTCCAACCCAGCTCCGAGTCGGGACTCGCTCGCAACTACATCCAGACCGTCGCTCGCGTTGTTGAATCGTCGTAGCGCGCCGAAGAGCCGGGAACCCCTCATGGACAAAACTATCCCCAACGTCGCGAACAGGTCGTCTCAGGGACGGGATGTGCCTACCGGTAGTGAGTGGTGTCCCGTGTTAGCCGCATCACCTACGTCTGATCTATTCGCCTTTCCCCCTCAGAACTGGGCTTAGGGAAGGCAAGGGATGAAGACAACAGTGAGCTTCTTCGCTCTCTGTACAGTTGTAGAGGCTGAATCATGGCTCCTACAGAGATGCGAGTTGTCGGAAACCCCGGCGCGGACGCGGAAGAACTCGACCACACGGAGTCACTCGAACGATCCCTCGCCTTCGCAGTCAGGGCGCGCGCCAGCGGATCCGGCCTCCCCCGCAACGTCGCAGAACTCAAGCGAATGATTGACGTCGCGCCGGACAACGACGCGGAAACCGCTGAGCTCTTCGCGGAGTTGGTGTCTCGGAAGATACATCTAGGTGCGTCTACATCATATCGCGCTTTCGCGGTATTGCCGTAGCTGATGTCGAGCAGACCGCCGGCTACAGACTCAAGTAAGCAGATTCCTGGATCAGGAGCCGGAAGTGCAGCACTGGTCAGCGGGCAAGAACAACCCGGACAAGAACGCAAACCCGGACCTGACGGAGGAGCAGCGTCTCCTGGGCCCCTGGGTCGAGCGCATGGCTGCCTACCGCAGGTACCACGGCAAGTCTCGCGAAAGTGCATCCAACCAGGGCGCGGCGCCCGTCAGGGGACGAAAGTCTTGCACCGCCCGGTCGTTGCGCGACATACTGCTCGCTCACCGCGGCGAGATAGCGTACGTGTATCTCATCATATCTCAGGTCAAACTCGCGCTGACCAGATCAATGTAGGCTGCACAAGGAATGCTACGCCTACGGCATCCCCTACCACCGGCCACGTACGCTACGCCTGCACGGGGAGAACACGCCGGTGGATGGCAGGTTCGGGAGGCCGCGCAGGCTCCACTCTTTGCGTAACTTGACCTCTGACTTGAGTCGCAAGCTCCTCCCTCAGAAGCAGGCCCGACGACGCGGGCCGCCTATGAGCATCGCTCTACGCGAGGCTCTGGAAGATCTCGCGTTGATGTAATCGCTCTCCCACCCTCCTTTCACGTTATGACTATGCCCCTAGTCTCCCACACTCCTTCATATCGCGTATCTCTATGGACCCGACTCGTTACCCCCTCATACGTTTATGCTCGACTCACTCATGCAATACTTATCATCGCCGGTCGACATATTGTCTCATACTGAGACTTAGCACCGAACTTTGATGTAGCCGTAACCCTTCTGCAGACTATGTATCACAACGCACCTTGTGCGATGGACTTTCAAGAAATTGCCAGTACGTGAGCTGCCATTGCTCGGTTTGTTAGCAGGGCGGGTCCCCCCGTATGGTAAGACAGTAAGACAGTAATCTTCATCTACCGGAACCTTGCGCGCTCTGGAGTCTCTTTTTCCTGCCTCCCGACGCCTGCCCTTGTCTGCTGGTAGTCTTAGACCTCTCTGCCTCGCTTCGGAACGATCATTATGTCGATGCAGCGCGACCATAAGTCTTCGAGCAGCGCGTTGCTTTCACTTGTTGAAGGAGTAACAACCGTCCGCCGCCGCTTCGCCGACGTCATGGCAGGTGTGCTCGACTCGCTGGATGCGCGTTTCAAGGGATATTGATCTTCCTCCACAGAGGAATCGAGAGCCCTTTCAGCCCGCTTGAAGAAAACGTCGCCTTCGATGATAATCGGCATGTCGTTCCTTGGCGGGGTGAGTGGGAGGGCCGGATCGCCGAGCGGCCAGTCCTCGCGGTTAATGGCGCTTTCGAAGACGTCGATGATACCGCGGTATGTAAGGATTTCCCTCGTCATGGACTTGCTCCGGGTCGGTATCGCGGCCATGTATACGAGGTCTTGAAGCGTCTTCAGGAGGTCCGTCAGCGGGGGGTTCTGGTTGATTATGAGGGGCTCAGCGTTATACAGCCACCCGCCCTTGGCAATTTTCGCTTCGCGACTGTTCACAGGCTTGAAAAGGCGCGAGCATTCTTCTCTCCGACCATATGGACTGTTGTATGAGGTGTGGCGTAACACGATCCACACCAGGAGCCAGTAGAAGGACTCCAAGTCGTGATGGCTGTCGTGCACGATGGATTCCTTTCCGTATCGCAGGAGATCGAGGGCAAGGAATTCCAGTGATTTCGAATTCTGCATAGTACGCCCATTAGTGGGCCCTGACACCTGACAAGGCTTGCTAGATATTATTCACCTGAGCCATTATCTGTTACGATCCCGCTAGGCTTTGGATATCGCAGTGGTCGCTACTCACACTTTCTAGAGTGCGGAGAGTCTTTGGAGTGCGCGAGGGTCATGGGCAGCGGTGGTTACGGTATCGGTTGTGGCTACAGTGGCTAAACCAGATTGGCGGCACTCCGATCGAAGACGGGCCGGTCCGAGTCGATTCCTCCCGTAGGATGTGTTATGATCTATTGTCTGCACTGGCATAGGCACTGTAGCGCAGGTGTGCACCTCTCATACCCACTTAGTAGACTCGACGTAAACGAACCTCAGAATAGAAATCAACACCCGCGTTTGGCACGTCGTGCTCGCCTCAGACCGAATGGCATTTGGTTAGACTAGGAAAATATGGAGCGACTCGATGCTGTAAACGTCCGGAAGCATAGCTCGGCGTTCACCCTCCGGAAACATTACGTGCCCCGACTCTTCGTGTTAGCAGCACCCCAGCTCGCTCGCTCGCGTTCCTGGAGCGTATTCCACAGCCATGCGAGCCAATAATGCGCGAGCCTATGCTCCTTCTGTCCACCAGAAGCGGCCTCGTAGTATCGCGGGAATCAGCTTCGAACGCTTCGCTGTCGGGGTCGACGCGTTCGGGAACAGGATCCCTGGTGACTCGGTGTTGAGGTCGTTCTGGACGCCTTCGGCGGACCGCTTCTTGCTCTGCCCATGCTCGAGAGGCTTCTTTCTGTCGAATATGATCTGCGTAGTCCACTTCTCGGGTAGCGGTTCGAAGGGGAGTGCCTCGTCTTCTCGAACTGGCCAGTCCTCCCGCTCGATGGCCGTGTCGAAGATGTGAAGGATGGCGGCGTAGGTGAGCGGGACGCGCTCGCTTCCCATTCTGAACAAAGCGTCGTACATCAGCGCAGTGAAAGAGTTCAGGAGAGCGGTGAGAGGTGTGTTTCCGATGATCACGAGGACCGGATTGAGTTTCGTACGGCGAAGGAGCCACACCAGCTTGCCGGCAGCCAGGTCTTCGTCGTCTTCATATTCACATTTGAAGAACCGTTCGCAGTCCACCTTGCTGCCTCGGCGTTCGTACTTGGTGTGACGAAGGATGATCCAGAGCAGGACCCAAAAGAACGACTCGAGATCATGGGGGGAGTCGCCAGCAGCCTCTGTGAAGTCGGGGTCCAGGAGTGCGAAAGGTATGAAGTGATGTGTTCCCTACAAAGGGTGATCAGACGATGAATCGTGTTAGTCGGTGCGATGGAGGTCACTCACTGCTCTGAGCTCCTTGCAGCGTGAAACGTCCTTGAAGTCGTCTGTAAGCTCGAGCGGTTGAAGGGGTGGTGGGTCAAACGACATTCGCTTATGAGTTCCATGTGTCATCACGCTTTCATCGAAGTCGTGCAGAAATCCCTGCGAGTGAGGGTGCTCGTGTGGCTCCTGGACAATTAAGATGTTACTACTGCTGACATCCTGATGAAGGATGCCGCTGCGCTCCATGACCAGCTGGTGACCTGTGTGAGGTAGTGTCAGGACTGCCTTCATGTAAACAGGACCAGGAGACGATCCTACATACCTCTGATGGCGTCCCGGAGCACCACGGCGAGCTCCTTCGTACTTCCAAACTTGGACAACGGCCGTCCGACCGTGTCAACAACGAAGCGCGTACCGGCGCCATCGTTTACACGAGGTGTCTGACCAGCATTACGCTCGGATAGTCTCCACGGGTGCTTCAGATACATATGCATGGAGTTAGTGTTGCAGCTGTTGGCGGCTGCTTCTGCTGAGAGCCCTGCGATGTCAGTCGTAGAAGATGTCTAGCCACGGAAGACGATGAGCTACAAAAGCAGTGCGCCGGCATGATCGTGGCTAGGATTAAGTGGGCTAAGCTGCCGTGCCACGACATACACGCGACTCTTGTACCGGAAAGACCCTTTGTCCAACGAATCTGCCTAGGATTCCTGAGCTGCTTTTTTGCATACACAAAGATATCCCTATGGTTCGAGGGTAAGTGCACATCGTGCTCCCCCGGTCGCGGTATCATTTGGTCGTGGTCGTTCGCTTGAAAGTCGGCACATCCCAAACGGGAAGTTTGCGCAAACAAACAGAGGGGACCCGGGCCGATCCTCCGACCTCATCTGCTGCTGTCTCCGAGTCGCCCCGCCTCTCTTCCTCGTCCTCTCTTGTCCCCATTCTCTGTCCAAGGACAAACGCGCTCTCAGGGCGACGGCGACACTCATCCAATATGCACATTAACTAGGAAATCAAGCCATGCACTCTTCCTCCACCCGCATCATCACTGAGGATACGCGCCGCGAGGGAGATGCAGGAGACGCGAGGTACATGCAACGACAGCGCATCGTGAGTGACTATACCGGCTGTGTCTACCGTGCGTACATGCAAAAGTAGTGAGTCTTCTCACCGAATGGATTCTTGTCCGACTAGCTGGAGCTCTTCGCCTACCCAGATGCAGTAGCTGAGCTCTGCGCGTGCGGTTTTCTCTCCAAGCTGGCCGACTATCGTCTGCCTGGGTGCTCCTCCATGGCCTTCCAAGGCCTGATCAAACACCTTTGCTTCATCTTGCGGTCTGGTCTTGCTATGTTCTCCATCAATGGCACCTCCAGGCTCCTTGGCGTCGTCCTCCGACCCCATCTCCCCGTCTCTTTTACTTCGCCCTCGACTTCTACTGGCACCCCTGGACGCAGCCAAGCTGACATACACTAGATAACCGATCGAGACGGTGCCCTACATCCTCTGCCCAGTGCTCTTTACGCTCACGCGCCTCGGCCGCAAATACGATTTCTCAGACAGCATCGTCGACGGCGCTCGCCACCTCGAGAACAGTTTACCACCAACTACCGGACCTGGGTCGCAGGGTGCAACTCCGGTACCGTCGATGCTGCCTTCAACTTCACCGAGGCCGCCGATACGTTTCGAAGCCGACAACCTCGCGCGCTTACTGTGAAGCACGCGATCCTGCTCGCGCTGTACGAGTGTTGCCGGCGCGCGCTCTCTGAGCTCATGGACGGCCTCCTGCGCACCTCCGGGGCCGTCGTCTGTCTCGCGCGCGCGGACTTCCAGCACTGCATCCCCGCCCGCGAGCAGCTCATCCCCGCGCCTGCGCAGATGGCGGACGTCCTGCGGCGCGCGGCGTGCTCTCCGCACTATGCGAGTGCCCGCAGCCCCTACGCCTCTTCGCACAGGTGCTCCCGGCGCTGGTCTCCGCGGACGCGCTGCAAGCGCTTGATATCCAGCTCGGCGAGCTCGCGCGTACTGGCTGTAGTGCGCGTAGAATGCTGCAGCCTTCTGAGCAGCTACCACGAGGTCGCGCAACGGCTCACCCTGCTGCACATCCTCGAGCTGCCGACGGAAGAACTGGAGTTCGAATGGGCCGCCCCGGGACATAGGTGGAATGTCGAATTGGTGAGATGGACCGCGAGTGTAAAGCGGACGCATCTGCGATGCTGCGGATGTCCCTAGGCCATCCGGACCCCGTCTGCACACGGTCTGTCTCTTGCGCTTCTCCGATCTCTCTCTCGGCGTGTTCAAGGAGAACGATCGAATGAACAGTGGCATAACGATCCAGCGTCGTCTCGTCTGCTATGTCCCGGACAGCGTACTTGGCGTGCCGACGTCGTTCCGCACGATCTACGACGCCCGCAAGTACGTGTCCTTGTCCTAATGACTTAAGGACGCGCCACCAGAGCTCATGCTCTAAATGACGTCCCCGGCATCAGGTTCCACTAAATCTCCGCGCTCATCCGCCTCGTTCACAGATCCGAACTCGAAGACATGTCCGGACGTCGGAAACCGCAACCCAGGAGCAGCTGCGGGACGGATAACAAGGATTGTCTCACTGCGGCCACAACAGCGTTGAGCAACACTCACGCGAGCGAGTACAACCAGTACGGGCCCTCGTGCGTTGTACACTGAGTGGCGCGTCGCTCGTAGCGTGTACCGCGGAGTCGCGATTGCCTTATACACCCCGCGCATCGCGCACATCCCCCACACGTTCTACATAATCTGCCAGCTTGGACTCGGCGGCCTGCCCAATGGCGGCGAGCGGGATGACGGCACCTATGAGCATCTTAACCCGGACGACGTTGAGCGCTGCATGTGCGGCCACGTCTGCCTAGTCTACCTATCGAGCGACCTCCTCCCCACGCCTATTCTCTCTTCAGGGTGAAGATCTGGGTATTAGATGGGCAGGCTGTTTCATGGTGTGGCATGCGACTGTGTCTTGTCAACCATCAGTGCTTTGTGACTAACGGGCCATCGGGTTCAAGCTCCCCATACAAAGCACTCGCGTACATGTGAGTCCACCCGAAGGCATGCACCTTCGTCTACTCTAGACTTGAGCTCGCCAGCTAAACGTCCAATGCAGATCCCTTGATAATATTCTCCGGGGCATCCTTTCCGCTGACCATGTAGCCGTTGTCGCAACTCTTGCAGTGGCAAAAACGAGCAATCGACTCAAGTGAAGCCCCGGCCGTCACCCCATGACTGCAGCAAGGGTGTGCAACCCAGGAGTCCTGCTCCGGACATCACAATCAAGTGTCAGTGCCACATGGCAGAATTTGTGTGTCCGGATGCAGGACGACTTGAAGCAGAGTAAGGCGGAAACTTACACTCGCCCACACTAGTAGCAACTCAATATGAGAGCTGAAACAACTCCATTGAAAGAAACCAAACTAGCACACCGCGCACACCGACCACTCCCGCTCGCTCAGTTCGGGAGCGCGTTGATCTTCTGCTGCAGCTGCCCATACACGGTCGACACCGCGGGACACCCGACGCCCGGCCCGTGCATGTTCTGCAGCGTCACGAGCAGCGCGCCGATCCGTGCCTGCTGGTCCGCCTTGCTGCTGCCCGTCGGGAACGCCACCTTCACGCCCGGGTTCTTGACCGCGTGGCCGGCGGCGACGTTCGCGTTCAGCGCCTGCACATATCCAGCTCTGTCAGTGGCACACAGATGGCGCAAAAGGGCACTCACAGAAAGGAACTCCGCGCGTGGCGGCGGGCACGCACACGGGATGTTCACGTTGTTCACGCCCTTGCAGTTCCCGAACCCATCCGGCCGCGCGCCCCTCGCCACGCCAAAGTCCGGCACGAGCCGCGCGTCGACCGCCCCAGCGCGCCTCTCGAACACCGACAGCCCCGGCAGGCGCAGCTTCCCGCCCGTGCGCGGCGGGACGCTCGTCCTCAGCGCCGGGGGCGCCGCCTTCGTCTTCCCCGGCGGCCCCGCCACCGACTTGGCCGCCGGCCGCACGGGCCGCACCGACTTCGGGGGCACGCTCGTCCGGAGCGCGGGCGGGGCCGCCTTCGTCTTCACGGGCCTCGCAGTCGACTTTGCGGGCTTTGCGGGTTTCGCGGGCGCCGCCGTCTTCGCGGGTCTCGAGGGGACGCGCGCGCGCGGGACGTGCGCCGGCCCCTGGAGCTGCGCGGGCAGCGGGCAGCCGTCGGCTGGGCCGAAGAAGTTGAGGAGCGTCGCGGCGGTGGCGTCGAGGCGCGCGCGCTGGGACGCGGGTGCGGGGTCCGTGGGGAATGTGATCGCGACGGCGGGGTTCGTTAGTACGTGGCCGGCTGCGACGTTCGCGGTGAGTGCCTGTATGCGTGTGGTCAGTTCAGTGCAGGACGGAGGCAGGCATGCCGGCAGGGGAGGATGCGCACCTCGATGAAGGCGGCGCGGGATGGGGGGCACGGGCTGTAATGGGCATGGTTAGTATGGGTTGCGCACGGGTGCATGTATCGAGGCGTACCCGGAGCCATTGGAAGGGCCGAGATCCGGGATGAGTGCCGGGTCGATGGCGCGTGCCGCCATGGGGTGCGCGGAGACGGACGCGGCCGCTACGGCCATCGCGGAGAGGGCGACAGTGGTGAGCTTCATGATCGTGATAGTAGGTAGGTTGTCGTGTCGTTGGTCGTGGGTGGAAGAAGTGCTTAGTAGGAAAAGAATGAAGAAAGGGTACGCTCAGCGTAAAGAGAAGAAAAGGGAAATGAAGGCCGGTCCAGCTGCTGAGGCAAACTCGGCGAGACTGCAACGGCTTTTATACCGTTCGCGCAAGTCTCGGACGGCCTGCCATCATAAGTAGCGCGCAATGCCGGTGCAATCGGGACCTGCTCTGCCGCCGACGAGCAGGGCGTGATGGCGGGATACATAGACCGCATCGTCCTCGTATGGCCGTTGTGCAGTTCAAACCAGGGCGGCCTGCATCGCTAGCCTTGGCAGTTTGGGTAAGTTCCGCTTGGGCTCGGACTCTCCCCAGGAAAGTGCAGGTCAGAGATACCGGGTTACGACTCTACCGTAGAGAGAGCGCTGCAGAAAGCCGGTCAGGGAAATTGAGAGGTTCCGCTAGGGGCCGA
This sequence comes from Trametes versicolor FP-101664 SS1, assembly GCF_000271585.1. NCBI lineage: Eukaryota > Fungi > Basidiomycota > Agaricomycetes > Polyporales > Polyporaceae > Trametes > Trametes versicolor. Next base: position 2,819,620 of record NW_007360327.1, read on the forward strand.
AGAGGCCAATATGTGACTTAACGACTGACACCCAAATGAGGATCTGCCGAGTGTGCCGTGGCAGTGCTCATGCCGTTTCATAGAGATCCACGCAGCGCTGGGGGAGATCGAACACTCACAAGCTTGTGTGCACCGGAACTGCACTGGTTTAGGCTTGAACTTGGCGTTTCGGGGCACCCGCACAGTCAGCGTAGGCCGCTCGGCGCTCAGGGCAGCTTGCATGAGGGCGTAGTATAGGGACGGGGTTACAGTGGCATTCGTATCGGTGGACCGTCGCGTGTTTCCTGCGCTCATGGAGCTCTGGAGCTTGGAGCACCGCGGCACGCCCTATATACATGTACCAAATGTGGCAGCTTATCTCCCATGCTGACACCCAGCCACTTGCAGGAGCTTCACCGGACTCCCAAACGTTCGAGGACTCTTCTAGGGAGCGGGCTAGGTGCAGAAGATCAGTTTAATCGGTAACTCATTTCGAGCGAGGACGATGGAGGCGTCTGGAGGTTGTCATTACGCCCGATCTTGTCGCCGCGCGCGAGCGGCTCCCCTGCGCCTCGGGCGCCCTCGGCGACATTGTGGGCATGGCGCACGTCCCCGACTGCGTGGCGCGCGGCACATGACCGTCCTGAGCAGGACGTATGTGCAGATGCGCTGGGATCTGCTCACCACGGATGCGCTGGCTGGGCTGGAGATGCAGCTCGGGGCTCTTGCGCGGCGCCCGTGCTGGCTGGAGTTGTGTGAGAGGTTTCGCGATGGGCTTGTGCGCCGCCACCGGGTGAAGCAGCGGGAGACGTGGTGGAAGCTGCTGGATATCCTCGATCTTTCGGCTGAGGAGCTGGGGTTTGAGTGGGAGACATGAGAGGCGGCATTACGCCGTGTCGCCGAAGAAGGCCTGCGCGGTTGGCGTGGTTCCGTAGTGGCTGTGGTAGGTAATTATCAGCAGTTGTTGGAGTTGAATGGCCAAATGAAAAGCACGTACCCTTGCACCAGCTGAAAACTCATTTATAGTTCACATCAATCCGCCGTCAAGTTCGACGACAGACAGTAGACGGAGACACCACCAGGGTTCGTTGATAACGTGGCCCGTGGCGACGTTCTGGTTCAGGAGCCATGTGCGCCCGAGAGATAACAGACCAGCGGATGCCAGAGATTGGACGTGCGCGGGGAAGTGTTGCGCGGGCGGCGGCGTCCAAGATCACGACGAATAGACATTACGCCGCCGAGGCCATACCCGCTCCAGAACCCCTCCCTGAGCCGCCTCCCGACGACGTGCTCGCCCTGCCTCCTGACGTCCTGCTTTGTCCGCGGGCTGTCTTAGGCCGGCGCGCTCCTCTGCCCCGCGGGCGAGCGGTCGTGAGGGATGTCGACGCAGTGCAGGGGCCGTCCTCTGGCGCCCCGCTTCCGCCTACCATAAGAGTAGCATCCGCCATCCGCCGCCGCTTCGCCGACACCACGTCCGAGGCGGTCGCGTCCATGGATGCCAAAGGACCAGAAGTCTTCGGCGGAGCGAACGGCAGGGCCGGATCGTCGTCTGGCCAGTCCTCGCGGGCTATCGCAGCGTCGAAGGCATCTAAGAAGGCACCGTAGGTTATGCGTCGCCTCGTCGGCCCATAAGGCGCGTTCGCAATGCGCAAGAGGTCGCGGAGATGTGCCATGAGGTCCGTCAACGGCGAGTTCTGGTCGATGATGAACGGCGCATTGGCGTGCACCCAACCGCACTTGGCGCTCCATGCATCACGGTCGTCTCCGGACTTGAACACGCTCGCGCAGGCCAGGTGCCGACCGTCGGGATGGTTGTGTGCAGTGTGGCGTAAGACGGTCCACAAGAGGACCCAGTAGAATGATTCTAGGTCATGTTGGGTGTCGTGCATGACGGGTCCTATTCCCGATTCCAGAAGCTCGAGGGCGATGAAGTAGTAAGTTCCCTGACCATCGATGAGTAGGCTAATTGAAGGGACATGATATGCGCAACACTAACCATTCTCTCCTTTAGATCAGCCATAGTCTCCGGGTCGACCTTGTCCAGATACGCTAAAGGGTAGAGAGGAGGTAGCTCGGCAGGATCTGCATCCTCGAAGTCATCCGGAGGTACCAATGTCATCGAGCTGTAGTCGTAGTCGAGTAACACTCCGTAGGAAAGGGGGCGTGTCACTGGCAAGTGATCAACGATGAGGACATTGCCGCTGCTGATGTCCCTGTGTGAAACTCCCGCGCGTTTCATCGCTAGCTGGTGCCCTACAAGTTGTGGAAAACTTGGTTTTGAATATATTACGACAGATGGAAATTCAGGAGAAGTACGCACCTACGATTGCATCGCGCAGCGCCATCACGAGCTCCTTCGTAGTCTTGAAGCAAGATAGCGGCCTCCCCACTGTGTCTATCACAAAGCGCATATGGCTCCGTTCATTCGCATGGTACTGTGGTCCCATTCCTAGCCTCCAAGACGACGTCTGGTGCACGGGAAATGGAACCTCCAGGGCCGACGATGTTGAAGCAAAAGAGCTGCCCGCGGAGGCTGACGAGAACAGGGATGAGACGTCGGTGGTAGCGGCAGAGGAGCGTGATGCGATCGACTCACACCACACTTTGGCCGCGCAGGCAGCTTCCCACCGCTTGACGTCCCTTTCTCCCAGATCGCCGCCGCAGAGAAGATCAGGGAGGCCTATCCGCTCCTCATCTGGAATCTCCTCCTTGAGGCGGGTGTAGAACTTTTGCTCCGGGATTCGAATCACCTGGCGCCACGCCTCCTTGATCACCCGAAGCTCCACATGCTCGTCCGTCTCTGCGTTGCTCTCCCCATTGCAGAAACGAGCATCTTCGATACCGAGCCAGACCATGGTCGACCGAGAGAAGAGCCGGGCGTTCACGTTCAGCAGCCGGAAGAGGATGAAGGCCCTCGGGTCTGTGGGTTTGTCGTCGTCCCAGACCTTCACCCAGCGAGCCTCGTCGATGTCGACGTCGTCAAGAAGGTCAGCGTCGCTCCCGAGGTGCTCCCTGAGCCAGGTTGTATCTGCGGTTGTGAGTTTCCGGACGGTAGGGTCGGCGCCGACGACCGCCCCAGTCCGCCTTCCCAGGGGTGTACGAACCGCCAGAAGAACTCCTGGACAGCACGGAGGCCCTCGGCGGTCTTCAAGCTGACGGGGGCCGAAGCAACACAGCATGTGTAGTCAAATCTGGCGATGCGGACCACGTCGCCGTATATCCCGAGCATGAAGGAGGCGAGGAACCCATTGGCAAACATCAGGACCCTCGCGCTGACTGCGAGCTGCACGAATTTAGAGGCCCGTGCGGCACTGAAGTCGGTGCTTGTGGAACGCGCGAACGGATCCTCGTCTTCCATATCCTTTACCTCAATGGCGACTGAGAACTGGGACCAGTCGGGCGATTCGATCTTCTCCGGGAGTCGAACGCCTGGGAAGGACATCACGAGGTCCGGCTTGGATGCATGGTGTCTGCTGGCGAACTCGGCGAACGGGAAGGGGATGACCTGGCCGTGGCCTCCATAGAACGAGGGCTTCTTGTCGGCAGGGAAATCTGCTACCAGAGCTCTGAAAACATCGAGCTATAGAATCTGAGTGGTCGTACAGAGCGTGAAACGTGACCAGGACGCACCAGCGGGGTGCCGCTCGTTAACTCCAGGCCTAGCGCGGTGGCGGGTGCGTCGAGGGGGCACGGCGTTCTCGAGGGCACGAATGTGCGCAGATACGAGCCTATGTCGCCGTCGTAAACGCAGATCTTGCCATGTATCTCATTGCACCATCCGGGGAGCTGCGCGGCCCGGGGCGTGTCTTCATGAATGCCGGGGTCGTTGATGACCTTGCCAGACATACTCGACGTAAAGGAAGAGGCGTAGTCGCCGAAGCTGCATATTGAACCGGTGGATATCGACATCTCACAGTGTCGGGATGTGGCCAAGATCGAGTGGACTAACAATGCAAAGAGAGGAAGCGCTGTGCTGCAGGCAGGTAAGTCGAGTATGCGCCAAGTTATGGGATTTTGGCTACCCACGAGTCAGAAGTGGAGAATGAGATTTGAACCGTGCGGGATCCGCTGTACGAGCCAGGGTTAGAGATGTTCGCTGGGTTGAGTCGTTCTGTTTGCCCGTTGTCAGTGTCCCACCCCGCGCATATGAGATCGCGCCTGGCTCACCACTTGGACGAGCAGATGTAAATATGATCGCTGGCTTTGTTTGCGCAGCAGTCCCTAGTATATTGGGTGGGACACACGTGCGTTGCAAGTTTTTTGCCGACGCATTCGCCCCGCTGTAAGATCCTTTTATGCGACGCAACGGTAGAGGTAGGATGTTGGGGTTTTTTTACCGTGTTTATGTGATGATGCGCTCTGACTTGGGGCGTTTTTGGGCGTTGTGTTATCGCGGTCGCAGTGGTCGGAGAGGGAGTTCGTTCGCGTGCTGAACAGAGTCGAGACGAACTTGGCTCATCCAAAACGGGAAGCATGCGCAAACAAATCAATGAGCCCCGGGCCGGTCCTCCGACCCCACCTGCTGCAGCTGCCGTCTACGAGCCGTCCGGCCTCTCTTCCTCGCCCGTTCATGTCGTCCTCCTCGTTCCAGGGACCGACGCACTCGTAGATCGACGGTGAAACTCATCAAATATGCGCATTGGCCGGACAATCAGGCCTCAGGCCGTGCACTTCAATATCACCAGTGACTGAGTGAGGATACGTGCCGCGGGGAGATGCGGGAGATGCGGGGTACATGCAACGACAACGCATCGTGAGTGACTATATGCTGTGTCTACCGTGCGTACACGCAGAAATCGTGCGTTTTCTTACTGAGTGGATGCCTTCCCGACTAGCTGGAGCTCTTCGCTTACTCAGAGGTAGCAGCCAAGCTCCGTGCGTGCGGTTTTCTCTTCAAGCTCGCCGGCTATCTTCTCTCTTGAATGTTCTCTCTATGAATGTCAAGACCTACCCACGCCCGGGCTTCATCTTTGGCTCTAATCTGACGATATATCTAACCACCGACACCTCCTTGACTTCGTCGTCCGCCCATCTCTCAACTTCGCCCCCGGCATCTCTTTCGTCTCATCGTCTGCCGCATCCCGTCGTTTTCACGCCGCCACAGTCTTACGAAAGATGGAGTCCCTCGACTCTACGTCGGAGCGCGCCCCTGCGCACGCACGTTTCACTTTCGTGAGCGTCTTTGGCCTAGTGGGATTGCGGGGTATTGCCCATGGACCACAGAAGAAATCCATATCGGTGTGCACCGGCCGCGTGGTTAGCCAGTGGTTCATGGTATGTCTACGGCCAATCTGCCTGCACTGACGCTGACCAAAATAGAGCTCAAGACCACTCGGGCTGTCCTCGAAAGCTGTAAAGTTACGCCACCCTTGCCGCTGCAGTGACTCATCCTCCGGCGCTGCGCCCTAGAACCTTGTACTTATCTGGGGTCGCCAGCCTCCATCGTCTCAAGGGGGGCGAGCAGCTTCAGCGCGCAAATGGAGATCCATCCCCGCGACAGACGGCGACACGGCGTGCACTCGCTCGCACGGCTTTCGTCTGGACTCTGGCGTTTGCCTCAACAGCTATTCTGACTGGGTTGCTGGAGCTGGCACTTGACTTCCCTTTCTGCACGGGCTATTCAGATCTATGGCATGCGACGAAAAGGTTTTCCGACGGCCTCCGCGTAACAGTCCTGAGTCCACACCCACACCCACATCCTCCTTGTCACGCACCGACGCGCCCTGCAAGCTCGCACGCCTATCGGTCCGAGCCTCGCGCCACGGATACTGCACCACCAACAGTTCAAGATGGCGGGCAGTACTGTGGCATTGCGGCCATCATCACACACCATTCCCATCATCGCTTTTCGCTGCCCATCCGCAAATCACCACTGCGCAACGCGACGCGGCAGGACCTGGCAGGACTCGAATATGGTTATAGTACAGGTATCATCTACGATTTTCGATGGATCGCCAGTGCAGTCTTGATCCCGGTCGCAGGTCAATCTGTCTCCTCGCGGTCGCGCCCTGCCGGACTTCGAGTTTGCGCGACGCCGCAAAGCCAACACGGCACGCTTGCGGTTGTGGATGCATCAGCACATCCGAATACTATTTCCGCAGTGGCATACGCGCACGGTGGGCTTGGTTACGGGCATGCGGGTGCAGAGCGCGAAGATCCTGCTGCGCGCTGGCGGGAGTCCCGCTGACGGCGACAGGATCAATCATGCTGTCACGTTCGTTTGCATGCACGTTGATGTCATCCTTGGGAGAGCGCAGAGGGCTTGTCGGGGCGCTGGACGGCGCGGGGCGGAGTGACGTGCAGCGCGCCGCAAAACGACGCGCGGGCATGTTGAACTAGGCTGTGGAGTGGGGACGATCCCTGGATGAGCACGGAGTGCGCGGGCTGCGATGGAGGTTGGGCGGCGGCGCCGAGCCGGGTGGGAGGTGGACCCGGCGCGGCATCGTGGCTGGTTCTTCCCCGCAGGACGTGTGCCTAGAACATTTTTGGAGAAGGGTCGGAGGCGTGTGTGCCCTCTTTCCCGGGGAGCATAAGCACCGATCGAAAGGAGACATCTCTTTGTGCTTGTTCGACATACAAGCCCGGGACGATCCTGTCCAAGCTTCGTCGATTTGGGCGTGAGACACGTCGCGGTGAACCATCGCGGATGCTCGGCGGTAGCGATGCGATAAGCATACGTTCATATGGCCGAGGAGTTATTTCGCGATGGGAAGGAAAGGCAAACAAACGCACAAGTCGGGATGGCAACGGAGGAGTCGCGAAATCAAGATCGGGTGATGGCTCGGCCGGGCGCCCGTCGTCGGTGCCTCGCGGCTCGGAAAGTTGGACTTTGTGGAGGCGCGGGTGGCGGTCTATATAATCTCCTCCGAGGTTCGTTTTCCTCCATTCCCTCCCTCCACCCGACAGCTGGAACAGGTTCTCATCTTTCTCTACGCCGTGCGTATCCTTCCTCGACGACGCCCGCTTGACGCAGCGATCTCCCCGACACTCTTTCTCCGCCCCGCACCCGCCATTCCCTACTAGCACTCCTTTCCAGGACAAAGACACAGAAACGACACGACCTTCTCCAACATCATCATGAAGTTCTCTACCATCGCCCTCTCCGCCGCTGCTATCGTCGCCTCCGTCTCCTCGCGCCCGCTCATGCGCCGCGATGTCAACGCCGCGCTTATTCCCGAGTTTGGTGTCACCGCCGGCCAGAGCCCCGACGGCACAGGGTACGTCGCGCGCGCATCCGCATCCCCGCGCTCAATCACTAAGTTGCCGCGCGCCACAGTAACTGCAAGGGTGTCAACAACATCAACATCCCTTGCGCGTGCCCGCCCCCGCGCGACCAATTCGTTACGGTACGCGCCCGCGCCACATCTTTTCACGCGCGTCCAAGTACTCATCTCCCTTGTTCTTTTTACGCGCGCGTGTAGCTCCTGAACCAGAACGTCGCCGCGGGCCACGTTATCAACAACCCCTCCGTCGGCATCTCCTTCCCCGAGGACAACTCGAAGGCGTCCGCACTCGCGCGCCTCAACGCCGCCACCGTCACGCTCCAGAACATCCACGGGCCTGGTGTCGGCTGCCCGCAGGCGGCGACCACCTTCGGCGCCCAGGTCGCGGCAATTCAGGCAGGCCCGGACCCCATCGCGGGCTCTGCTGCGTCGACGCCCGCGCCCGCGCCGGCACCTGCTCCCGCGCCTGCGCCGGCACCCGCGCCCTCGAGCGGCGGGGTTGACCAGTCGCTCGTGCCCGACTTCGGTGTTGTTGCGGGCACGAGCCCCGACGGCACAGGTAACTGCAAGGGTGTGAACAACATCAACATCCCTTGCTCGTGCCCGCCCCCGCGCGACCAGTTCATTGCCGTACGTCTCTCCTGTTGTTCTGCTGAAAGTGGGAACGTGTTGCTGATGGAGCACGTGTTCGCAGTCGCTGAACGCGAACGTCGCGGCCGGCCACGCGGTCAAGAACCCGTCCGTCGCACTCTCGTTCCCGACGGGCAGCAGCAAGGGGGACCAGCAGGCACGCATCAACGCGCTCCTCGTCACGCTCCAGAACATCAACGGCCCCGGCGTCGGCTGCCCCGCGGTGTCGACCGTGTACGCACAGCTGCAGCAGCAGATCAACGCGCTCCCGAACTAGGTCGAGCGCCGTTGAAGTATGAGGAGGATACGATGAGATCGAGAGGGATAGGGATACCCGAGCGTGGCCCGCGCGAGCGTGGGCTACGGACTGTGATGATGCTTTGTCGTGCCCGCGCGAGCGCGGTTGTGCTAGTTTGTACGCTCCGATCTGAATTGACGGGTGCCAGTCACCCCGTTCCAGCTGTCTTTCTCACTGTGTGTGAGGTGTGAGCCCGGGGTGGTGTTACATTCAGTCTCTTGTCAAACTTGACATGTGAGGATCAAGTTCACATTCGGCCATTTACTCTTAACGACTGCTGATATTCTCCTACCAATGTTATAGTATCACGGAACTATCGCCCCTGATGGGTCTCCCACTCAATCCCCAGTTCCTCCGCCGAGAGATCGAGGATATCCAGCAGCCTCCACCACGTCTCCCGCTGCTTCACCCGGTGGCGGCGCACAAGCCCATCACGGCACCTCTCGCACAGATCCAGCCAGCACGGGCGGCGCGCCAGAGCCCCAAGCTGCGTCTCCAGCCCCGTCAGCGCGTCCGTAGTAAGCAGGTCCCAGCGCACCTGCACAAACGTCCTGTGGAGCAGCACCCTGTTCCGCGCGCACGCGTCGCGCGCGGTGCAGTCGGGCGGACACTGTTCCACGCTGGCCATGACGTCTCCGAGATTTCTGTACGACGCGCGGCGGAGCCCGTCGCGCGCGTCGATGCAGCGCACCATGTCGTCCGGGTCGAGGCGGGCGACCGTGACGCCGCCTGCGCCCCGCGCGCGCGCGAAGCCGCGCACGATCTCCTCGGGGGAGTGCTGGCAGGCGTAGTAGAGCGCGAGGGGCAGCAGCGCGTGCTGGCCGGTGAGCCGCGCGAGGTTGACAGCCTCGAAGGCGGCCCCTGCGGCTCTGTCTTTGTCTGAGAGGCAGAATTTCGCAGGGTGCGTGCCGCTGCTGCGCTGGAGCCAGGTGTGGAGGCAGGAGGTGAAGTAGTCCTCGAGGTGGGCGGTGGCATCGGCGACGATGTCTGTGAGGGCGTATTTGTGGCCGAGGCGCATGAGCGCGGAGAGGACGCTGAACCGGATGTGGGGGGCCTGGCTCTGGAGATACCTGGTACGTCGTGTCAGTTTCCCTAGGATCATTGCTAACGCGGAAGGAATACGCACTTTCGGCCGTCGTAGATCGCCCGAAGGAGGGTGGACATGTCCTCCGCGATGTCGGGGACATGATAGACGGGGACGCCCTGGAACGTCACGTCGCTGCCGCTCCGGTCGCCCGCCTCGAAGACCTTCACCTTGAATGGCTCTGAGCGCAGGGAGAGCCAGCCCTTGTGCACGCGGAAGCTCTTGTCCCCGGCCACTATGCAGACGTTGCCGTCTGGGAACCACAGGCCTGGGTCTGGCTTGATCTTGGGGTTGCTGTCTCTGGTGCCCAGCGCCACTGCGTCGGCGAAGACGGCGTGGAGGTACGCGAGATGGCGCGCTTCGTATGCCTGAATGGCCGGCCTCATTCTGAGTTCGACCATGTCGCGAGTTTTCGTTGTCTTTGAGCGTGCTAGAGAGAGGCGGTCAGGAGCATTGCATCGGTTCCGGGCGGCGAAGGAGTGTTTATATGATGTACGGGGAGACCGCTTGGGCCTTGAACTGTACTATCGCGTACGGTGCTGGATCCAAGTGGACACTGGGTTCCGGATGTGTATGGGCCATGATCCCTGCCAAGCTGAGCGTGCGGGCCAGAACGTACGGTATACGCCACTCGGTGCAGGACACACGAGTGTCTCTCGCGGATTATTCTTTTCGGATGTTGTGGATATTACTGTAGTATGTCCCGAAATATGATAAGCATAAAAAACCCTGCGAGTGGGAAGGGCACGAGCTGGTCAGCGACCGAATCGTGAGGCGCATAGGGCACAGCGTTTCACCCGTCAATCCGATCATGCCAAACCAATAATCACCGATCAATCCTGCTGCTCCCACTCGATTCCTAGTTCTTCAGCTAAAAGATCGAGGATATCTAGTAGGCCGTCCCACGTCTCGCGCTGCTTGACCTGATGCTGGACAACAAGCAGCCCGCTGCACTCGTGGTACAGCCTCTGCCAGCACGGGAGGTCTGCCAGCGTGCCTAGCTGCGTCTCCAGCCCCGCCAGCGCGTCCGCGGTAGACAGATCCTCGCGCATCTCCTTAAACGTCGCCCGCAGACGCGCCATGTTCCCCTCGCACGTGTCGGGCTCCTCGCAGCCGGGGGCGCACCCGGCGCAGTGCATGACATGGGCCAGGGTGCGGCTCGACGCACGGGAGAGCCGGTCGCGTGCGGAGACGCAGCGCAAGACGTCTTCGGGGGCGAGCGGACGATGTTGCGATGCCGTAGATGAGGTCACGCAGGCTATGCTGGCAGCAGCGGTAGAGCGCGAGGGGCAGGATCGCGGGTTTGGAGGTGAGGCGCGCGATGTTGACGGCCTCGAAGACGGCGCCGGAAGCTTCGTCGCTTTCCGATATGCGAAGTTTTTCCTCGTGTGCTCCGGTGCGCCGCCGCATCCACTTCTTGAAGTCGGGCGTGTAGTAGTCTTCGAGGTAGCCTGCTGCGTCTGCGATGATGTCTTTCAGTTGATATTTGTGGCCGAGGCGCATGAGCGCGGACAGTTCGCTGAAGGCTATGTCGGGGGCCCTGTCGCTGAGGTACCTGCCAGTGGAACGTCAGCTCGTATGGGGAGCGCCTGTCAGTCGGAGAAAGATGGTGCGCACTTGCGGCCGTCATAGATGGCGTCGAGCAGCGTCCTCATGTCCAATGAACTGTCTGAGACGTAGTAGAAGGGGACGTCCAGCCTGCCTAGATGGGCCTCGTAAAAAATATCGCGCAAGGGTTCGGAGAGACGGGAGAGGAAGTCCCGGTGTATGCGGTAGCCTGATCGCTCCGCTACTATGCAGGCGCTGCCATCCTTGAACCACAGATGCTCATCCTTGTATATTTTGGGGGTTTCGTCGGTTTCTTCAAGATCAACCTGCAGGGGTATGTTGACTAGCGATTCTAAGTGTACTCAGTCTCGTATATGCGATGTCATGATTGCGCCAAAGTATACCTATGCGGGACTTTTCACTGGCCTCAGTAATGACACTGAGCGCTTCATCGGACATACTAAATGATAGAACACGTATTAGTGAACGACAGCAAACAGTACAAGGATCCGCTCACTTGAGTCTCGTATAGCCAGCTTATAAACATCGTCATAACAAGACGGACCTTATAGGCAAGAACTGCGTACATGCAATGCCCTTGTGCTATCATAACGCCAAGCGCTGCAGCATCGCGGTCTCGTTCGTGAGGCGCATGAGCTTGATGCTCTCAAAGAGCTCCGCCCCGCTGCCCTCGGAGAAGTAGAAGTTTACGGGCTCTTCCGATTCGGAGCGGCCCAGTCAGATATCGAAATCAGCGGTGGAGTAGTCATCGAGGTAGCGCGCGGCCTCGTCGACGAGGACCAGGAGCTCGTATTTGCGGCTGATGCGCATCAGTGCGAGCAAAGCCTCGATGAGAACTTTGGGGAGCAAGTCCCGCAGGCACCTAGAACAGAACATGCCTCGCGCGCGTTAGTTGACTTTGGATACGAGATGGGTAAGATGTGTACTTGCGACTGTCGTTGATTGCACGCAGTATGGGCCGCATGTCGCTTGCGCCGTCCGAGCCGTGTACGACAGGAAGCCCTGAGAAGGTTTCCGCCGCAGTTGAGTTGGTGGGTGGCGGATTGACGGCCGCTAGCACGTTGCAGAATATCGAAGAGTGATGAGAGAAAACGGATTTGTGGACGCAGACAGCTGGAGAGAGAACGGGGGGCGGTCGAGTATTGTGCGAGGAGGAGTTGGTCGTGTCGAGCTCGAGGAGTTAGTTGGCGTTCACTAGAGCTATAGCTTGTTAATTCGGAAGGATCAAGTCCTGCGGTTTCCGCAACATGGTGGCAGTCACTAAACACAAGCTTGGCGCTCAGACGAATGGTGATGGCGGACCGAGAGAACACTGCCGGGGCACCATTAGGTTTTGTACACAACACTCGTTCGGCTCTATAAGTCCGATATGGTGTAGTGGCTAACATTATCGCCTCTCACGCGATAGCCCGGGGTTCGATTCCCCGTGTCGGAATCTTTTTCGTCCTCATCCAAGGTTCTAGCTTCTGCTGATACGACGGTAGAATTTTAACATGTGGAAAAACCGGACGCCCAAACGTCGTATTACATGGAGAGACTTCTCGTGTTTGTTCTGCATGATTCTCGGCGCGGCCACGCAGGAGGCGTTGAATACTACGGATGCCATAAAGGGGCACGAGCACGCTTCGTCTTTGTCAGGGCGGTGTCATCTGGGTCAGATCTGAGATCTGCACGGGATGCCGGGCTGTCAAGCCGTCTCAGATAATGACGTCGCAAAAGAAGCCGTTAGGGTTCGGATTAAGGTTCGGATTTGGGTTCGGGATTAGGGTTCGGGTTTTGCCGGGGTTAGACGCCGCTAACTGTTTGTCCCCCTTGGAGGGAGCCGGTCTGGAATAACACGCGAACGAGGCTTTAGTGTGCCCGCCTGAGTGTTCCCGGCTTGGGGGACCCCCCGAGCGGAGCGAGGGAGGGGAGGGAACACGAATGGCGGGTCCTCTTCGCGCAAAAAACGCTAAGTCCAGACTTTAAGCGCCCTTCCCAATCGGGGAGGTTCTCTACTATTTCCTCAAACAAATCTCGATGGTGCGACGTCATTCTCTGAGACGGCCGACCAGCCGGGATGCCGATCGACGGTTAGACGCTGGTCGGGGCCCTTGCTCGTCTTTCGATTTCTTTATTTCTTCGATCTCCTCCGCCGGCCATGCCTCTCCTTTCGCCTCCCTCCTCCTGCTCGTCGCTCGGCACTCACTCCCCTCGCCGCAGTGCTCCCTACCGCGACCTTCATGACAAGCCAGGATGCGCACAGCCGACCACGGTCCTCAGCCGACGCCAAGAGCGAGAGAATGTCCACCACCGACGAGAAGAGGACGAGCGTCGCGACGACCCTTCCCCCACACCCACCACGCTCGCTTGCGAAGGATGTTGTTCTCATCTGCACAGTCACGCTCGCTATGATCCTCAATGTGAGTCGCTTGCGCCCTACCCTCTCCGCGTTCGCTCCTGACCCGCGCAGACGGCGAATAACACCGCAGTCGCTATCTCTCTTCCGACCATCGGCCGAGAGCTGAACATCGTCGAGTCTAAGCTGCAATGGATCATCTCCGCGTATTCGCTCAGCTCGGTGCGTATTCCGTCCCGTGTTTTCATCTACTCGTCTCACACTGGCCCGTTACACAGGGATGTCTGCTCCTGTTCCTCGGCCGAATCGCAGATCTATTCGGCCGCAAGAACACATTCATCTTCGGCTGTGGGTTCATGGGTATCCTTGGCCTAGGCTGTGGGTTCGCACAAGGTATGTTTCCCGCTCCCCACGCCGTGCTTCTCGTACTCACGCGCTTGTAGATGAGAACACTCTGGATGTCCTCCGAGGCGTGCAAGGTATCGGTGCTGCCGCCTCTATTCCTGCTGGGGTGGGCATTTCGTCACCTAGCGCGCGCGACTTGTCCTCATCACCCGTATCACGTTATAGCTCGGTATTCTCGCGAACACCTTCCCTCCGTCCCGGATCCGTTCTATCGCATTTGCCACCTTCGCCGCAGGCGCGCCTGTAGGCGCAGCCATTGGTTCTGCGATCGGAGGCGTCCTCGTGCAGCTCACCGCGTATGTCCGATGAGTCACAATATACACCTAGGCCGCCGCTGACCGGCCCACAGGCAAACTTGGAGGTCTACGTTCTGGTTCCTCACAGGTCTCAGCGCCGTGTGCTGCCTCGGTGGGCTACTATCCATTGACAACGATGTCCCTCATGACCTGCCCGACCGGTATGGTGTCCTTCGCACATGTTCACCGCTGACTGTACGCTGACAACTGCGCAGGCGCGTAGACTGGCTCGGAGCTTTCCTCGTGACCGCCGGTCTGACGCTAATCATCTTCGTTTTGAGCGACGGCAGTATCGCGCCCAACGGATGGAAGACCGGCTGTACGTTTGCCTCGCCTCCCATTCCGCAGTTCCCGAGCTGACTTTCCGTAGACATCATCGCATTAATCATCGTCGGCGTCGTCCTGCTCGTGCTCTTCGTTTTCTGGGAGCACTTCCTCGAGAAGCTGCACGCGCAGCACGACGCGGCGCGCGAGCGGTGGTGGACGCCCCCGCCGCTCATGAGCGTCACCATCTGGACGCGCGCGCAGGGCAAGCTTGCCGTCGTGCTCATGATCGCCTTCCTGGAGTGGTGCAGCTTCAACTCCTTCACGTTCTGGATCCAGGTACGTCGCGGGTTGCGGGTCAACTTGCTGCTTAGACAATGCTAATAGACACGTCCAGCTATACTACCAGGACTACTCCGGCTTCAGCCCAATCCTGACCATGGTGCGCCTGCTGCCGATGTGCATCACCGGCGTCCTCTGCAACGTCGTCGTCGCCGTCATCGTCGGGCACGTCCCGCTCGTCTGGATGATCGCGACCGGCACGCTCTTCACCGGCCTCGCGAACCTGCTCTTCGCCGTCGTCGACCCCGCCGCGCCGTACTGGGCGTTCGGCTTCCCCGCCGCGATCGTGTCCGTGTTCGGCGCGGACTTTGTGTTCGCGACAGGCACGCTGTTCGTCGCGAAGGTGTGCCTCCCGCACGAACAGAGCGTCGGCGGCGCGCTGTTCCAGACGCTCACGCAGGTCGGCACGGCGTTTGGGATCGCGATCAGCACGATCGTGTTCAACGCGACGATCGAGAAGAAGGCGCATGCGCTCGGCGTGGACACGGGCGCGCTCGCGTCCGCGTCTGCGGCGCCAAGGCCGGCGCAGCTCGCGGCGTACAAGAACGCGATGTGGGCGGGGTGCGCGTTTGGGTTCTTTGGCGGTATCCTCGGCTTCGTCTTCCTCCGGAGCGTGGGCGTTGTCGGGCACCGACAGGCGAAGGCAGAGAAGGAGGACGGCAGCAGCAGGAAGAGCGTGACGCCCGACCCCGAAGCTGCCCCGCACGCATGAGCGCGCCGTCTCCCCTGCCTCTCCACCGCCCCCTTGCCAGATCTCATTCTTCACTCCCCATTCTCTTGGGTTATATCTCGGGTTCTGCTCTACATACTAGTCCCCCCTCACGATTCACGAACACGCCCCCGCATCATGCATCCCCCGCAAGCCGACGCACCACTTTCTCACCACGCATACCTAGACTGACTCGGACTGCGCCGATACACTAATAGACCACCTACTGCTCCCTACATACACACCCTGTATCCATCCACGCCCGGCGCAAAATGCCATCTGATCTGCTTTCATGCCCTGTGCGTGCTTCGTCGTGTGCAATTCCTCCATGGTAGGTGCTGTGGTAGAGCTGCTTTCACCGGAGGCTTTTCGACTTCATATATACTAGATCTCCTCGGCTCGTCCACCGGGCACATGCACACGATGCTGGCTGGCATAGCCACCCACTCAACAGCACTGCACGCGCGGATCGTCGACGTCCATGTCCAGAAATAAAAGCTCTATTGTACACTACTCGTACGAAAACACAGCCGCCGCGCCCGACATCGGTAGCACAATGGATGCCCGCGGTGGGGGGAAGGTGGTATCGGTATTGAATAAGTCAATGTGTGCGCGTGGGTGGGGAGGAAGCTTCAATCCAGATGTAGATGCATGTGCGGGCGGGCGGGCGTGCGTACGAGTCCGTGCTGCGAGCCTGGGGCGGGGAATATATACGACCCGCGCGAGTGGGAGTGGGCGGGGCGGGCTGCGGGGTAAGGTAGTGGGTAGAGGGTCTGGGAGATGGCGGAAGAGGAGGAGAGGAGAGGAGGGCGGGAGGTGGTAGTGAGTGTAAACGAGGGGAGGGGCACGCCGCAGTGGCAGCGGCGGTGGTGTGCGGGAGGGTCTTACCTACCCAAGGGCTACGTAGCGAGTCAGTCCAAATGCCCTGGCGGCAAGCAACAATCCGAGCCCCGAAGTGAAAATCCATGATCAGTCTGCACGCGCCCCTCAGAAGTACGCCGGCGGCGCGCCCTTCTCGCGCACAACCGGGTCCGTCGTGTGCACCGCGCTGCTCTCGTACGCGTCCTCCGCCGATACGTCGCGCGAATGTCCGCCGTGCGCCGTGTAGAACGTCGCGTCCGTCGCCTCCGCGGCATGCCCGCTCTTCTCGTACGGGTTCGGCATGGGTTGCGGGTCCCCGAACGGGTCCTCGATCGCGAGGGCCGGGGGCGCACTCGGCATGGGCGGCGCGTCGCGCGCTGCCTGGAAGTACGCGCCCTGCGTCGGGGTCCCCGGGGCGGACGCGGGTGGGGGCCGGAGCGCTGGGGGCGGCGGACTTGAGCTGCGCTGGCGGTATTGGGGCTGCGCGGCCTGGGACTGCGAGGGCCGATGTGTCTGTGCTTGCGGCGGGTTCTGGCGCGAAAACGCTTCGGGCGGCGGCGAGCCGTAGCCGCGCGGGGGCGCCTGGCGTTGGTACGACACGGCCTGTTGCGGCTGCACGCGCGCGCTGTCTGAGAAGGGGTCCTGGTACCCAGAGCCTGAGCCTGAGTATGACTGCGGGTATGGGTATCCCGCCCCGGGCGGGAGTGGACTTGTGCGCTGCTGCTGTTGCTGGTGTCCGTAGGGCTGCTGTTGCTGTTGCGGCGGCGGGCGCTCGCTCATCGGGTAGCCCTCGCCTGTGAGCTGGCGTTGCGGGGTCGCTCGGTGCGGCTGCGGCGCGTAGACGGCGCGCCCTTGCCCGTCCCACTGCTGGTAAGACGGGCGGCCGAAGGACTGGGCGGCAGCAGTGAGCGGGATTTCCGCGTCGGAGGCGTTCGGGTTGAAGACGGTCGCGGTCGACTCCAGAATGGCAGGGTTAGTGGCGGAATAGGGCATTCCGGGGGCACCGGCCATCGCGAGCTTAGCTTGCCTACAGAAAAATGAGGACTGGAACTAAAGACAGCAGAGGGGAAGACGTACCGAGCCTTGCGGCGATCGTAGATGACGCGCGGCTTCGCCTGGTTCATCTTGTGGTAGATGTACCACATCGCGCCGAAGGTGATCAGCGTTGTCGCTCCCAGCACGACGTCCTTGATGATCGTGTCCCGCGTATTCGATTGCCCTGTTGCAATACTGTCAGGCAAAGGATGCGAAGCACGAGAAGCTGGCACGCACCGTCCTCAGACTGCTCGAGCGCAACACCGAGGTAGACGGTGATGAACTGCTTCGGGAGCGAGAGAATGGCTGCGATCGAGAACGTCCAGATGCCCATACCGCACGTCGAGAATACCGCGGTCGTGACTGCACGCGGGTCAGCAAGCCGCCGCGCAAGGTGACATTACAAAGCAGCGTACAATGTCCGGGGATGGCACTTAGACGCGCAATAAGGGCAATCTTGAAGCCGCCCTCGCGCACGACGCGCGCGAGGCACGCATACGACAGCTTGTTCTTCTCGAGCTTCTCTCCGCGCGCCGCGCAACAATACTTGAACGCGCTTCAGGCATAAACAGAGATTGGCAAATTCGATCGCGCGACAGATGGGCGGCAACCGAGACAGGGTGCAGTTGCTGATTAGCTTCTGACTTCGGGAACGGGAGATATGACGCACTAGAAGTTGCCGACTTCGCCGATGAAGGTGCCTGCGGCAACGATTCCGAAGCCGGGGAAGAGGCCCCAGACGAGACCGCAGAGGATAGCGACGATTTCATGGCCGAATAGCTAGAGATATGTTATTCAGAGCTGTCGTTATGGGACATGCGTGAGACTCACCGGGGGGAAGGAGATCACGAATAAGACACCTATTGGTATTGTCCAGCCGAACGGGAGACTGCAGGAGTTGTCAGCGGCGCTCTACGCATGTCTGGCGAATAGGAGAATATGGCGTTGCCACCAACGACAGGCGGCGTGACTGGGGTCTGATGTTTGAGCAGACACCGTGTCTATCACTTCTAGAGATGGGAAGTTCTGCCTGAAGCAGTTTCCAGACATCGCTACATTGCGTGCGGCGTGCACAGTGCATGCGTGCATCTGACTACGCGGCGCGATGGCAGCAACTGACACCCCTCGCGGGCGGGCGGAGGGAGTAGATACGAGAGGCAAAACTCACTTGTGCATCCAGTCCGCGGCAGGCCTGAGCCAGGCGACAATCTGCTTGTGGTAGACGGTGAAGAGGATAACGCCTGCCAAGCCGATAGCAAACGCGAAGTAGTACCCTGCACATCCATACAGGGTGAGTTTCGGTGCGCCGTAACACGACAGAATACGCACATATCCATTCTTTCCGTAACCAGTAGCTCCACTTCATCATAGCTTTCCAGTCGATCACGCTGGTCTTCGCGAGCTCCTTTGCCTCCTCCGGGGTCGGACTCGGGGTGCGGTTCACGGCGCGGATATCAACAGCAGCGACGGCGGGCCTGCCCCGCTCCCAGCCGTTGGCCTCCTTGGACGGCAGGCCGCCGCCTTTGTGTGTTGGGTCGCGGTCGTCGCTATCGTTGCTGTCGAGGGATGCGGCGCTCGCATCGTAACCATTGTGGGGCGGGTATGGGTATGTTGGTGCGGTGGATACGCCGGCGTAGGGGATGTTGGATTGGGGAGTGCGGGGGCTGTAGGCAGCCGGGTAAGCAGAGGCCATTAGGGTTGCTTGAGATTGGGAGGATGTATGAGCGGCCGGGGTGTCGGGGAGGGGTCGGGTGTCGCGTTGAGTTACCAGAACCAGCGGGATTTGCGGGGGACGGAAAGCGGGCAAGAGGTCGTGAAGAGAGAAAGAAAAGGGAGGGAAATGAAAGAGGCGTGGCGGGAGGAGGAAAGGGAAGGAGGAGGAGGCGGTGGTTGTTGGGAGACGTCCTTGGCGGTCGCGCGTTAACTTTCCCACGGCGCGCTAGTCGTCCTTCGCGAACGTTTTCCTCTTGGACTCGTACCCCAGAATGATAACAACGCTCGCTTCTTGTTCCCCATCGTCTCGTCTCGTGCACCCTCTATACGCCCTGGACCTCTCGCAAAAACACGACACAAATATTTTCAGACAAAAAGGAGGAGCACCGGCGAGCAACGGCCGACCGGGACCATACACATCCCCAGGGCGGTGTTCCTGTCCTCAGACAAAACGACTGCGTTTCTCATCCACTGCGCTCGCCGCTGCCCGTCTCATCCTGTGCTACAGCTTCATACATACAGAAGATACGGCCCCCATTGACAGGCTTTGCTTTCGCTGCTGCTGTGTGTGTCGCGAAGCTGGAGGAGCTCCTCTCCCATCAGATGCGTCTTCTCTATGGCGACGGTATGTTCTGTGGAATTCAAATACTCGACATCACTGCCAATTAGCCTTTCCGAGCGCGGTAAGTTTCCAAAACATGAACTGCGAACCGTAAAGTTTCGCGCAGCCGGGTGGTTCGCAACATGTACCGCCACCTCCTTACTGACATGGTAGCATTCGAATATAGCAAACGGCGCACCCCTTCTTATCCTACATCGACCGTCGCACGCCTCGTCCACACGGTCGACACGACGTGGGTAAGTCGATTTCTCCTCGTCCGCGGAGAGTCAGCGCACACCACAGTCCTCCATCATGGCAGCCTCTAATCGCCGCAAAGCTATCCTCCACCACATGCAAACCATCTTCAATCAGCACGATGGTGGCACTTGTGACATGTTTTTTTTTACCAACCCAGCTGTTGAATTGCTACATCTTAAGCTTCAATTTCACGTATGATCATCATACGCCCCCGACGCGCCGCAATAAAACTATAGAACACCGGATGCATGCCAGTATCGGTACGTCGCAGAACACGTCTTTCCCCATTCACGTAACCGCTCATTTTGTAGTTCCCCGTGCCGTCCAGGCGCACGCCACAGTCCCCACACCAGCATAGTCGCTCCCGCTTTGAGCGAACGGACAGGTACTTTGCGTCCCCCGGCCTGGTGCGCGCGTGCTAGCGGGGTCGCAGGCTCGACTGGCTGCACCAGCTCGATGGGCTCCACAGAGATGACCGGGATAGCCGGCTCAGCGGGCGCAACAGGCTGTACCGCTTCCGCAGGAGCCGCGATATTCGCATGATGTGCGAGTTTTCCGCGCAAGTTGCCTCGCGATCGATGTCGATGTGGGCGGGCAGACTTCGCCCGGAGCTACAGGGCATCATCGTAGGTGCGGCGAGCAGTGCTGTCCCGGTCGACTCCGGTGTGCCTTTGTGAGTTGGGGCTACGATCTCAGACTGCATCGCATCCAGTGGTGATACATGGCGCTGGAAACAAAGTCCTCCCGGATCATCGCAAAAGTGGGTGACTGGCTTGGAATGGATGTTCTCTCGCAGCCACTTCGACAGCCTCTGCCAGCACGGTGGCGCCCCCGCTGCAGTCCCTTGCGCGCAGTCCAGCGTGAAGCGATTCCCGTCTCATGTCTTGCGCCGTCCCAATCAACGCGACCCTCAACGTTTTGTAGTGCTATCCTATCTGCATGCGATATGCACACTGGCACAGCATAACGTACGTCCTTTCATTGTCTTCCGGACTCGGATTTCACCATCTTCGCCAACACGTGTCTGCTGCAGCAAATCGGACCTCGCGAAGTCTCGTGTAAGCTCTGACCCCAACCCTCACGTTATGGTGTGAACTCTCTTCGTTTCCCCCGCTATTCTAACGCCGTACCCGTCCTCGAGGTCAGACCCCACTTGAAGGAGGTGTCGACTCCATCCGCGCTGTTTGACGATACCTCTATCCGCTATGGTCTCAAACGACCTCGACTCCTCCGCGATGGACGCTGCTCTGATCGAACACGATCCCGACTTCTGGTTCGCAGACGGCAGCGTCGTCATCATCGCCGAGGGCGTCGGTTTCCGCGTACACATGTCCCTCCTCTCTCGCCACTCTCCCGTCTTTCGGGATATCTTCGCAGTTCCTCAGCCCGCCCCGGGCCCAGGGAACGAATCGGACGGCGGCGGTAGCTACCAGGGAGTCCCTATTGTCCACGTCTCCGAAAGGGCTCATGACATGCGATGTCTGCTGCACGCTATCTACGATGGCCGAAGGTGCGCACCCGTTTGCCTTATATCGGAAGACCGCCTTCTGGGGATGTTTGTCTAAACGCCTTTCCCCCTCAGATATCTCCAAGACATGACGCCTAACATCCCGTTCGCGGTCCTCGCCGCGCTCATGCGCTTGAGCCACAAGTACGAGCTCACAGACGTCATGAACGAGGCGGCGAAGCATCTCAAGGAGTACTTCACCACCGACCTGGACACCTGGCTGGACTACCGTTTCGCAGGCAGAGACGGACACCGAGCCCCCCCTTTCAAGTTTACAGAAGGAGAACAAGCTGCAGACCTCTTCGAGTGCGTGAACCTCGCGCGCTTGACGGGCAAGCCCGCGATGCTCCCCACCATGCTTTACATGTGCTGCCAGCTTGGAATCGGCAACATTCTGAGGGGCAGCAAACGGCGCACCGGCGTTATCGAACGCCTTAGCGAAGAAGACACCGAGATATGTGTTATCGGCTATACGCGGTTGCTGACACTTTCGGTCCGTGTCCTTACAATTCTCGAGGGTGCGACGTGCGCCACGCTATGCAAGTCCCCGGTGGCGTGCTCACCGCAGATCCAACGATTCGTCCGGATCGTCCACCAGAATCATCTGGAGATATTTAGCACCAACGCCCTGTCGCCGAATATTTGGCGACACATCCCCTTCGCGGCGCTTGTCTCCTGGTCGGACCTGTGCAGCGTCTGCCATGATGGCCTCGTGCAAAAGTACAGGACGACGCAGCGAAGGGCGTGGAATGAACTTCCGAGCGTCTTTTGCCTCGAGCAGGGAGAGGTGGGAGATATTTGGGCGAAACGCTATAACACATGGAATGCTACGAATCCGATTTGAGAGGTAAGTCGCGTTGTTTCACCTTTCGTGACTTGCGGTCATAGTCGGCACGCTCACAATGTTTTCCAGGCCTAATCAAGAGAATGTAGTGTCTCTGTTCGTTGTCGTCACCTCAACATGTACCCGGAGTGCATCCCCGCGCCCGTGTGATTCTGCAATAACTGTGTTCGTAGAAGGGAGGAGTTCGTGCGATAAAACACGGGCAAGGCCAGGCAAGACCTCTCGCCTCTAACCCCAACCCTAACGGTGTGTCGCGATCCTCTTTCGGATGTGTCTATTTTTCTTTCTTGTTCGGACGACGTTCAGTTTTCGCCCCGCACCATCAGTCCCAATCCGTACCCTTCACTTGCAACATACGAGACCACAACACCGATGGAGAACGCTGCTGGGATCCAACAAGACCCGGACTTGTGGTTTACAGACGGAAGCATCATCGTCATCGCCGAAGACACCGGTTTTCGGGTGCACATGTCCCTCCTCTCGCGATCCTCTCCTATTCTTCACGACGTTTTCACACTTCCTCAACCCGTCGCCACCGGCTTCGACGGCAACAACGTTTTTCAGGATACCCCTGTTGTCCACGTCTCTGACAGCGCGTATGATATGCGATGTCTGCTCCACACCATTTACGACGGTCGCAAGTATGTACCCCTATTCTCCTTTCGTCGCGTTGTCATCTCAGCGTTTCCCACTCACCGCTTTTTAATCTAGGTATCTGGCCGATATGGGCCGCGAAGTCCCGTTCTCTGTCCTCTCCGCCCTGATGCGCTTGGGCCACAAATACGAACTTACAGAGATCGTCGACGAGGCCGCACAATACCTCGAGGAGTTCTTCACCGCCGACTTCTACGTGTGGCTGGATATCTGCCACGCAGACCCGGTGCCCACGAGGTTCGAATTTCGGCGCGACGAGGACGACGAGGCGGAGCTCTTCGAGAGCGTTAGGCTCATCCGCCTCACGGGCAAGACTGCGATGCTCCCCATGGCGCTCTACCGGTGCGCGCAGCTCGGGCTCACCGACATCCTGCGGGGCGTCGAGCGGCACACTCCGGGCATCTTCGAACGTCTCAGCGAGGACGACATCGAGATCTGCGTGTAGGCGTCGGCGCGGCTCATGCAGCTGTCGGGCCACGCTGTCGCCGCTCTTACGCGCGCGGAATCCGCTGCGCAGTGCACTGCGTCCCCCGGGGAGTGCGAGCGCCGCATCCGGCTCTTCACCTTGGTGGTCGCGGAGAGGACCGCGGCGCTGGTCACGACGCACGCCCTGGCGGAGCTCGAGTACCGGCTCGGGTACATTGCGACGCTCGATTGCTGGACGGGGCTCTGTCCCGTATGTCGTGGCGGGATCGTGCAGCGCCACGCGGCCACGCAGCGGGCGGTTTGGGAGAGGATGCCGAGCATATTCGGGTTAAAGCCCGACGAGCTGGGGGAGGAATGGGCGGGCTGTTTAGCGTCGTGGATGGATGGGATATATTGAACCGTGGGTCCCGCGCGTTTGTACGGTGTTTGGTGGCTGATCGCGACTCGTTTGAAACCAGATTTGCGGGTTTTACAGCAGCTCGGGTATCCCCTGTTCTTCGCCACCATTTCAATGCATAGCGAACTCCAGTTGGTCAGCTCACGGAGTACGGCGTTGTTCCGGGCGCTGTCGCCTACGGAACTCATTCGGAGGATTCTACCCTGGAAGAAGGGTAGTGAGACCCTCTCCGCCATGCGAGGTTGTCGCGGGGTGCTCCTTTGGGCGGTCGACGCGGTCTATAGGATCGCGGCCTTGGAGGGTGCGCGTGCCGCTGGGCCAGGATGGTGTCGCGGTACTCAGGCGGAAGATCGCGTCGCTGACAGCCTATGTGGATAAGTACGAGTACTTCTCTGAGGATCTGGAGCTCGATGGGTAGGACTGGTGTGGCAACGGGTACGTCGATACCTTTTAAACTTGAACCGGACATCTCCACTCATAATTCAGATACCTGGGCGATGACATATCTTCAGACAGACCTCAATCTTACTCGTTGGAAAAAGTAGATAGAGCCTGCACGAAGGGGTCCACATTTGCCACGTCCTGCAACCTTCAGTGAGCCGAACTTTAACGTTTTGATGCAACCATCTTTCGAGCGTGCCGTTTCCCTTTTTTTACCATGAAGACGTACGCGTCGCCGGTGTCGAGCTGAAGACGGCCTTGTTTCCGTACCGCACCTTCGCTGGCAGCATAGCTCAAGGCAGTCCCAGCTCACATAGTATGGGCCCTGTTATGACAAAACAACATCCGGACTGGTGGTTTCCAGATGGTAGCATCGTCATCCTGGCCCAAGATACCGGTTTTCGTGTCCATATGTCCCTCCTCGCTCGTCATTCCCCGGTCTTCCGAGACGCCTTCGCACTTCCCCAGCCCGCCAAGTTAGACACCGACGACGACGCAAGCCTGCAAGGACTCCCCTTTGTTGAAGTCTCGGATGATGTGTACGATATGAGCTGCATGCTTCACGTCATATATGATGGGCCGAAGTAGGTCGACCTCCAGCTTACTCTCGCAGTCCCGTCATGGAATTGACATATCGCTCCCGCCGTGGTTTAGATACCTCAATAACAAGACCTCTGAAATACGCTTCCACAAAGTCTCCGCACTGATGCGTATGGGACACAAATACGAAATCCCAGACATCTTCGACACGGCCGCGCGTCACCTCTCGAGCTACTATACCACCCACTTGGGCTCATGGATCGATTTCTGCGGCCCAGATCTATCGACCCAGACCTTCTCCTTTGACAAGGACGAGAATTATCACATCGTCGAGGTCGTCAACCTCGCCCGATTGACCGGCAAAACCTCCATCCTTCCGACCGCGCTCTACAGATGTTGTGGGCTCGGGGTCGCCGGCATCCTAAAGGCAGGCGAGCGGGACAGCAGCGACCCAAGCGCCACGTCCTCAGCCGCGAAGACGTCGCCCTTTGTCTGGTGGCTCGCGAGCGGCTGCTGCGGGAGTCGGGAAGCATTGTTGGAGCTCTCGCCGGCGCGCCGTGTGCAGCCAGCTGTATATCCAAGGGCACATGCGCGCAACGGATGAGAGATCTCGAAGATGCGGCCGCCGAGTCGATGCCGGGCTTGCTCACCCTGGATGTCTTTGAGACGCTCGAATGGCGCCTGCGGTACGGATCTGGATCGGAGAACACGACCGGACTCTGGCAGAAGATATGTCGGGCCTGCTGCCACTCCCTCGGGCAGCGATACGAGGCCGAACAACGGGAGATGTGGGGAAGGTTTCCGGGCATATTTGGCCTTTCGATTGACAAGATGGACGATGGATGGGGGGATGCGACCGTGTTCGCGCACATGGACTGGTCGTCTGAATCGGTAAGTCCGACAAAGTGCCTCCGCACGGTGCTATAGCTGCTGATGACTGTGGTGCTACCGCTATCAGGATTGAGTACCTCTTTGACGTGCAGAGCTTGTGTTGTTACCTCACGAATATCCAATGTATATTATTTCAGACCGAATCTGGCACTGGTAGCATTGCCGTGAGTGTAGACCGAGTCATGCCAGCGTCTTAAACCTACCTGTACAGTCCGCTGTACTCGCGTATGTCCGCCTTCATACTCAACACAAGTAGCGCTGCCGGGGTACGACCGAACGTACGTGCTCAGAGCATCGGTGACGACAACAAACAACAGCTCGGGGATTGACTATACTAATACAGGATGCAAGATGCAGAAAGTCATGATCGTCACAATAACACGCCCGTGCGGACAGATTAGTGCGCTGAGGGACATACAAGAGGAGTGGGCGCGGGCGCAGGTGGAACACGTGCCGGCCTGGGTAAGGGAATTCGATATAGCAAGGCGGAGGAGGGAATGTGAGGATACGTGGAGGAGTAAGGAGTTTTCGGCCTACGCCGCGGACTTCTCGTCGCGGCTGTCGACTGCGTGGACTTCGTGCTACAGAGTGACGCTCGGTGAGTACGGTACACTGATAAACGAAGAAATCGGGACTGACCTTGTCGCCCACGACGTCCTTGAGCGTCTTCTTGCCGACGTCGCGCTTGACGTTCCACGCGGTGAAGACGTGGCCCTGGTTGAAGACGTCCTCGATCTCCTCGAGCGTGCGTCCGGCCGTCTCGGGGAACATGAAGAAGATATGGATGAAGGCGGCGAAGTTGAACGTGCCGAAGATGAAATACGTCTTGTACGCGATCGTGGAGAGACCGGGGGGAACCGCCCACGCGAGCGCGAAGTTAAACACCCAGTTCGCGGCTGTGCGTGCGAGGCATCAGCGGGCGTGTAAAGCCAGACGAAAGAAGGGCTTACCGGTGGAGACGGAGACGGCCTTCGCGCGGACGCGCATGGGGAAGATCTCGGCCGGGTATGTCCAGGACACGGGACCCATGGTGATGGCGAAACTGCAGACGAAGAGGTACGAGAAGACGATAATGGCCTTGGTGATGCCGTCGTGGTCGGAGATGACCCAGACGCGCGAGCCGTCGACCTCGCCCCACGATCCGAAACGGCCTTGGAGACCGCCGACGAGCATGAGCCAGAAGCCCATGAGGAGCGTGCCGGCGAGGAGCATCGGGCGGCGGCCCCACTTGTCGATGTAGACGATCGCGGGGATGGTGAAGAGCACGTTGAGGATGTACTGGACGGAGTCCGCGATGAGGTTGCCGCGGCGGCCCGTGAGACCCGCACCCTGGAAGACGTAGATGATGTAGTACATCATGATGTTCATGCCGGAGAGCTGCGACCACATCTGGAGGGACATGCCGAGCGTGACGCGGCGGAAGATGCCTGGGCGGATGAGGTCGAGGTAGGACTTGGCGCCCTCCGTGCGCTCGAACTTGACTTGCTCCTGAATCTCGACGATCTCGAGCTGGACGAGCTCGGAGTTCGGGTCGCCCTTACCGTGCAGGTCGGCGAGGATCTCGAGTGCCTCCTCAGACCGGTCGTGGTCGACGAGCCAACGCGGAGACTCGGGGAAGAGGAGCATGCCGAGGGAGAGAATGATAGCGGGGATCATCTGCAGACCCCACGGAATCCGGAACGACGCAGTGCCGTTGATGTACGAGCATCCGAACTGGACGAAGTACTGGAGGAGGATACCCCAGGTGATTGACCTAGGTGCGAGCGGTGAGCATCCCGCGGCCGAGGCGGAGGAAGCGGGATTGCACGCACCATTGCTGCAAAGCTACGATCCGACCACGAATGCGGGGCTCGGTGATCTCAGACTGGTAGAGTGGAACGATGGCAGACGCAATGCCAACAGCGAGGCCTGAGATGATACGGCCGACGACGAGCATGCCACGGTTCTAGACGGGCCGGGGGTCAGCTGGACTGCACTGGGAGAAGAAGCACACCAAGAGCCGCATCTCGAAGCGGTAGAAGGAAGCCCGCGAGAGAACCGCAGTCTATCTAGTATCGGGGACGGCGGCAATAATCTCGTCGCAATATGACGAAGACGCGAACTCGTCGGAAGAGACACTCACGACAGCAGCGGCCTGGAGAATACTGCCGATGACCCAGATCCAACCGCTCAGAATGACTGTCCACTTGCGACCGATCACGTCGGCCAACTTCGAGACGGCGAGCGCACCGACGAAGGAGCCGGCGGGCATGGCGGCGACGATGGCGCCCTGTGCATTGGGGCCGGGGTTACCGAAGGTGTTCTTGTAGGCGTCATTGGAAAGCACACCGGACATGGACGAGATGTCCAGACCGAAGAGACCGCCGCCGATACATGCGAACGAGCCTGGCCGAGAACGTGGTCAATATCGGTTGCGGGAGGATGCGCTTGGCGAGGCCGAGCTTACCGACGATGTACTACGAGGGAGGTGTCAGTAAATTCGTGGTGGCGGCGACCGATCAGTCAAAAGGGACGTACAGGGTTAGACGCGATGGCGGCGCTGTACTGTACACCAGACGTCAATTAGAGCGTGAACAGGGCCGTAGGAATGTGGAAGACGCACGCCTTTGCCCATGGTTGCGACTGAGTGAGCGAGAGCAGGGAAAACGCTGGTTCGCCGACTTGGGAGAGAAGCAGGACGCTTTGACCACACCCGGGGAAACCCTGAGGGGTTGGCTTGAGCGCGGCTTTATACCAGCGCGTGGGTGGGCAGG
Source organism: Trametes versicolor FP-101664 SS1 (assembly GCF_000271585.1). NCBI lineage: Eukaryota > Fungi > Basidiomycota > Agaricomycetes > Polyporales > Polyporaceae > Trametes > Trametes versicolor. The sequence goes on from NW_007360327.1 coordinate 2,847,678, forward strand.
CTATAGAGTTTGGGTGTCCGAGCATGTGCAAACCCTCTACGGACCGAGCGAGGAGGGGTCGCCTGACCCAGGCACGACCCCGGGACCTCCAGTCCCGTGGGGAGAGGCGCAGGCGAGAATTGATGGCGGTGATGGATGAGGAGAGTGGCTGATGCATACACGCCATGTCGCTCCCCCGTGCGTGTTCTGAGCACGAGAGCAGTTTAGCGGTGACGCAACGAATCGCCGAGAGAGATAGCTGAGCGGAAATGGAGATAGGGTTCGCACCTGGGGACGGGCGGGCCGGGAAGGTGTGGTCAGTGGACAAGTGTGTGTGCCCGACCGCTCGAGAAGGGCCGTCGCGGGGACGCGCCACGAGCTGGTGCGGGGGCGGGGCAAGAAGAACACACGCGGGGCCGAAGGGAAAAACATATGTTCCGCCCACCCCGCGCTTCGGATCAACTTCGAAATCGGCGATCGCACTTCGCGACCGACCGACATTCAGGAACTTCCAGTCGTTGAGCTTCGTAAAGCTCGTTGGCTGGAAGAAGGCTGCAACCATCGAAGACCATCGATCGTGCCTTTCCTTTTTCATTGAACCACACAGAAAAATCACGCGAGGAAGTCAAGGCGGGCGTCGAGAGCATCTTTGCCCCGGTGATGGTCAAATCCTAGGATTACCCACACAAGTCACCTGAGATGAGGATACGCTGAGCGGGTCAGTGCTGAGGGCGACTCAAAACCCAAGGACCAGGAGTAAAACGACGCACCGCAGGGAATATAAAACGATTGCGTTGTGGTATCAGGGTGAAAATGCAACGTGAGAACAGATTGTAGTAGCAGCGACTCTCACGCGGGACATATAACACGTCAGGACAGCCCTCAAGCATCTGTGCCCCGCATCGAAACTTTGTTGGTCTGTAAAATAGAGTCGATTAGTTGCTGTCGACGACGGGTTCACGCACCCGCAAGGGGAAATGAACAAAAGGTAACTCACCATCTTTTCATTAGTCGTCGTATCGTTGTCCACAAACTTTGGACTAGATTTATGCCCCACGACACCGACGCCCCGTAAGAAGAGCAACGCCAATATCGCGCCTTCCGACCAAATATCAGTCTTCCCGCGACACCGAGCTGCGGCCAAAATACACCACTGGACTCACCACACAAAGGGAACGCGAAGCCCGCCCACATCGCGTCCTTGTACCCGACGAGCTGAGCCGGCCGCGGCACGTTCGCCTCGGACCCATTGACCTCTACTCCGTACTTCCGGGATGCCCTTGTCAACCCCGCATTGAATACAATTGTGCTGATCGCCGTCCCGAACGCCGCGCCCACCTGTTCGCATCTCGCGTCATTCAGGTTCTACGAATACGGCTGGAGAACAAGGAAAAACGGACCTGGGTGAGCGTGTTGAAGAGCGCACCGCCGACGCTCTGCTCGTGCGGGAGGCAGACCTTCGCGACGAAGAGCGTGCCGGCGGCGAACACGAAGTCGGCGCCGAAGACGGCGAGGACCGTGGCGGGGAAGCCGAAGGCCCAGTATGGAGCCGCGGGGTCGATCACCGTGAAGAGTAGGTTCGCGACTGCGGTAAACGTCGTTCCGATACCTACAGTGGATAGGTCAGAATGGGCTGAGCTGCACGGGAGGCGGGAGCGTTACCGATGAGGATGACAAGATCGACACGGCCGACGACGAGCGCGACAACGACGTTGCACAGGAACCCGGTCACATTCATGGGCAGTAGCCGGACCATGGTCAGGACCGGGCTAAGCCCGACATAGTTCTGGTAATATAGCTGTACGGCACCGTCAGTTCTTTCCCGGTGCTCTGTTTCGGGATGTTGGGGTAACGTACCGTGATCCAGAACGAGAACGAGATGAAGCCGCACCATTGGAGGAAGGCGATTATAAGCATCACGCCCAGTTTTCCGCTGGCGCGGCCCCAGATCGAGACGTTCATGAGGGGCGGGGGCGTCCACCACCGCCCGGACGTCACGGAGTCGTTCTGGACACGCTCCAGGTATCGTTCCCAGAAGACGAAGAGCGCGAAGATCAATATGCCGACGATGAGGATGGCAATCACGTCTTCAAAAGAAGTCAGATGTAGCGGACACAACAGCTGTGCCTGAGGAATCGCGACTCACATCCCGTCTTCCAGCCGGCTGGAGCGACGTTGCCATCGCTCAGCGCGAATACGATGAGGATCAGGCCGGAGGTTCCGAGAAAAGCGCCTAGCCAGTCGACTCGCCTGGTGTATGTGACAATGAGTACGCCTGAACAAGCAACAACAGCATGTGGACATACCGGTCATCGAGTTGGTACGGCTCGTCCTTGTCAATCGAAAATGCCCCTCCGACGCAACACAGGGCGGCCATTCCAGCGAGGAACAAGAAGGCAGACCGCCACGCCTTTCTGGCAATATTCGGTAATCAGTAGACATCTGGCCCAGGTGGTGGTTGCGTCTTACTCGGTGGTCTGGGTAAGCGCCCCTCCTACGGCGTTACCCAGCGCACCACCAATAGGAGCGCCGGAAGCGAATGTCGCGAACGCTATGGAGCGAATTGTGGAGGGCGGGAAGGTATGGGCCAAGATGCCTAGCTGCGGAAAGCATATCGACGTCAGACCATGCGTACAGGAACTGCGCGCGCAGGAACTTTAAGAGAAGACGCACACAAGCAGGGATGGCTGCGGCAGCTCCGAGGCCTTGGATGCCGCGTAAAATGTCGAGGGTGATCTCGTCTGTGTATGTGGGTGAGCTGCAGATAACGTGGTCAAGTCGTTTGATACTCACCTTGCGCAAATCCACAACCGAGAGCGAAGATGCTTAGCCAGGCGCAACCACAGAGGAAGAGCCGTTTGCGACCGTAAAGGTCCGCTAGGCGGCCGAAGAATAGAAGCAGACAGCCCTGCGAGCAAAGATCGTTAATTGAACGCGCCCTTGAGCAGAATTGAGTACGATTGCATACGGAACTCAACGAGTACGCGTTCATAATCCATTGCAGCTTGTCTTCTACGATGTTCAGGTCGCGCCCAATTGTCGGCAGCGAGATACTGACTCCTGTCAGGTTGGCAGTCTATAACGGAGCACGAACGGAGCACGATCAGCGGCATTCGAAGATGAAGACGTTACTGAACATACGTTGACGATCATGCAGAGGGTCACGGATGCGATGAGGACGACGTTCTGGACTAGACTGCGTCGACGGCCAGAATCCGACACCGACTGGGCGCCGTGCTCGGAGTCCCATTTGGTGGTGTTTGGTGCAGTCGCAGACGCATGGCCGTCTTCGGAGGGTGTAGGCATCGTAGTTCGCCCGAGATCGATTGTGCTGGTCTACTTGTACGACAAGGAGCGTCCTAGTCCCGCAGCACCGACAGGATGACCGGCAAAGACACGCGCGTCAGAACGGCGAACTGTATCTTGTCGAACCTTCCTCGGTCAGCAGCGATCTGTGCGCTATATGGAGATGTAAAATGAACTGACTGAAGAGGACGTCGGCTGACCAACCCGCGCAGCCTCTTGGAGTTAACTCCGTTGGACATCGTGGCGAAGGAAGCCAAGTGTACCCGCCCACAGCGCCCATATGGCATGTAGCTCTCACGAAGAACCAACGGTGGCAATTGGGGTTGGTCGCATGGATGCGAAGCACACTACGCAATCAGCACTGTGATGACGCAACATGCAAACAAACCTGCATCGCGAATGTCGGGCACCATAGCTTATTCGAGGTTTCCTTCTGCATGAGCAAATGATGTGGCACTCTGAACGAGGTACGATTGTGAACATACATGACGGGCTCTACAGATTTGGTTAGATACACGGCGTGAGGCGTACGTGATGCATACACCTCACTTCACTTCAGCGTTGATAGCTTACTCGACAAGACGTGCAGTCAGCTTATCAAAACACGAGGCGAAGCACTAACCACCACAGACACGCCGCCCTCTGAGCGGTCATCGTGGGCGATTTGCTGTCCGGAGTTAGTACAGCCTTACCCCTGCCGCGGCGGAATACAACAGCGCAGATCAGGCTTGCGGACTAGCGTACACACGGGAGTGCAGGAACAAGAGGAACGCTCGGGGCGCGGTACCTTCCTGCCAGGCGATTCGGCCGCAGGGACCAGGGTGAGATACGCGAGGACCTGGACAGCAGCCTGAAGTAGTTTTCATTTGACGTGTGATGACGCGTAGTACGTACAATTTTCCATACTTGCTCTGGAGGTCGGTAAGGGCTATAGCACCGCGTCCAGGCACAGCGAGCATTGCAGGGGCCCGTGCTCGACCGCGCCTCCCAGGGGAAGGACAACAGGGCACAGTAGTGCGTCGAGAATCAGAATACGCGCGCGCCAGCAGTCGTCGGCGCGCCCTACTGGCCTTCTGCGCTTACGTCTGTGCACGTTGTGATATTGTGGGCACATTTGTGGTTCTCGACGCCTGGGTTGATACGTGGAGTGGGAGAGGGCGAAACCGAGCAGACTCGTGATATCTGCGAATGGATAAGCCTGACCCGGACGCGTTGACGTCGGGCTGGGTAAAGATTGTACGGTGCGCTGAGTGAGCTGTTGTGGCGCACCTACAGTGTGCAACGGGAAATGAGATGACGCATACTGGGAATGGTTTACTCACCTAATCACCGAAGGAGTTTACAGCCATGTGCATGCGCATAGATATATGTATATGCTAGACCGTGGCCGCACTGAAACATGTAGCGCATATATGCTGATACTCGCGTTAGCCACAAAAAGCGGCTCAGGGTTAGAGAACACAGAGGGAAGACGAGATGAAAATTTACGATGCGAGAAGCCGGAAGCTTATATTCTTGTTTTCTTGAGAAGCAAAGACACATGAGCGTGTAGTGGATATTCATTCGTGTCTGAATGCCAGGGTTCTTCGAATGATCTGTCTGCACACTCTCACTCCCGCACGCGACCATCCGGCGACGTCGTACTCGACTACCGCGTTGTCCTCGCACGAATGGCGTGTTGTCTGACGCAAACAAGAGATACGGAGCCGGTGACTACAGCCTGACAGATCCGAACAAGAGCGCAGATTTCGAGAGCCCAGTCCAGTGAGTCCAGCGCTAGCCTGCGCGGCGGCAGCGCCGAGGCACCGTCGGTGGCCGTGCATCCCGTCCTCGGTGATGTTTTTGGTGTGCAGTGCGAGCGAGCGGTGCAAGATGACAGAGATATGTTGGCGAAACAAGAGAACTCGATGTGAAAGGGAGAGGATGGCAGAGAGAAAGAGCGCAGCGACCGAGGAGCCACCGGGGACAAACAGCGGCAAACAAGGGATCAGTCAGATCGCAGGGCGGGCGGGGACCACAACCAACCTCCTCGCCATCCACAACGTCGTCCGACCACACCACCCCAACGTCGGCCTCCCCGCCGACGACGATCCTAGAGCCACTCTCGTTTTCCATATCCTACGCCCAGTCTTTCATCCCGAGCCACCTCGGCCATCGCCCGAGACATGCGCGAGTCCAACTTCGCGTTCCCAGCCCAGAATCGGGCGTGCGTATGCATCTCCTCACAGCTCTATGACAGAAGAGGTATGTCCTGCACGCGTAGATCGCTTGTGAGCACTGCGAACCACCTCTTTCTCCCCCAGCTCTCGACACGAACTCTCCCCTTCCGCTCTTCAACTCCCTTACCCATCTCGTCTATCTCACCTCAACCTCTCCGCGCATTCGCGAGATCATGACCATGGACGGCGGTCTCGAACGTCTCGTCCGCATCCTGCACGACTTTTGCATCTCCCCGCCACCGCCGGACAATCCTGCCAGTTTCTACGGTCTATCACCCGCCGGCGTCCATGCGCCCAAGCCTGTTCCGACTCTACTCCCCAAGACTTACGACAAGCACGCCGCGTATCGGTTCTCCCTCGCTTTCCAGTGTATTGTGAACATCGGCGTCCGTGGAAGTGAACCAATCCGCAGTCGCGTCGTCCAGGCCGGAACACTCGAGGTCGTCGGTTGCATTCTCGAGGCGTGGCTCGCTAGCAAAGGCTTCCCCATCGGCCCCAGCCTCGGCGCTAACGGCATGCCTAGGGAGACCAGAGAACAGCGTCTCGCGAGACGGCAGGCACAGCTTGAGAATAGGCAACGCGAGCAAGCCGCGGCAATAGCGCGCGCGCTCGAGCGTCAGCTCGCCGCCGAGCGTTTGCATAGACCAAATGACGCATCCAACCAATCTATCGACATCTCGCAAGACGTGCGTCATGCTATATAACTCTGTCGCGTTCATCGTACTAATTCTCCGCAGGAGCCCATGCAGACCGATCAAGCTACCCCTGGCGCTTCTCGCGCACAAGACACCGATACCTCCGCAGATACCTCTACCAACGCCACTCCTAACGGCGGCAATACCCCTACTGGCACCGTCGCCGTGCCCGCCAGAGACCGTAGCGGCACCATCATTGCACGTCCTGTGTGGGATCAACCTACGAACGCCGGCGGCGCCAACGCACGACGACCCCACCGGTCGCGCCTCAACGTACCTGCGGCCTCTGCAGGTCCATCGACTTCGACATCCGCAGCCAACTCACGACCAGAAACGGAGACCGAGGACGATGGTGACGTCGACATGGACCGCGAGAGCCGCGATGGCGACGCTCCCTCACCATCACCTGAGCGTCAGCCCTCAGACACAGGCACGATCCGTGCTACTCACTCCCGCCGCGCCGTTGGCATCGTCACCGATGCTGCTGGGCCGGCTGGGCCGGGTGCGTCGATGGACATGAACTCGGACCCTCATATCGTGATAAACGACGAGGGTGTCGTCACCGGAGTTGGCGTCGAGGACGGGATCGTCTCCCTTGAAGCCAACGACGACTTTGCTATGGGCGCGCCCCCTGGGGCTCCTGGTGCGATCGATGGACCTCCCGCGCGTGCGGTAGCTGACACGCATGCAGGGGCGGGCGAGCGCACACCGCGCGCCGGGACCGCTAACCTTCCCATGACAGTTGCACGACCCACGATGGCGGGCGCCTTTCTCACTGCCCCCGCCACGGAGCTCCCTAGGCCGACTGAGGGTGCGACGCCCCCGCGGGGTACTGTCCGAGGTGCGAACACGGGCAACAACGCTGCGACGGCTACACCTGGCGGCGCCGCGCACCACCACCACCATCACCATCACGCGCGCGAGGCGGAGACGGGACCATATCGCGATGAGGACGTCCTGTTGAGCCTGCAACTCTTGGCTTATCTGAGCAAGTACCCGCACTGCAGGGAAGCGTTTTACACCATGCGCCCCAGCTTCCACCCGGCGACGCTTCAACTCGCGAGTGAAGGCCGGTATGGGCAAGCGTCTTCCAGCAGCACCACGAGCGGTGCGTCCGCCTCCGCGTCAGCGGCGACGGCATCGTCGAGTCGTGTTGCGCCGGCGGCCACCACGAGCGGCTCCACGAACAAGGACACGCATCCATTCGTGAAGGCGTTTAACATCGCGGCCGGACGCGGCAAGGAGAAGGAGAAAGAACGGACGTCGTCGTCTTCGTCCACCGCGACCTCCAGCACCGCCGCGGCGAGCGCCAGCGGCAGCAGTCGTCCAAGGATGACGAATGTGTTCGCGCTAGTGGAGCGGTTCACATACCGGCATAGCTCGTCGGAGCTCGAGTCGTCGAACCCCCCGCCGAGCCTGCCTCCGGAGATCCAGTACTGGGCGGGCGTTATCATGCGGAACGCGTGTCGGAAGGACGACAGTCGTGGGGGCATTCGGCAGTGTGCGAATAGTGAGTCGTTGGCGCGTGACTTCGTTTTCTGTGTATGTACTGACGGAGCGGTAGTGTTGTGTGGGAAGTGGGAGCGGTTCCCGCGGGAGTTCGCGAAGTGCAGACGATGCCGGAAGGCGAAGTACTGCGGGAAGGAGTGCCAGAGCACGGCGTGGAGCGAGGGCCACCGGTTCTGGTGCAGTGCGAAAGACCCCGAGGAGGACGGCGAACACCATCACCACCATGGCGAAAGCTCGCGCGGTCCTGCTGGTGCTGGCGGACCTCCCCCGACCGCGGTGGCCGCTGCGGCAGCAGCTGGTGGACCTGGGGTCAGCGTGACGGCCGGCGGGACTGTCGTTGGGCGCTCGGAGAGGAGAGAGGCGAGGGAACGGGAGAGGCAGGCGAGGGCGGTCGCGGCAGAGACCCGGCTGGCCGCGGAGGACCGCGGGACCGCGCCCGACGCCTCACAGAGGACGCGGGAGGCAAGTGGTGCGCGTCGAGCGCAGGACGCGAGGTGGCGGGCGGACATGAACGCCGTGCTCATGAACGACGCGCCGCCCGAGCTGCGGCAGGCGCTCGAGGGCGTCACCGCGCAAGCTGGCGCCGAGGCGACGCCTGGGACGACTGCGACTGCGATGGGACCAGCCACTGCGGCTCTGGCGGCGGCGCGGCAGGCGTTGCCTGCGCTCACGGCCATCATGGAAGGGACGTGGACGTACCCTCCGCGCGCCGGGCAGCCGCAGCTGAGGTGGGGAGTCACAGCTACCGACGCCACGGGGAGGATGCAGGACGATGAGTTGCGGCGGCTGGTGCAAGGAATCCAGGCAGCTGCACGGGCGCGGGGGGACGGCGAGCCTGCAGCAGGGCCGTCTCGGACGGGTGAGGAGCGCGAGGAGGACGTGGATATGATGATCGACTGAGTCCGTCTGCCTCTCTCTCGTCGTTCGCCCGGCCATGGACAGTCTGAGGATAGTTTAATAGACTCGGTGTGGTAGATACAGCCCGCGCCTCGCTTTCTGTGCTCGTCCCCGTCGACATTCGCAATGTACACTACTCGCACATCCTACTCGAATACGCCCATATATTCCCCTTGTCTCTCATCGCGGCTTGTGTGTGAACGTCGCGTCGGGAAGGGGCGCCGACTTCGAGAGCCTTCGAGGGCGTTGTTTGGCCGGGACAAACAAAGCGCCCGCTTGAAAATCCGGGCGCGGTCATTCGGCGTCTAACGTGCTCTGTCACTCGCTCATCCTCTCCGTCTCCCTCCGTCTCCCTCCTCCTTCGTCTCCTCCCCCTGTTCTCTCTTCTCTGCACAAATGGTGCGCTGTCCGCGGCTGGAATGCGTGCTGCTGGGTGCTGAATAGGTGTGTGCAGGCTGCCCAGGCGACGTTCAAGAGCATCAAGGCCGTTGTGCCCCTCCTCGACCGCGTCCTCGTCCGCCGCTTCAAGCCTGAGACGGTACGTGTCCCTTCTTCTCGCGCGTGCGTACGTGTATCAGAGGCTAACGTGTGTGGGGGGTGTAGAAAACCGCGAGCGGCGTGTACCTGCCGTCGTCCGCGACGAACAGCCCGCTCCCGGAGGCGACCGTCATCGCGACCGGGCCTGGCGCCCCCGACAAGACGGGCACGGTGCGCCCGACGATCGTGCAGGCGGGCGACCGGGTGTTGCTGCCTGGCTGGGGCGGGAACCCGATCAAGGTTGGGGACGAGGTGAGTCTCCGTTTGCGCGTCCCTTGGCCGGGGTGGACGCAAGCTGACGTGGGTATCGTGTGTGCAGGAGTACTTCTTGTTCCGCGACTCGGAGATCCTCGCGAAGATCCAGGAGTGAGCGGGTGCGCGGCGTGTGTGACGTGGACATTTAGTTTGCGTCCGCGGTCGAGTGCGCTGGCGGTAGAGGTTATGGGGGTAGTCGGCTGAGGGACACGAGTGGAGGGAAGGGGCGGGCGTTCGTATGGCATAAAAGTTCGCTATCATCTGCATCCTATCACCGAGCTAATCATCGCGTTCCGAGTTTTCTGCATTGTGCTATGGGGTCCTGTTGCAATCACATAATCGTCCTCCCTGCTCTCTCACTTCCTTGCGTGCTTGTGTGTGCTTTTCCGCGGTCGTCCCGGTTGGCCCCCGTTGCCGCTCGCGAGAGGTGAGACGGGTGCCTTGAGGTGGGCGGCTGCGTTGAGTGTGGCTCAGAGCATGTCGAGGAGGAAAAGAGAGAGGAGACTGGCGAGGGCGCGTGGGGCGCCTGCGACACGTTGTCTACCCCTGTTCGCCGGCACCCCCTGTCAGTCGCTCTTCGCTCTCACCGCCAGTCGCTGCGCACTCTTGATCCCTCTTCCCCGATGGCTCAACTTATCCGGTTGGCCAAGTCTGGCAGTGACTGGACCGTGAACGATTTGGACGCGTACAACATTCGAACGGAGCTCCAGGACGCCGCCGCTTTCTTCGGAACAAACAACGTCGATGGCGAACTCCTCACCACAGGATGCGGAAAACATGGTTTCGGATCGCAACGCCGAACTCATCAACCTCCTCGACCTTGCCATGGCGCCTGCGGCCGCAGAAGAGTCGGCAGTTGGTGATTTCGCCGTCGAGCTCCTCAAATGTCTCGGCTACGTCAAACGTCATCGCGTCGCTCGCACTCGCAAGCACACACCCTTCTTTATCTGCGGCGAATGGAGGCATGCCAAGACAGACGTCTGCCTCGTCGACCGCCAGCAACACGATATTCTCTTTCTTGTCCAGGAAGACAAACGGTTTCCTTTGGACAGTAACCCTTGCGACCCTGGACCACAGCTGATTGCTGAGGCGATCGCTGCGTTCGAGCACAACAACCTACTGCGAACTACGGCGGGATTGCCCGCTCTCGAATCAAAGGTCCGTCCACTAATGTCCCGAAGGCATGTGGTATTGACACAATCATCGTGTAGATCATGCCCGGCATCACCCTAGTTGGCACTGCCCCGACGTTCTACAAGGTCCCCGTCCCCGCTGATCTTATCCGCCACATACACCATGGCACATATCCACCTGATGCGACCGTCGTCTCCATGCATGTCCCAGACCTCCCTCGACCCTGTCGCCACGAGACGTTAATGTCCCAGTCGATTTGTCCCGGTATTTGGACACCGCTGTGGCTGAGGTCCGCCGCCGGCGTCTATTTGCGCGCATGTAGACTCCGACGTCTCGCGCCACCGCGCGCACCCTCCCCGCCTCGCGCGACCTTGCGCGCGCGCGCTTGTGGCGTCGTAGAATATCCCAATTGATACCTGTCGTATTTACCACGTGAGGGATAAGATCAGAGGTCCGGGACGGTGTATCCTGCTTGACCTACCCATTTTTGTGTGCCCTGTACCTCTGCTTTGCTCAAAAACCCTGCTCGAGCGCCATGGACTTGAAGAAATGCACGGAGTGCAGCAGCGAGAAGCCGCTCACTGCTTTCAGCAAAAGGAAGATTAGCGGAAACGGGGGGCAGAAGGGCGAACTCACCGCCATCTGCACCGCGTGCATGGAAGTCGGCAATGCGCGTAAGCGAGAGCTGCGCGCGAAGCGGAAGAGGGCGGCGAGCACTACAGAAGCCGCTGGAACGGCTGCGGAACAGGAGGGTGCGGGAAAGGGGAAGGGCAGAGGCGGCGGCGGCGGCGAAGAAGAGGGAGACGCATTTCCGGCGGGCGTGGAAATGATGCCTTTTGAAGAGCTGCTTGTGCTTCTTCGAAACGTGGACAAGCGGCCGTTCCATCTAAAGAACTGGAAGGTCAATATCGCCGCTGAAGCGCTGCGCGAGTGCTCAGTGGTGGAGCGCGCAAACCTGGTGTCTGAGAGCATTGGCGAAGCGATGCTCCTATGCTGGATGTATGTTTTTGTTGGTCAAATGCACTGTTTTGAAGTTAACAACCCACCAGGAACGAAGGAAAACAGGAGCGGAAACGTACAAGCGATACAGTCATCACGTACAGCTGCTGTCAGTCGGCGGCGCGCAAGAAGACAGCCAAAGCCGCGAAGGGAGACAAAGCGCGCGATTCCCGGCGCATTCCATGCTTTGCATGCCACGGCTGGCTCCATCTGACAATCAGCCCAACGTCCGATGTCATGGAGGTGTCGCTGAAGCACCTGGAAGCGCACTTACCGTACAATGACATCGAGCTTCCCGATGAGTGGAAAACCTATATCGAGAAGCAGGCACTTCATCAGACACCTGGCGAAGTGAGTTTCGGCTGTACCTGTTGATGATCTCGAGATCTAACCATTGTTTCCCGACAGATCTGGTCACATATCGTCGAGGTTGAAGATCAGCGCGGCGGTCCAGGCATAAGATTCAAGGAGAAGTCCGTGTACTACCATTGGCTAGTGGCAAGCAGGAAGGAGTGGCGGCTGGCGGACACGCCCCTTGCATCTGCGGAGAAGTTCCTGAAGGACAAAGGCGAGAAACACGGCGTTGAGCGCATGGAGATCGAGCCAGAACCAGGAACAGAGGTGGTCGCGTTTTACGTCAAGGAATTCATCTCAGGATGGGCGGCGCACACGCAGGAGCTGGCCATGGACTCGACGTGTATGTCACATCTTCGCGTCCAGTCACGACCTTCATTAATGTTGTCACTAATAGGGAACACTAATGGTGGGAATTTCGAGCTCTTTGCAGCTGTTGCCTCCAACGCAAATGGCTCTGGGATACCGCTTGCTTTCATGTTCATTTCTACGACAAAGGATGCCGCACCGGGTGCCAAGCGCACCGTTCTCGAACGATTCCTCAGCAATCTGAAAGATCTCGGTGTTCATCCGGAGTTCACGCTTACCGACAAGGACTGGTCAGAAATCTATCTCTATAAAACCTGCCACTGAGCTCAGTGGCACGGAAGTAAGGTGGAAGTAAGGCGGAAGTAAGGCTGTATCTCGGCAACCGTTACGGATGTACTATTACTTCCAAAGGTTTTCTGGTAGCCCCGCTTCTTGGCTACACAATGGTGGTGGTTACGTGCCGGTGGCTGTGCGTCCGGGCCGACGGTGAGCTTACTTCCGTCGGAAGTAAGCGTATCGGACACGGAAGTAAGCTTTTTCTCCACAGGAACCCTGGAAGTAAGGTCATATTATGATATATTCTTGAAGCCCTCGATCAGGGCTACAACAAATGAGTACGATTGTGGCTGTGCACCCACTCGCAACCCCACTTCTCCCCCCTGTGCCAGAGTGTATGGGCCATATCTCCGCAGCGACCCTGGAAGTAAAGTCACTTCAAAGTGGATTCTAATAGCCCTTGGCGACGCCTACAACACCCAATTTACAGCATATTAATAGCTGCCCTGGATGCTGAGATATGAGCCAGTCTTTGGTGGCAGGGCATACATGTCAGGCATACCTAGAGCATGACCCTGGAAGTAAGCTGGCCTGTGATGGGTTTCTAATAGGCTCATATTATCTCTGTACTATGCCAGG